>NC_134532.1:50165645-50474838 GCF_050624435.1 Tenrec ecaudatus
ACAATTATCCGGTCCTCTGGGTTCTTAGCCCCGTTTGTTTTTTTTACTCAAATGTAGGTATGTGCTGTTTACAAAGGAATTTGTTCATAGTTTTTGGTGTTTTAAAATTTTGGGCCAGTCCTCCAACGGGTCTGAGGGACAGTAAACTGGCCCCCTGGTTACAAAGTATGAGGAGCCCTGGTCCATACCACCTGAAATTATGAGACCATCTCAAGAACAGATATGACACCTTGAACAAATATAGCAGAAGACTCAGTGAGCTGTAGAAGACATAACGAACATCATTTGTTAAGAAAGAAAAGTTTTTTAAACAACCGGAATATGACAAAGATCAAAGAATGTCCAAAGAGACGCTGAAACATGCACTTAATCAAATGAGCTAACTCAAATTGGAAAAAATTAATGAAGTCACAGTTGAATACAGTATCTCAAAGTGAAGCTCAAGAAGACATAGTAAATTCTAATGAAATGTGCAAAGACCTAGAGAAGGGGTCCTCAAACTTCAGCCCGCGGGAGACAAACTGCCCACTCGGGACAATATTCCGGCCCTTCGTGGGTTTTGCCCCATTTGTTTTTTTTACTCAGAGTTAGGTATGTGGGGTCTGCACAGGAATTTGTTCATAGTTTTTGGTGTTTTTAAATTTTGGGCCAGTCCTCCAACGGGTCGGAGGGACAGTGAACAGGCCCTCTGTTTACAAAGTTTGAGGATCTTGGGCCATCCCACCTGTTGTCAAGAGAACATCTCAAGAAGAGATATGATGCCTTGAAAACTATAGCTGAATACTCAGTAAGCTGTGGAGGAAATAAAGAGCATCATTTGATAAGTAAGCAAAAGTTCTTTTAAACGACCGGAAAAACACAAATATCAAAGCATATCAGAATACTCTGAAAGTGGGACTTAATCCTAGAGTGGCTAAAGCAAATGGGAAAAAATGAATAAGTTACAGTTGAATACAAAATCTAAAGGGAAGCTCAAGAAGACATAGTAAATTCTAATGAAATGTTCAAAGACCTAGAGTAGGGGTCCTCAAACTTTAGCCCACTGGCCACAAACGGCCCTCTGAGGACAATTATCCGGCCCTCTGGGAGCTTTGCCCAGTTTGGTTTTTTTTACTCAAATGTAGGTATGTGCTGTTTGCACAGAAATTTGTTCATAGTTTTTGGTGTTTTGAAATTTTGGGTCAGTTCTCCAACTGGTCTGAGGGACAGTGAACTGGCCCCCTGGTTACAAAGTATGAGGAGCCCTGGTCCATACCACCTGAAATTATGAGAACATCTCAAGAACAGATATGACGCCTTGAACAACTATAGCAGAAGACTCAGTGAGCTGCAGAGGACATAAAGAACATCATTTGTTAAGAAAGAAAAAGTTTTTTTATACCGGAATATGACAAAGACCGGAGAATGTCCAGAGAGACGCTGAAACATGCACTTAATCAAATGAACTAAATCAAATTGGAATAAATTAATGAAGTCACAGTTGAATACACAATCTCAAAGGGAAGCTCAAGAAGACATAGTAAATTCTAATGAAATGTTCAAAGACCTAGAGCAGGGGTCCTCAAACTTTAGCCCACAGGCCACAAACGGCATCTGAGGACAATTATCTGGCCCTCTGGGTGCTTTGCCCCGTTCGGTTTTTCTACTCAAAAGTAGGTATGTGCTGTTTGCACAGGAACTTGTTCATAGTTTTTGGTGTTTTTAAATTTTGGGCCAGTCCTCCAACGGGTCTGAGGGACAGTGAACTGACCCCGTTTACAACATTTGAGGAGTCCTGGTCCATCCCACCTGATGTCAAGTGAACTTTTGAAGAACAAACATGATGCCTTGAAAAACTATAGCTGAACACTCAGTGAGTGTGCAGGAGAAAAAGAACATCATTTGTTAAGAAAGCAAAAGTTCTTTTAAACGACCTTAAAAAAACAAACATCAAAGGATAACAGAATACTCTGAAAGTGTGGCTTAATCCTAGAGTGGCTAAAGCAAATGGAAAAAAATGAACAAGTTACAGTTGATTAAAAAATCTCAAAGGGAAGCTCAAGAAGACATAGTAAATTCTAATGAAATGTGTAAAGACCTAGAGCAGGGGTCCTCAAACATCAGCCCGCGGGAGACAAACTGCCCACTCAGGACAATTATTCAGCCCTAGGGTGTTTTGCCCCATTTGGTTTTTTTACTCAGAGTTAGGTATGTGCGGTCTGCACAGGAATTTGTTCATAGTTTTTGGTGTTTTTAAATTTTGGTCCAGTCCTCTAACGGGTCTGAGAGACAGTGAAGTGGCCCCCTGTCTACAAATTTTGAGGAGCCCTGGTACATCCCACCTGATGTCAAGAGAACATCTCAAGAACAGATATGATGCCTTGAAAAACTATAGCTGAATACTCAGTGAGCTGTGGAGGACATAAAGCGCATCATTTGTTAAGAAAGCAAAAGTTCTTTTAAACGACCGGAAAAAGACAAATATCAAAGCATATCAGAATACTCTGAAAGTGGGACTTAATCCTAGAGTGGCTAAAGCAAACGGGAAAAAAATAATGAACTCACAGTTGAATACAAAATCTCAAAGGGAAGCTCAAGAAGACATAGTAAATGCTAAAGAAATGTTCAAAGACCTAGAGCAGGGGTCCTCAAACTTTAGCCCACTGGCCACAAATGGCCCTCTGAGCACAATTATCCGGCCCTCTGGGTGCTTTGCCCCGTTTGGTTTTTTTACTCAAATGTAGGTATGTGCTGTTTGCACAGGAATTTGTTCATAGTTTTAGTGTTTTTAAATTTTGGGCCAGTCCTCCAACGGGTCTGAGGGATAGTGAACTGGCCCACTTTTTACAAAATTTGAGGAGCCCTGGTCCATCCACCTGAATTAATGAGATCATCTGAAGAACAGATATGACGCCTTGAACAAATATAGCAGAAGACTCAGTGAGCTGTAGAAGATATAACGAACATCATTTGTTAAGAAAGAAATGTTTTTTAAACAACCGGAATATGACAAAGATCAGAGAATGTCCAAAGAGAAGCTGAAACATGCACTTAATCAAATGAGCTAACTCAAATTGGAAAAAAATAATGAACTCACAGTTGAATACAAAATCTGAAAGGGAAGCTCAAGAAGACATAGTAAATTCTAATGAAATGTGCAAAGACCTAGAGCAGGGGTCCTCAAACTTCAGCCCAAGGGAGAAAACAGCCCTCTCAGGACAATTATTCCGCCCTCCGGGTTTTTCCCCCTTTTTGTTTTATTTCTCAAAGATATGTATGTGCGGTCTGCACAGGAATTTGTTCATAGTTTTTGGTGTTTTTAAATTTTGGTCCAGTCCTCTATCGGGTATGAGAGACAGTGAAGTGGCACCCTGTTTACACAGTTTGAGGAAACCCTGGTCCATCCCACCTGATGTCATGAGAACATCTCACGAACAGATATGATGCCTTGAAAACTATAGCTGATTACACAGTGAGCTGTGGAGGAAATAAAGAGCACCATTTGATAAGGAAGTAAAAGTTCTTTTAAACGACCGGAAAAAGACAAATATCAAAGGATATCAGAATACTCTGAAAGTGGGGCATAATCCTAGAGTGGCTAAAGCAAACGGAAAAAATGATGAAGTTACAGTTGAATACAAAATCTCAAAGGGAAGCTCAAGAAGACATAGTAAATTCTAATGAAATGTTCAAAGACCTAGAGCAGGGGTCCTCAAACTTCAGCCTAAGGAAGAAAAACGGCCCTCTCAGGACAATTATCCGGACTCCGGATGGTTTTGCCTCATTTGGTTTTTTTACTCAGAGTTAGGTATGTGCGGCCTGCAGAGGAATTTGTTCATAGTTTTTGGTGTTTTAAAATTTTGGGCCAGTCCTCCAACGGGTCGGAGGGACAGTGAACTGGCCCTCTGTTTACAAACTTTGAGGAGCCCTGGTCCATCCCACCTGATGTCAAGAGAACATCTCAAGAACAGATATGATGCCTTGAAAACTATAGCTGAATACTCAGTAAGCTGTGGAGGAAATAAAGATCATCATTTGATAAGTAAGCAAAAGTTCTTTTAAACGACCGGAAAAAGACAAATATCAAAGCATATCAGAATACTCAAAGTGGGACTTAATCCTAGAGTGGCTAAAGCAAATGGGAAAAAATGAGTAAGTTACAGTTGAATACAAAATCTGAAAGGGAAGCTCAAGAAGACATAGTAAATATTAAAGAAATGTTCAAAGCCCTAGAGCATGGGTCCTCAAACTTTAGCCCACTGGCCACAAACGGCCCTCTGAGGGCAATTATCCGGCCCTCTGAGTGCTTAGCCCCGTTTGGTTTTTTTTACTCAAAGTAGGTATGTGCTGTTTGCACAGGAATTTGTTCATAGTTTTTGGTGTTTTTAAATTTTGGGCCAGTCCTCCAACGGGTCTGAGAGACAGTGAACTGGCCCACTTTTTACAAAATTTGAGGAGCCCTGGTCCATCCCACCTGAATTAATGAGATCATCTGAAAAACAGATAAGACGACTTGAACAAATATAGCTGAATACTCAGTAAGCTGTGGAGGAAATAAAGAGCATCATTTGATAAGTAAGCAAAAGTTCTTTTAAACGACCGGAAAAAGACAAATATCAAAGCATATCAGAATACTCTGAAAGTGGGACTTAATCCTAGAGTGGCTAAAGCAAATGGGAAAAAATGAATAAGTTACAGTTGAATACAAAATCTGAAAGGGAAGCTCAAGAAGACATAGTAAATTCTAAAGAAATGTTCAAAGTCCTAGAGCAGGGGTCCTCAAACTTTAGCCCACTGGCCAAAAATGGCCCTCTGAGGACAATTATCCGGTCCTCTGGGTTCTTAGCCCCGTTTGTTTTTTTTACTCAAATGTAGGTATGTGCTGTTTACAAAGGAATTTGTTCATAGTTTTTGGTGTTTTAAAATTTTGGGCCAGTCCTCCAACGGGTCTGAGGGACAGTAAACTGGCCCCCTGGTTACAAAGTATGAGGAGCCCTGGTCCATACCACCTGAAATTATGAGAACATCTCAAGAACAGATATGACACCTTGAACAAATATAGCAGAAGACTCAGTGAGCTGTAGAAGACATAACGAACATCATTTGTTAAGAAAGAAAAGTTTTTTAAACAACCGGAATATGACAAAGATCAGAGAATGTCCAAAGAGACGCTGAAACATGCACTTAATCAAATGAGCTAACTCAAATTGGAAAAAATTAATGAAGTCACAGTTGAATACAGTATCTCAAAGTGAAGCTCAAGAAGACATAGTAAATTCTAATGAAATGTGCAAAGACCTAGAGAAGGGGTCCTCAAACTTCAGCCCGCGGGAGACAAACTGCCCACTCGGGACAATATTCCGGCCCTTCGTGGGTTTTGCCCCATTTGTTTTTTTTACTCAGAGTTAGGTATGTGGGGTCTGCACAGGAATTTGTTCATAGTTTTTGGTGTTTTTAAATTTTGGGCCAGTCCTCCAACGGGTCGGAGGAACAGTGAACTGGCCCTCTGTTTACAAAGTTTGAGGATCTTGGGCCATCCCACCTGTTGTCAAGAGAACATCTCAAGAAGAGATATGATGCCTTGAAAACTATAGCTGAATACTCAGTAAGCTGTGGAGGAAATAAAGAGCATCATTTGATAAGTAAGCAAAAGTTCTTTTAAACGACCGGAAAAACACAAATATCAAAGCATATCAGAATACTCTGAAAGTGGGACTTAATCCTAGAGTGGCTAAAGCAAATGGGAAAAAATGAATAAGTTACAGTTGAATACAAAATCTCAAAGGGAAGCTCAAGAAGACATAGTAAATTCTAATGAAATGTTCAAAGACCTAGAGCAAGGGTCCTCAAACTTTAGCCCACTGGCCACAAACGGCCCTCTGAGGACAATTATCCGGCCCTCTGGGAGCTTTGCCCAGTTTGGTTTTTTTACTCAAATGTAGGTATGTGCTGTTTGCACAGGAATTTGTTCATAGTTTTTGGTGTTTTAAAATTTTGGGCTAGTCCTCCAACGGGTCTGAGGGACAGTGAACTGGCCCCCTGGTTACAAAGTATGAGGAGCCCTGGTCCATACCACCTGAAATTATGAGAACATATCAAGAACAGATATGACGCCTTGAACAACTATACCAGAAGACTCAGTGAGCTGTAGAGGACATAAAGAACATCATTTGTTAAGAAAAAAAAAGTTTTTTTAAACCGGAATTTGACAAAGATCAGAGAATGTCCAAAGAGACGCTGAAACATGCACTTAATCAAATGAACTAAATCAAATTGGAATAAATTAATGAAGTCACAGTTGAATACACAATCTCAAAGGGAAGCTCAAGAAGACATAGTAAATTCTAATGAAATGTGCAAAGACCTAGAGCAGGGGTCCTCAAACTTTAGCCCACAGGCCACAAACGGCATCTGAGGACAATTATCCGGCCCTCTGGGTGCTTTGCCCCGTTTGGTTTTTCTACTCAAATGTAGGTATGTGCTGTTTGCACAGGAATTTGTTCATAGTTTTTGGTGTTTTTAAATTTTGGGCCAGTCCTCCAACGGGTGTGAGGGACAGTGAACTGGCCCACAATTTACAAAATTTGAGGAGCCCTGGTCCATCCCACCTGAATTTATGAGATCATCTCAAGAACAGATATGACGCCTTGAACAAATATAGCAGAAGACTCAGTGAGCTGTAGAAGACATAACGAACATCATGTGTTAAGAAAGAAAAGTTTTTTAAACAACCGGAATATGACAAAGATTAGAGAATGTCCAAAGAGACGCTGAAACATGCACTAAATCAAATGAGAGAACTCAAATTGGAAAAAATTAATGAAGTCACAGATGAATACAGTATCTAAAAGGGAAGCTCAAGAAGACATAGTAAATTCTAATGAAATGTGCAAAGACCTGGAGCAGGGGTCCTCAAACTTCAGCCCAAGGGAGACAAACGGCCCTCTCAGGACAATTTTCCGGACCTCCGGGTGTTTTGCCCCATTTGATTTTTTTACTCAGAGTTAGGTATGTGCGGTCTGCACAGGAATTTGTTCATAGTTTTTGGTGTTTTTAAATTTTGGGCCAGTCCTCCAACGGGTCAGAGGGACAGTGAACTGGCCCTCTGTTTACAAAGTTTGAGGAGCCCTGGTCCATTCCACCTGATGTCAAGAGAACATCTCAAGAACAGATATGATGCCTTGAAAACTATAGCTGAATACTCAGTGAGCTGTGGAGGAAATAAAGAGCATCATTTGATAAGTAAGCAAAAGTTCTTTTAAACGACCGGAAAAAGACAAATATCAAAGCATATCAGAATACTCTGAAAGTGGGACTTAATCCTAGAGTGGCTAAAGCAAATGGGAAAAAATGAATAAGTTACAGTTGAATACAAAATCTGAAAGTGAAGCTCAAGAAGACATAGTAAATTCTAAAGAAATGTTCAAAGTCCTAGAGCAGGGGTCCTCAAACTTTAGCCCACTGGCTACAAACGGCCCTCTGAGGACAATTATCCGGTCCTCTGGGTTCTTAGCCCTGTTTGGTTTTTTTACTCAAATGTAGGTATGTGCTGTTTGCACAGGAATTTGTTCATAGTTTTTGGTGTTTTATAATTTTGGGCCAGTCCTCCAGCGGGTCTGAGGGACAGTGAACTGACCCCCTGGTTACAAAGTATGAGGAGCCCTGGTCCATAACACCTGAAATTATGAGAACATCTCAAGAACAGATATGACACCTTGAAAACAATAGCTGAATACTCAGTAAGCTGTGGAGGAAATAAAGAGCATCATTTGATAAGTAAGCAAAAGTTCTTTTAAACGACCGGAAAAAGACAAATATCAAAGCATATCAGAATACTCTGAAAGTGGGACTTAATCCTAGAGTGGCTAAAGCAAATGGGAAAAAATGAATAAGTTACAGTTGAATACAAAATCTCAAAGGGAAGCTCAAGAAGACATAGTAAATAATAAAGAAATGTTCAAAGACCTAGAGCAGGGGTCCTCAAACTTTAGCCCACTGGCCACAAAGGGCCCTCTGAGGACAATTATCCGGCCCTCTGGGTGCTTAGCCCCATTAGGTTTTTTTACTCAAATGTAGGTATGTGCTGTTTGCACAGGAATTTGTTCATAGTTTTTGTTGTTTTTAAATTTTGGGCCAGTCCTCCAACGGGTCTGAGGGACAGTGAACTGGCCCACTTTTTACAAAAATTGAGGAGCCCTGGTCCATCCCACCTGAATTTATGAGATCATCTGAAGAACAGATAAGACGACTTGAACAAATATAGCAGAAGACTCAGTGAGCTGTAGAAGACATAACGAACATCATTTATTAAGAAAGAAATGTTTTTTTAAACAACCAGAATATGACAAAGATCAGAGAGTGTCCAAAGAGACCCTGAAACATGCACTTAATCAAATGAGCTAAATCAAATTGGAAAAAATTAATGAACTCACAGTTGAATACAAAATCTCAAAGGGAAGCTCAAGAAGACATAGTAAATTCTAAAGAAATGTGCAAAGACCTAGAGCAGGGGTCCTGAAACATATGCCCGCGGGAGACATTCTGCCCACTCAGGACAATTATTCGGCCCTCCGGGTGTTTTGCCCCGTTTGGTTTTTTTACTCAGAGTTAGGTATGTGCGGTCTGCACAGGAATTTGTTCATAGTTTTTGGTGTTTTTAAATTTTGGTCCAGTCCTCTAAAGGGTCTGAGAGACAGTGAAGTGGCACCCTGTTTACACAGTTTGAGGAGCCCTGGTCCATCCCACCTGATATCATGAGAACATCTCAAGAACAGATATGATGCCTTGAACAACTATAGCAGAAGAATCAATGAGCTGTGGGAGGACATAATGAACATCATTTATTAAGAAAGCAAAAGTTCATTTAAAATACAGGAAAACGACAAATATCAAAGCTTTTCAGAAAACTCTGAAAGTGGGATTTAATCCTAGAGTAGCTAAAACAAATGGAAAAAAATGATGAAGTTACAGTTGAATACAAAATCTCAAAGGGTAGCTCAAGAAGACATAGTAAATGCTAATGAAATGTGCAAAGCCCTAGAGCAGGCGTCCTCAAACTTTACCCACGGGCCAAAAAAGTCCTCTTAGGACAATTTTGCGGCCCTCCGGATGTTTTGCTCTGTTTGCTTTTTTTACTCAAAAGTAGGTATGTGTGGTTTGACATGAATTTGTTCATGGTTTTTGGTGTTTTTAGATATTGTGCCATTCCTCCAACAGGTGTGAGCTATAGTGAACTGGCCCCCTGGTTACAAAGTATGAGGAGCCCTGGTCCATCCCACCTGAAATTATGAGAACATCTCAAGAACAGATATGACGCCTTGAACAACTATAGCAGAAGACTCAGTGAGTTTTAGAGGACATAAAGAACATCATTTGTTAAGAAAGAAAAAGTTTTTTTAAACCGGAATATGACAAAGATCAAAGAATGTCCAAAGCGACGCTGAAACATGCACTTAATCAAATGAATTAAATCAAATTGGAATAAATTAATGAAGTCACAGATGAATACAGTATCTCAAAGGGAAGCTCAAGAAGACATAGTAAATTCTAATGAAATGTTCAAAGACCTGGAGCAGGGGTCCTCAAACTTCAGCCCAAGGGGGACAACCGGCCCTCTCAGGACAATTTTCTGGACCTCCGGGTGTTTTGCCCCATTTGATTTTTTTACTCAGAGTTAGGTATGTGCGGTCTGCACAGGAATTAGTTCATTATTTTTGGTGTTTTTACTTTTGGGCCAGTCCTCCAACGGGTCGGACGGACAGTGAAGTGGCCCCCTGTCTACAAATTTTGAGGAGCCCTGGTCCATCCCACCTGATGTCAAGAGAACATCTCAAGAACAGATATGATGCCTTGAAAACTATAGCTGAATTCTCAGTGAGTTGTGGAGGAAATAAAGAGCATCATTTGTTAAGAAACCAAAAGTTCTTTAAACGACCGGAAAAAGACAAATATCAAAGGATATCAGAATACTCTGAAAGTGGGACATAATCCTAGAGTGGCTAAAGCAAACGGAAAAAATGATGAAGTTACAGTTGAATACAAAATCTAAAGGGAAGCTCAAGAAGCCATAGTAAATTCTAATGAAATGTTCAAAGACCTAGAGCAAGGGTCCTCAAACTTCAGCCCAAGGGAGACTAATGGCCCTCTCAGGACAATTTTCTGGACCTCCGGGTGTTTTGCCCCATTTGGTTAATTTACTGAGTTAGGTATGTGCGGTCTGCACAGGAATTTGTTCATAGTTTTTGGTGTTTTTAAATTTTGGGCCAGTCCTCCAACGGGTCAGAGGGACAGTGAACTGGCCCTCTGTTTACAAAGTTTGAGGAGCCCTGGTCCATTCCACCTGATGTCAAGAGAACATCTCAAGAACAGATATGATGCCTTGAAAACTATAGCTGAATACTCAGTGAGCTGTAGAGGAAATAAAGAGCATCATTTGATAAGTAAGCAAAAGTTCTTTTAAACGACCGGAAAAAGACAAATATCAAAGCATATCAGAATACTCTGAAAGTGCGACTTAATCTAGAGTGGCTAAAGCAAATGGGAAAAAATGAATAAGTTACAGTTGAATAAAAAATCTGAAAGGGAAGCTCAAGAAGACATAGTAAATTCTAAAGAAATATTCAAAGTCCTAGAGCAGGGGTCCTCAAACTTTAGCCCACTGGCCACAAACGGCCCTCTGAGGACAATTATCCGGTCCTCTGGGTTCTTAGCCCCGTTTGGTTTTTTTACTCAAATGTAGGTATGTGCTGTTTGCACAGGAATTTGTTCATAGTTTTAGTGTTTTTAAATTTTGGGCCAGTCCTCCAATGGGTCTGAGGGATAGTGAACTGGCCCACTTTTTACAAAATTTGAGGAGCCCTGGTCCATCCCACCTGAATTAATGAGATCATCTGAAGAACAGTTATGACGCCTTGAACAAATATAGCATAAGACTCAGTGAGCTGTAGAAGATATAACGAACATCATTTGTTAAGAAAGAAATGTTTTTTAAACAACCGGAATATGACAAAGATCAGAGAATGTCCAAAGAGAAGCTGAAACATGCACTTAATCAAATGAGCTAACTCAAATTGGAAAAAATTAATGAACTCACAGTTGAATACACAATCTCAAAGGGAAGCTCAAGAAGACATAGTAAATTCTAATGAAATGTTCAAAGACCTAGAGCAGGGGTCCTCAAACTTTAGCCCACTGGCCACAAACGGCCCTCTGAGGACAATTATCTGGCCTCTGGGTGCTTTGCCCCGTTTGGTTTTTTTACTCAAATGTAGGTATGTGCTGTTTGCACAGGAATTTGTTCATAGTTTTTGGTGTTTTTAAATTATGGGCCAGTCCTCCAACGGGTCGGAGGGACAGTGAACTGGCCCTCTGTTTACAAAGTTTGAGGAGCTCTGGTACATCCCACCTGTTGTCAAGAGAACATCTCAAGAACAGATATGATGCCTTGAGAACTATAGCTGAATACTCAGTAAGCTGTGGAGGAAATAAAGAGCATCATTTGATAAGTAAACAAATGTTCTTTTAAACGACAGGAAAAAGACAAATATCAAAGCATATCAGAATACTCTGAAAGTGGGACTTAATCCTAGAGTGGCTAAAGCAAATGGGAAAAAATGAATAAGTTACAGTTGAATACAAAATCTAAAGGGAAGCTCAAGAAGACATAGTAAATTCTAATGAAATGTTCAAAGACCTAGAGTAGGGGTCCTCAAACTTTAGCCCACTGGCCACAAACGGCCCTCTGAGGACAATTATCCGGCCCTCTGGGAGCTTTGCCCAGTTTGGTTTTTTTTACTCAAATGTAGGTATGTGCTGTTTGCACAGAAATTTGTTCATAGTTTTTGGTGTTTTAAAATTTTGGGTGAGTCCTCCAACGGGTCTGAGGGACAGTGAACTGGCCCCCTGGTTACAAAGTATGAGGAGCCCTGGTCCATACCACCTGAAATTATGAGAACATCTCAAGAACAGTTATGACGCCTTGAAGAACTATAGCAGAAGACTCAGTGAGCTGTAGAGGACATAAAGAACATCATTTGTTAAGAAAGAAAAAGTTTTTTTAAACCGGAATATGACAAAGACCAGAGAATGTCCAGAGAGACGCTGAAACATGCACTTAATCAAATGAACTAAATCAAATTGGAATAAATTAATGAAGTCACAGTTGAATACACAATCTCAAAGGGAAGCTCAAGAAGACATAGTAAATTCTAATGAAATGTGCAAAGACCTAGAGCAGGGGTCCTCAAACTTTAGCCCACAGGCCACAAACGGCATCTGAGGACAATTATCTGGCCCTCTGGGTGCTTTGCCCCGTTCGGTTTTTCTACTCAAAAGTAGGTATGTGCTGTTTGCACAGGAACTTGTTCATAGTTTTTGGTGTTTTTAAATTTTGGGCCAGTCCTCCAACGTGTCTGAGGGACAGTGAACTGGCCCACTTTTTACAAAATTTGAGGAGCCCTGGTCCATCCCACCTGAATTTATGAGATCATCTCAAGAACAGATATGACGCCTTGAACAAATATAACAGAAGACTCAGTGAGTTGTAGAAGACATAACGAACATCATGTGTTAAGAAAGAAAAGTTTTTTAATCAACCGGAATATGACAAAGGTCAGAGAATGTCCAAAGAGACGCTGAAACATGCACTTAATCAAATGAGCTAACTCAAATTGGAAAAAATTAATGAAGTCACAGATGAATACAGTATCTAAAAGGGAAGCTCAAGAAGACATAGTAAATTCTAATGAAATTTGCAAAGACCTAGAGCAGAGGTCCACAAATTTCAGCCCAAGGGAGACAAATGGCCCTCTCGGGACAATTTTCCGATCCTTCGGGTGTTTTGCCCCGTTTGGTTTTTTTACTCAAAGTTAGGCATGTGAGGTCTGCACAGGTATTTGTTCATAGTTTTTGGTGTTTTTAAATTTTGGGCCATTCCTCCAACGGGTCTGAGGGACAGTGACCTGGCCCTCTGTGTATAAAGTTTGAGGAGCCCTGGTCCATTCCACCTGATGTCAAGAGAACATCTCAAGAACAGATATGATGCCTTGAAAACTATAGCTGAATACTCAGTGAGCTGTAGAGGAAATAAAGAGCATCATTTGATAAGTAAGCAAAAGTTCTTTTAAACGACCGGAAAAAGACAAATATCAAAGCATATCAGAATACTCTGAAAGTGCGACTTAATCTAGAGTGGCTAAAGCAAATGGGAAAAAATGAATAAGTTACAGTTGAATAAAAAATCTGAAAGGGAAGCTCAAGAAGACATAGTAAATTCTAAAGAAATATTCAAAGTCCTAGAGCAGGGGTCCTCAAACTTTAGCCCACTGGCCACAAACGGCCCTCTGAGGACAATTATCCGGTCCTCTGGGTTCTTAGCCCCGTTTGGTTTTTTTACTCAAATGTAGGTATGTGCTGTTTGCACAGGAATTTGTTCATAGTTTTAGTGTTTTTAAATTTTGGGCCAGTTCTCCAATGGGTCTGAGGGATAGTGAACTGGCCCACTTTTTACAAAATTTGAGGAGCCCTGGTCCATCCCACCTGAATTAATGAGATCATCTGAAGAACAGTTATGACGCCTTGAACAAATATAGCATAAGACTCAGTGAGCTGTAGAAGATATAACGAACATCATTTGTTAAGAAAGAAATGTTTTTTAAACAAACGGAATATGACAAAGATCAGAGAATGTCCAAAGAGAAGCTGAAACATGCACTTAATCAAATGAGCTAACTCAAATTGGAAAAAATTAATGAACTCACAGTTGAATACAAAATCTCAAAGGGAAGCTCAAGAAGACATAGTAAATTCTAATGAAATGTGCAAAGACCAAAGCAGGGGTTCTCAAACTTCAGCCCAAGGGAGAAAACAGCCCTCTCAGGACAATTATTCCGCCCTCCGGGTGTTTTGCCCCTTTTTGTTTTATTTCTCAAAGATAGGTATGTGCGGTCTGCACAGGAATTTGTTCATAGTTTTTGGTGTTTTTAAATTTTGGTCCAGTCCTCTAACGGGTATGAGAGACAGTGAAGTGGCACCCTGTTTACACAGTTTGAGGAGCCCTGGTCCATCCCAACTGATATCATGAGAACATCTCAAGAACAGATATGATGCCTTGAACAACTATAGCAGAAGAATCAATGAGCTGTGGGAGGACATAATGAACATCATTTATTAAGAAAGCAAAAGTTCATTTAAAATACAGGAAAACGACAAATATCAAATGTTGTCAGAAAACTCTGAAAGTGGGATTTAATCCTAGAGTAGCTAAAACAAATGGAAAAAAATGATGAAGTTACAGTTGAATACAAAATCTCAAAGGGAAGCTCAAGAAGACATAGTAAATTCTAATGAAATGTGCAATGACCTAGAGCAAGGGTCCTCAAACATCAGCCCGCGGGAGACAAACTGCCCACTCACGACAATTTTTCGGACCTCCGGGTGTTTTGCCCCGTTTGGTTTTTTAACTCAAAACTAGGTATGTGCGGTCTGCACAGGTATTTGTTCATAGTTTTTGGTGTTTTTAAATATTGGGCCAGTCCTCCAACGGGTCTGAGGGACAGTGAACTGACCCCATTTACAACATTTGAGGAGTCCTGGTCCATCCCACCTGATGTCAAGTGAACTTTTGAAGAACAGACATGATGCCTTGAAAAACTATAGCTGAACACTCAGTGAGTGTGCAGGAGAAAAAGAACATCATTTGTTAAGAAAGCAAAAGTTCTTTTAAACGACCTTAAAAAGACAAATATCAAAGGATATCAGAATACTCTGAAAGTGTGGCTTAATCCTAGAGTGGCTAAAGCAAATGGAAAAAAATGAACAAGTTACAGTTGATTAAAAAATCTCAAAGGGAAGCTCAAGAAGACATAGAAATTCTAATGAAATGTGTAAAGACCTAGAGCAGGGGTCCTCAAACATCAGCCCGCGGGAGACAAACTGCCCACTCAGGACAATTATTCAGCCCTAGGGTGTTTTGCCCCATTTGTTTTTTTTACTCAGGGTTACGTATGTGCGGTCTGCACAGGAATTTGTTTATAGTTTTTGGTGTTTTTAAATTTTGGTCCAGTCCTCTAACGGGTCTGAGAGACAGTGAAGTGGCCCCCTGTCTACAAATTTTGAGGAGCCCTGGTACATCCCACCTGATGTCAAGAGAACATCTCAAGAACAGATATGATGCCTTGAAAAACTATAGCTGAATACTCAGTGAGCTGTGGAGAACATAAAGAGCATCATTTGTTAAGAAAGCAAAAGTTCTTTTAAACGACCGGAAAAAGACAAATATCAAAGGATATCAGAATACTCTGAAAGTGGGACTTAATCCTAGATTGGCTAAAGCAAACGGGAAAAAATTAATGAACTCACAGTTGAATACAAAATCTCAAAGGGAAGCTCAAGAAGACATAGTAAATTCTAATGAAATGTGCAAAGACCTAGAGCAGGGGTCCTCAAATATCAGCCCGCGGGAGACAAACTGCCCAGTCAGGACAATTATTCGGCCCTAGGGTGTTTTGCCCCATTTGGTTTTTTTACTCAGGGTTAGGTATGTGCGGTCTGCACAGGAATTTGTTCATAGATTTTGGTGTTTTTAAATTTTTGGCCAGTCCTCCAATGGGTCTGAGGGACAGTGAACTGGCCCACTTTTTACAAAATTTGAGGAGCCCTGGTCCATCCCACCTGAATTTATGAGATCATCTCAAGAACAGATATGACGCCTTGAACAAATATAGCAGAAGACTCAGTGAGCTGTAGAAGACATAACGAACATCATTTGTTAAGAAAGAAAAGTTTTTTTAAACAACCGGAATATGACAAAGATCAGAGAATGTCCAAAGAGAAGCTGAAACATGCACTTAATCAAATGAGCTAAATCAAATTGGAAAAAATTAATGAACTCACAGTTTAATACAAAATCTCAAAGGGAAGCTCAAGAAGACATAGTAAATTCTAATAGCAGCAGAATCAATCAGCTGTGGGAGGACATAATGAACATCATTTATTAAGAAAGCAAAAGTTCATTTAAAATACAGGAAAACGACAAATATCAAAGGTTGTCAGAAAACTCTGAAAGTGGGATTTAATCCTAGAGTAGCTAAAACAAATGGAAAAAAATGATGAAGTTACAGTTGAATACAAAATCTCAAAGGGAAGCTCAAGAAGACATAGTAAATTCTAATGAAATGTTCAAACACCTAGAGCAGGGGTCCTCAAACTTTAGCCCACTGGCCACAAACGGCCCTCTGAGGACAATTATCCGGCCCTCTGGGAGCTTTGCCCAGTTTGGTTTTTTTTTACTCAAATGTAGGTATGTGCTGTTTGCACAGAAATTTGTTCATAGTTTTTGGTGTTTTAAAATTTTGGGTCAGTCCTCCAACGGGTCTGAGGGACAGTGAACTGGCCCCCTGGTTACAAAGTATGAGGAGCCCTGGTCCATACCACCTGAAATTATGAGAACATCTCAAGAACAGATATGACGCCTTGAACAACTATAGCAGAAGACTCAGTGAGCTGTAGAGGACATAAAGAACATCATTTGTTAAGAAAGAAAAAGTTTTTTTAAACCGGAATATGACAAAGACCAGAGAATGTCCAGGAGCCGCTGACACATGCACTTAATCAAATGAACTAAATCAAATTGGAATAAATTAATGAAGTCACAGTTGAATACACAATCTCAAAGGGAAGCTCAAGAAGACATAGTAAATTCTAATGTAATGTGCAAAGACCTAGAGCAGGGGTCCTCAAACTTTAGCCCACAGGCCACAAACGGCATCTGAGGACAATTATCTGGCCCTCTGGGTGCTTTGCCCCGTTTGGTTTTTCTACTCAAAAGTAGGTATGTGCTGTTTGCACAGGAACTTGTTCATAGTTTTTGGTGTTTTTAAATTTTGGGCCAGTCCTCCAACGGGTCTGAGGGACAGTGAACTGGCCCACTTTTTACAAAATTTGAGGAGCCCTGGTCCATCCCACCTGAATTTATGAGATCATCTCAAGAACAGATATGACGCCTTGAACAAATATAACAGAAGACTCAGTGAGTTGTAGAAGACATAACGAACATCATGTGTTAAGAAAGAAAAGTTTTTTAATCAACCGGAATATGACAAAGATCAGAGAATGTCCAAAGAGACGCTGAAACATGCACTTAATCAAATGAGCTAACTCAAATTGGAAAAAATTAATGAAGTCACAGATGAATACAGTATCTAAAAGGGAAGCTCAAGAAGACATAGTAAATTCTAATGAAATTTGCAAAGACCTAGAGCAGAGGTCCTCAAATTTCAGCCCAATGGAGACAAACGGCCCTCTCGGGACAATTTTCCGATCCTTCGGGTGTTTTGCCCCGTTTGGTTTTTTTACTCAAAGTTAGGCATGTGCGGTCTGCACAGGTATTTGTTCATAGTTTTTGGTGTTTTTAAATTTTGGGCCATTCCTCCAACGGGTCTGAGGGACAGTGAACTGGCCCTCTGTGTATAAAGTTTGAGGAGCCCTGGTCCATCCCACCTGATGTCAAGAGAACATCTCAAGAACAGATATGATGCCTTGAAAACTATAGCTGAATACTCAGTGAGCTGTGGAGGAAATAAAGAGCATCATTTGTTAAGAAACCACAAGTTCTTTTAAACGACTGGAAAAAGACAAATATCAAAGGATATCAGAATACCCGGAAAGTGGGACATAATCCTAGATTGGCTAAAGCAAACGGAAAAAATGATGAAGTTACAGTTGAATACAAAATCTCAAAGGGAAGCTCAAGAAGACATAGTAAATTCTAATGAAATGTTCAAAGACCTGGAGCAGGGGTCCTCAAACTTCAGCCCAAGGGGGAAAACCGGCCCTCTCAGGACAATTTTCTGGACCTCCGGGTGTTTTGCCCCATTTGATTTTTTTATTCAGAGTTAGGTATGTGCGGTCTGCACAGGAATTAGTTCATAATTTTTGGCGTTTTTACTTTTGGGCCAGTCCTCCAACGGGTCGGACGGACAGTGAAGTGGCCCCCTGTCTACAAAGTTTGAGGAGCCCTGGTCCATCCCACCTGATGTCAAGAGAACATCTCAAGAACAGATATGATGCCTTGAAAACTATAGCTGAATACTCAGTGAGCTGTGGAGGAAATAAAGAGCATCATTTGTTAAGAAACCAAAAGTTCTTTAAATGACCGGAAAAAGACAAATATCAAAGGATATCAGAATACTCTGAAAGTGGGACATAATCCTAGAGTGTATAAAGCAAACGGAAAAAATGATGAAGTTACAGTTGAATACAAAATCTAAAGGGAAGCTCAAGAAGCCATAGTAAATTCTAATGAAATGTTCAAAGACCTAGAGCAGGGGTCCTCAAACTTCAGCCCAAGGGAGAAAAATGGCCCTCTCAGGACAATTTTCCGGACCTCCGGGTGTTTTGCCCCATTTGGTTAATTTACTGAGTTAGGTATGTGCGGTCTGCACAGGAATTTGTTAATAGTTTTTGGTGTTTTTAAATTTTGGGCCAGTCCTCCAACGGGTCAGAGGGACAGTGAACTGGCCCACTTTTTACAAAATTTGAGGAGCCCTGGTCCATCCCACCTGAATTAATGAGATCATCTGAAGAACAGATATGACGCCTTGAACAAATATAGCAGAAGACTCAGTGAGCTGTAGAAGATATAACGAACATCATTTGTTAAGAAAGAAATGTTTTTTAAACAACCGGAATATGACAAAGATCAGAGAATGTCCAAAGAGAAGCTGAAACATGCACTTAATCAAATGAGCTAACTAAAATTGGAAAAAATTAATGAACTCACAGTTGAATACAAAATCTCAAAGGGAAGCTCAAGAAGACATAGTAAATTCTAATGAAATGTGCAAAGACCTAGAGCAGGGGTTCTCAAACTTCAGCCCAAGGGAGAAAACAGCCCTCTCAGGACAATTATTCCTCCCTCCGGGTGTTTTGCCCCTTTTTGTTTTATTTCTCAAAGATAGGTATGTGCGGTCTGCACAGGAATTTGTTCATAGTTTTTGGTGTTTTTAAATTTTGGTCCAGTCCTCTAACGGGTATGAGAGACAGTGAAGTGGCACCCTGTTTACACAGTTTGAGGAGCCCTGGTCCATCCCAACTGATATCATGAGAACATCTCAAGAACAGATATGATGCCTTGAACAACTATAGCAGAAGAATCAATGAGCTGTGGGAGGACATAATGAACATCATTTATTAAGAAAGCAAAAGTTCATTTAAAATACAGGAAAACGACAAATATCAAATGTTGTCAGAAAACTCTGAAAGTGGGATTTAATCCTAGAGTAGCTAAAACAAATGGAAAAAAAATGATGAAGTTACAGTTGAATACAAAATCTCAAAGGGAAGCTGAAGAAGACATAGTAAATTCTAATGAAATGTGCAATGACCTAGAGCAAGGGTCCTCAAACATCAGCCCGCGGGAGACAAACTGCCCACTCAGGACAATTTTTCGGACCTCCGGGTGTTTTGCCCCGTTTGGTTTTTTAACTCAAAACTAGGTATGTGGGGTCTGCACAGGAATTTGTTCATAGTTTTTGGTGTTTTTAAATATTGGGCCAGTCCTCCAACGGGTCTGAGGGACAGTGAACTGACCCCGTTTACAACATTTGAGGAGTCCTGGTCCATCCCACCTGATGTCAAGTGAACTTTTGAAGAACAGACATGATGCCTTGAAAAACTATAGCTGAACACTCAGTGAGTGTGCAGGAGAAAAAGAACATCATTTGTTAAGAAAGCAAAAGTTCTTTTAAACGACCTTAAAAAGACAAATATCAAAGGATATCAGAATACTCTGAAAGTGTGGCTTAATCCTAGAGTGGCTAAAGCAAATGGAAAAAAATGAACAAGTTACAGTTGATTAAAAAATCTCAAAGGGAAGGTCAAGAAGACATAGTAAATTCTAATGAAATGTGTAAAGACCTAGAGCAGGGGTCCTCAAACATCAGCCCGCGGGAGACAAACTGCCCACTCAGGACAATTATTCAGCCCTAGGGTGTTTTGCCCCATTTGGTTTTTTTACTCAGGGTTAGGTATGTGCGGTCTGCACAGGAATTTGTTTATAGTTTTTGGTGTTTTTAAATTTTGGTCCAGTCCTCTAACGGGTCTGAGAGACAGTGAAGTGGCCCCCTGTCTACAAATTTTGAGGAGCCCTGGTACATCCCACCTGATGTCAAGAGAACATCTCAAGAACAGATATGATGCCTTGAAAAACTATAGCTGAATACTCAGTGAGCTGTGGAGGACATAAAGAGCATCATTTGTTAAGAAAGCAAAAGTTCTTTTAAACGACCGGAAAAAGACAAATATCAAAGGATATCAGAATACTCTGAAAGTGGGACTTAATCCTAGAGTGGCTTATGCAAACGGGAAAAAATTAATGAACTCACAGTTGAATACAAAATCTCAAAGGGAAGCTCAAGAAGACATAGTAAATTCTAAAGAAATGTTCAAAGACCTAGAGCAGGGGTCCTCAAACTTTAGCCCACTGGCCACAAATGGCCCTCTGAGGACAATTATCCGGCCCTCTGGGTGCTTTGCCCCGTTTGGTTTTTTTACTCAAATGTAGGTATGTGCTGTTTGCACGGGAATTTGTTCATAGTTTTAGTGTTTTTAAATTTTGGGCCAGTCCTCCAACGGGTCTGAGGGATAGTGAACTGGCCCACTTTTTACAAAATTTGAGGAGCCCTGTTCCATCCCACCTGAATTAATGAGATTATCTGAAGAACAGATATGATGCCTTGAACAAATATAGCAGAAGACTCAGTAAGCTGTAGAAGATATAACGAACATCTTGTGTTAAGAAAGAAATGTTTTTTAAACAACCGGAATATGACAAAGATCAGAGAATGTCCAAAGAGAAGCTGAAACATGCACTTAATCAAATGAGCTAACTCAAATTGGAAAAAATTTATGAACTCACAATTGAATAGAAAATCTCAAAGGGAAGCTCAAGAAGACATAGTAAATTCTAATGAAATGTGCAAAGATCTAGAGCAGGGGTCCTCAAACTTCAGCCCAAGGGAGAAAACAGCCCTCTCAGGACAATTATTCCGCCCTCCGGGTGTTTTGCCCCTTTTTGTTTTATTTCTCAAAGATAGGTATGTGCGGTCTGCACAGGAATTTGTTCATAGTTTTTGGTGTTTTTAAATTTTGGTCCAGTCCTCTAACGGGTATGAGAGACAGTGAAGTGGCACCCTGTTTACACAGTTTGAGGAGCCCTGGTCCATCCCAACTGATATCATGAGAACATCTCAAGAACAGATATGATACCTTGAACAACTATAGCAGAAGAATCAATGAGCTGTGGGAGGACATAATGAACATCATTTATTAAGAAAGCAAAAGTTCATTTAAAATACAGGAAAACGACAAATATCAAATGTTGTCAGAAAACTCTGAAAGTGGGATTTAATCCTAGAGTAGCTAAAACAAATGGAAAAAAATGATGAAGTTACAGTTGAATACAAAATCTCAAAGGGAAGCTCAAGAAGACATAGTAAATTCTAATGAAATGTGCAATGACCTAGAGCAAGTGTCCTCAAACATCAGCCCGCGGGAGACAAACTGCCCACTCAGGACAATTTTTCGGACCTCCGGGTGTTTTGCCCCGTTTGGTTTTTTAACTCAAAACTAGGTATTTGCGGTCTGCACAGGTATTTGTTCATAGTTTTTGGTGTTTTTAAATATTGGGCCAGTCCTCCAACGGGTCTGAGGGACAGTGAACTGACCCCGTTTACAACATTTGAGGAGTCCTGGTCCATCCCACCTGATGTCAAGTGAACTTTTGAAGAACAGACATGATGCCTTGAAAAACTATAGCTGAACACTCAGTGAGTGTGCAGGAGAAAAAGAACATCATTTGTTAAGAAAGCAAAAGTTCTTTTAAACGACCGGAAAAAGACAAATATCAAAGGATATCAGAATACTCTGAAAGTGGGACTTAATCCTAGAGTGGCTTATGCAAACGGGAAAAAATTAATGAACTCACAGTTGAATACAAAATCTCAAAGGGAAGCTCAAGAAGACATAGTAAATTCTAAAGAAATGTTCAAAGACCTAGAGCAGGGGTCCTCAAACTTTAGCCCACTGGCCACAAATGGCCCTCTGAGGACAATTATCCGGCCCTCTGGGTGCTTTGCCCCGTTTGGTTTTTTTACTCAAATGTAGGTATGTGCTGTTTGCACGGGAATTTGTTCATAGTTTTAGTGTTTTTAAATTTTGGGCCAGTCATCCAACGGGTCTGAGGGATAGTGAACTGGCCCACTTTTTACAAAATTTGAGGAGCCCTGGTCCATCCCACCTGAATTAATGAGATTATCT
Source organism: Tenrec ecaudatus (assembly GCF_050624435.1). Taxonomy (NCBI): domain Eukaryota; kingdom Metazoa; phylum Chordata; class Mammalia; order Afrosoricida; family Tenrecidae; genus Tenrec; species Tenrec ecaudatus. The sequence goes on from NC_134532.1 coordinate 50,187,939, forward strand.
GAAGAACAGATATGACGCCTTGAACAAATATAGCAGAAGACTCAGTAAGCTGTAGAAGATATAACGAACATCATGTGTTAAGAAAGAAATGTTTTTTAAACAACCGGAATATGACAAAGATCAGAGAATGTCCAAAGAGAAGCTGAAACATGCACTTAATCAAATGAGCTAACTCAAATTGGAAAAAATTTATGAACTCACAATTGAATAGAAAATCTCAAAGGGAAGCTCAAGAAGACATAGTAAATTCTAATGAAATGTGCAAAGATCTAGAGCAGGGGTCCTCAAACTTCAGCCCAAGGGAGAAAACAGCCCTCTCAGGACAATTATTCCGCCCTCCGGGTGTTTTGCCCCTTTTTGTTTTATTTCTCAAAGATAGGTATGTGCGGTCTGCACAGGAATTTGTTCATAGTTTTTGGTGTTTTTAAATTTTGGTCCAGTCCTCTAACGGGTATGAGAGACAGTGAAGTGGCACCCTGTTTACACAGTTTGAGGAGCCCTGGTCCATCCCAACTGATATCATGAGAACATCTCAAGAACAGATATGATACCTTGAACAACTATAGCAGAAGAATCAATGAGCTGTGGGAGGACATAATGAACATCATTTATTAAGAAAGCAAAAGTTCATTTAAAATACAGGAAAACGACAAATATCAAATGTTGTCAGAAAACTCTGAAAGTGGGATTTAATCCTAGAGTAGCTAAAACAAATGGAAAAAAATGATGAAGTTACAGTTGAATACAAAATCTCAAAGGGAAGCTCAAGAAGACATAGTAAATTCTAATGAAATGTGCAATGACCTAGAGCAAGTGTCCTCAAACATCAGCCCGCGGGAGACACACTGCCCACTCAGGACAATTTTTCGGACCTCCGGGTGTTTTGCCCCGTTTGGTTTTTTAACTCAAAACTAGGTATGTGTGGTCTGCACAGGTATTTGTTCATAGTTTTTGGTGTTTTTAAATATTGGGCCAGTCCTCCAACGGGTCTGAGGGACAGTGAACTGACCCCGTTTACAACATTTGAGGAGTCCTGGTCCATCCCACCTGATGTCAAGTGAACTTTTGAAGAACAGACATGATGCCTTGAAAAACTATAGCTGAACACTCAGTGAGTGTGCAGGAGAAAAAGAACATCATTTGTTAAGAAAGCAAAAGTTCTTTTAAACGACCTTAAAAAGACAAATATCAAAGGATATCAGAATACTCTGAAAGTGTGGCTTAATCCTAGAGTGGCTAAAGCAAATGGAAAAAAATGAACAAGTTACAGTTGATTAAAAAATCTCAAAGGGAAGCTCAAGAAGACATAGTAAATTCTAATGAAATGTGTAAAGACCTAGAGCAGGGGTCCTCAAACATCAGCCCGAGGGAGACAAACTGCCCACTCAGGACAATTATTCAGCCCTAGGGTGTTTTGCCCCATTTGGTTTTTTTACTCAGGGTTAGGTATGTGCGGTCTGCACAGAAATTTGTTTATAGTTTTTGGTGTTTTTAAATTTTGGTCCAGTCCTCTAACGGGTCTGAGAGACAGTGAAGTGGCCCCCTGTCTACAAATTTTGAGGAGCCCTGGTACAGCCCACCTGATGTCAAGAGAACATCTCAAGAACAGATATGATGCCTTGAAAAACTATAGCTGAATACTCAGTGAGCTGTGGAGGACATAAAGAGCATAATTTGTTAAGAAAGCAAAAGTTCTTTTAAACGACCGGAAAAAGACAAATATCAAAGGATATCAGAATACTCTGAAAGTGGGACTTAATCCTAGAGTGGCTAAAGCAAACGGGAAAAAATTAATGAACTCACAGTTGAATACAAAATCTCAAAGGGAAGCTCAAGAAGACATAGTAAATTCTAAAGAAATGTTCAAAGTCCTAGAGCAGGGCTCCTCAAACTTTAGCCCACTGGCCACAAACGGCCCTCTGAGGACAATTATCCGGTCCTCTGGGTTCTTAGCCCCGTTTGGTTTTTTTACTCAAATGTAGGTATGTGCTGTTTGCACAGGAATTTGTTCATAGTTTTAGTGTTTTGAAATTTTGGGCCAGTCCTCCAATGGGTCTGAGGGATAGTGAACTGGCCCACTTTTTACAAAATTTGAGGAGCCCTGGTCCATCCCACCTGAATTAATGAGATCATCTGAAGAACAGATATGACGCCTTGAACAAATATAGCAGAAGACTCAGTGAGCTGTAGAAGATATAACGAACATCATTTGTTAAGAAAGAAATGTTTTTTAAACAACCGGAATATGACAAAGATCAGAGAATGTCCAAAGAGAAGCTGAAACATGCACTTAATCAAATGAGCTAACTCAAATTGGAAAAAATTTATGAACTCACAATTGAATAGAAAATCTCAAAGGGAAGCTCAAGAAGACATAGTAAATTCTAATGAAATGTGCAAAGTTCTAGAGCAGGGGTCCTCAAACTTCAGCCCAAGGGAGAAAACAGCCCTCTCAGGACAATTATTCCGCCCTCCGGGTGTTTTGCCCCTTTTTGTTTTATTTCTCAAAGATAGGTATGTGTGGTCTGCACAGGAATTTGTTCATAATTTTTGGTGTTTTTAAATTTTGGTCCAGTCCTCTAACGGGTATGAGAGACAGTGAAGTGGCACCCTGTTTACACAGTTTGAGGAGCCCTGGTCCATCCCAACTGATATCATGAGAACATCTCAAGAACAGATATGATACCTTGAACAACTATAGCAGAAGAATCAATGAGCTGTGGGAGGACATAATGAACATCATTTATTAAGAAAGCAAAAGTTCATTTAAAATACAGGAAAACGACAAATATCAAATGTTGTCAGAAAACTCTGAAAGTGGGATTCAATCCTAGAGTAGCTAAAACAAATGGAAAAAAATGATGAAGTTACAGTTGAATACAAAATCTCAAAGGGAAGCTCAAGAAGACATAGTAAATTCTAATGAAATGTGCAATGACCTAGAGCAAGTGTCCTCAAACATCAGCCCGCGGGAGACAAACTGCCCACTCAGGACAATTTTTCGGACCTCCGGGTGTTTTGCCCCGTTTGGTTTTTTAACTCAAAACTAGGTATTTGCGGTCTGCACAGGTATTTGTTCATAGTTTTTGGTGTTTTTAAATATTGGGCCAGTCCTCCAACGGGTCTGAGGGACAGTGAACTGACCCCGTTTACAACATTTGAGGAGTCCTGGTCCATCCCACCTGATGTCAAGTGAACTTTTGAAGAACAGACATGATGCCTTGAAAAACTATAGCTGAACACTCAGTGAGTGTGCAGGAGAAAAAGAACATCATTTGTTAAGAAAGCAAAAGTTCTTTTAAACGACCTTAAAAAGACAAATATCAAAGGATATCAGAATACTCTGAAAGTGTGGCTTAATCCTAGAGTGGCTAAAGCAAATGGAAAAAAATGAACAAGTTACAGTTGATTAAAAAATCTCAAAGGGAAGCTCAAGAAGACATAGTAAATTCTAATGAAATGTGTAAAGACCTAGAGCAGGGGTCCTCAAACATCAGCCCGCGGGAGACAAACTGCCCACTCAGGACAATTATTCAGCCCTAGGGTGTTTTGCCCCATTTGGTTTTTTTACTCAGGGTTAGGTATGTGCGGTCTGCACAGAAATTTGTTTATAGTTTTGGTGTTTTTAAATTTTGGTCCAGTCCTCTAACGGGTCTGAGAGACAGTGAAGTGGCCCCCTGTCTACAAATTTTGAGGAGCCCTGGTACATCCCACCTGATGTCAAGAGAACATCTCAAGAACAGATATGATGCCTTGAAAAACTATAGCTGAATACTCAGTGAGCTGTGGAGGACATAAAGAGCATCATTTGTTAAGAAAGCAAAAGTTCTTTTAAACGACCGGAAAAAGACAAATATCAAAGGATATCAGAATACTCTGAAAGTGGGACTTAATCCTAGAGTGGCTTATGCAAACGGGAAAAAATTAATGAACTCACAGTTGAATACAAAATCTCAAAGGGAAGCTCAAGAAGACATAGTAAATTCTAAAGAAATGTTCAAAGACCTAGAGCAGGGGTCCTCAAACTTTAGCCCACTGGCCACAAATGGCCCTCTTAGGACAATTATCCGGCCCTCTGGGTGCTTTGCCCCGTTTGGTTTTTTTACTCAAATGTAGGTATGTGCTGTTTGCACAGGAATTTGTTCATAGTTTTAGTGTTTTTAAATTTTGGGCCAGTCCTCCAACGGGTCTGAGGGATAGTGAACTGGCCCACTTTTTACAAAATTTGAGGAGCCCTGGTCCATCCCACCTGAATTAATGAGATTATCTGAAGAACAGATATGACGCCTTGAACAAATATAGCAGAAGACTCAGTAAGCTGTAGAAGATATAACGAACATCATGTGTTAAGAAAGAAATGTTTTTTAAACAACCGGAATATGACAAAGATCAGAGAATGTCCAAAGAGAAGCTGAAACATGCACTTAATCAAATGAGCTAACTCAAATTGGAAAAAATTTATGAACTCACAATTGAATAGAAAATCTCAAAGGGAAGCTCAAGAAGACATAGTAAATTCTAATGAAATGTGCAAAGATCTAGAGCAGGGGTCCTCAAACTTCAGCCCAAGGGAGAAAACAGCCCTCTCAGGACAATTATTCCGCCCTCCGGGTGTTTTGCCCCTTTTTGTTTTATTTCTCAAAGATAGGTGTGTGCGGTCTGCACAGGAATTTGTTCATAGTTTTTGGTGTTTTTAAATTTTGGTCCAGTCCTCTAACGGGTATGAGAGACAGTGAAGTGGCACCCTGTTTACACAGTTTGAGGAGCCCTGGTCCATCCCAACTGATATCATGAGAACATCTCAAGAACAGATATGATACCTTGAACAACTATAGCAGAAGAATCAATGAGCTGTGGGAGGACATAATGAACATCATTTATTAAGAAAGCAAAAGTTCATTTAAAATACAGGAAAACGACAAATATCAAATGTTGTCAGAAAACTCTGAAAGTGGGATTTAATCCTAGAGTAGCTAAAACAAATGGAAAAAAATGATGAAGTTACAGTTGAATACAAAATCTCAAAGGGAAGCTCAAGAAGACATAGTAAATTCTAATGAAATGTGCAATGACCTAGAGCAAGTGTCCTCAAACATCAGCCCGCGGGAGACAAACTGCCCACTCAGGACAATTTTTCGGACCTCCGGGTGTTTTGCCCCGTTTGGTTTTTTAACTCAAAACTAGGTATTTGCGGTCTGCACAGGTATTTGTTCATAGTTTTTGGTGTTTTTAAATATTGGGCCAGTCCTCCAACGGGTCTGAGGGACAGTGAACTGACCCCGTTTACAACATTTGAGGAGTCCTGGTCCATCCCACCTGATGTCAAGTGAACTTTTGAAGAACAGACATGATGCCTTGAAAAACTATAGCTGAACACTCAGTGAGTGTGCAGGAGAAAAAGAACATCATTTGTTAAGAGAGCAAAAGTTCTTTTAAACGACCTTAAAAAGACAAATATCAAAGCATATCAGAATACTCTGAAAGTGTGGCTTAATCCTAGAGTGGCTAAAGCAAATGGAAAAAAATGAACAAGTTACAGTTGATTAAAAAATCTCAAAGGGAAGCTCAAGAAGACATAGTAAATTCTAATGAAATGTGTAAAGACCTAGAGCAGGGGTCCTCAAGCATCAGCCCGCGGGAGACAAACTGCCCACTCAGGACAATTATTCGGCCATAGGGTGTTTTGCCCCATTTGGTTTTTTTACTCAGAGTTAGGTATGTGCGGTCTGCACAGGAATTTGTTCATAGTTTTTCGTGTTTTTAAATTTTGGTCCAGTCCTCTAACGGGTCTGAGAGACAGTGAAGTGGCCCCCTGTCTACAAATTTTGAGGAGCCCTGGTACATCCCACCTGATGTCAGGAGAACATCTCAAGAACAGATATGATGCCTTGAAAAACTATAGCTGAATACTCAGTGAGCTGTGGAGGACATAAAGAGCATCATTTGTTAAGAAAGCAAAAGTTCTTTTAAACGACCGGAAAAAGACAAATATCAAAGGATATCAGAATACTCTGAAAGTGGGACTTAATCCTAGAGTGGCTAAAGCAAACTGGAAAAAAATGATGAAGTTATAGTTGAATACAATATCTCAAAGGGAAGCTCAAGAAGACATAGTAAATTCTAATGAAATGTGCAAAGACCTAGAGCAGGGGTCCTCAAATATCAGCCCGCGGGAGACAAACTGCCCACTCAGGACAATTATTCGGCCCTCCGGGTGTTTTGTCCCGTTTGGTTTTTTTACTCAGAGTTAGTTATGTGCGGTCTGCACAGGAATTTTTTCAAAGTTTTTGGTGTTTTTAAATTTTTGGCCAGTCCTCCAATGGGTCTGAGGGACAGTGAACTGGCCCACTTTTTACAAAATTTGAGGAGCCCTGGTCCATCCCACCTGAATTTTTGAGATCATCTCAAGAACAGATATGACGCCTTGAACAAATATAGCAGAAGACTCAGTGAGCTGTAGAAGACATAACGAACATCATTTGTTAAGGAAGAAAAGTTTTTTTAAACAACCGGAATATGACAAAGATCAGAGAATGTCCAAAGAGAAGCTGAAACATGCACTTAATCAAATGAGCTAAATCAAATTGGAAAAAATTAATGAACTCACAGTTGAATACAAATTCTCAAAGGGAAGCTCAAGAAGACATAGTAAATTCTAAAGAAATGTTCAAAGACCTAGAGCAGGGGTCCTCAAACTTTAGCCCACTGGCCACAAACGGCCCTCTGAGGACAATTATCTGGCCCTCTGGGTGCTTTGCCCCGTTTGTTTTTTTTAGTCAAATGTAGGTATGTGCTGTTTGCACAGGAATTTGTTCATAGTTTTTGGTGTTTTTAAATTTTGGGCCAGTCCTCCAACGGGTCTGAGGGACAGTGAACTGGCCCACTTTTCACAAAATTTGAGGAGCCCTGGTCCATCCCACCTGAATTTATGAGATCATCTCAAGAACAGATATGACGCCTTGAACAAATAAAGCAGAAGACTCAGTGAGCTGTAGAAGACATAAGGAACATCATTTGTTAAGAAAGAAAAGTTTCTTTAAACAACCAGAATATGACAAAGGTCAGAGAATGTCCAAAGAGAAGCTGAAACATGCACTTAATCAAATGAGCTAAATCAAATTGGAAAAAATTAATGAACTCACAGTTGAATACAAAATCTCAAAGGGAAGCTCAAGAAGACATAGTAAATTCTAAAGAAATGTTCAAAGTCCTAGAGCAGGGCTCCTCAAACTTTAGCCCACTGGCCACAAACGGCCCTCTGAGGACAATTATCCGGTCCTCTGGGTTCTTAGCCCCGTTTGGTTTTTTTACTCAAATGTAGGTATGTGCTGTTTGCACAGGAATTTGTTCATAGTTTTAGTGTTTTGAAATTTTGGGCCAGTCCTCCAATGGGTCTGAGGGATAGTGAACTGGCCCACTTTTTACAAAATTTGAGGAGCCCTGGTCCATCCCACCTGAATTAATGAGATCATCTGAAGAACAGATATGACGCCTTGAACAAATATAGCAGAAGACTCAGTGAGCTGTAGAAGATATAACGAACATCATTTGTTAAGAAAGAAATGTTTTTTAAACAACCGGAATATGACAAAGATCAGAGAATGTCCAAAGAGAAGCTGAAACATGCACTTAATCAAATGAGCTAACTCAAATTGGAAAAAATTTATGAACTCACAATTGAATAGAAAATCTCAAAGGGAAGCTCAAGAAGACATAGTAAATTCTAATGAAATGTGCAAAGTTCTAGAGCAGGGGTCCTCAAACTTCAGCCCAAGGGAGAAAACAGCCCTCTCAGGACAATTATTCCTCTCTCCGGGTGTTTTGCCCCTTTTTGTTTTATTTCTCAAAGATAGGTATGTGTGGTCTGCACAGGAATTTGTTCATAATTTTTGGTGTTTTTAAATTTTGGTCCAGTCCTCTAACGGGTATGAGAGACAGTGAAGTGGCACCCTGTTTACACAGTTTGAGGAGCCCTGGTCCATCCCAACTGATATCATGAGAACATCTCAAGAACAGATATGATACCTTGAACAACTATAGCAGAAGAATCAATGAGCTGTGGGAGGACATAATGAACATCATTTATTAAGAAAGCAAAAGTTCATTTAAAATACAGGAAAACGACAAATATCAAATGTTGTCAGAAAACTCTGAAAGTGGGATTCAATCCTAGAGTAGCTAAAACAAATGGAAAAAAATGATGAAGTTACAGTTGAATACAAAATCTCAAAGGGAAGCTCAAGAAGACATAGTAAATTCTAATGAAATGTGCAATGACCTAGAGCAAGTGTCCTCAAACATCAGCCCGCGGGAGACAAACTGCCCACTCAGGACAATTTTTCGGACCTCCGGGTGTTTTGCCCCGTTTGGTTTTTTAACTCAAAACTAGGTATTTGCGGTCTGCACAGGTATTTGTTCATAGTTTTTGGTGTTTTTAAATATTGGGCCAGTCCTCCAACGGGTCTGAGGGACAGTGAACTGACCCCGTTTACAACATTTGAGGAGTCCTGGTCCATCCCACCTGATGTCAAGTGAACTTTTGAAGAACAGACATGATGCCTTGAAAAACTATAGCTGAACACTCAGTGAGTGTGCAGGAGAAAAAGAACATCATTTGTTAAGAAAGCAAAAGTTCTTTTAAACGACCTTAAAAAGACAAATATCAAAGGATATCAGAATACTCTGAAAGTGTGGCTTAATCCTAGAGTGGCTAAAGCAAATGGAAAAAAATGAACAAGTTACAGTTGATTAAAAAATCTCAAAGGGAAGCTCAAGAAGACATAGTAAATTCTAATGAAATGTGTAAAGACCTAGAGCAGGGGTCCTCAAACATCAGCCCGCGGGAGACAAACTGCCCACTCAGGACAATTATTCAGCCCTAGGGTGTTTTGCCCCATTTGGTTTTTTTACTCAGGGTTAGGTATGTGCGGTCTGCACAGAAATTTGTTTATAGTTTTGGTGTTTTTAAATTTTGGTCCAGTCCTCTAACGGGTCTGAGAGACAGTGAAGTGGCCCCCTGTCTACAAATTTTGAGGAGCCCTGGTACATCCCACCTGATGTCAAGAGAACATCTCAAGAACAGATATGATGCCTTGAAAAACTATAGCTGAATACTCAGTGAGCTGTGGAGGACATAAAGAGCATCATTTGTTAAGAAAGCAAAAGTTCTTTTAAACGACCGGAAAAAGACAAATATCAAAGGATATCAGAATACTCTGAAAGTGGGACTTAATCCTAGAGTGGCTTATGCAAACGGGAAAAAATTAATGAACTCACAGTTGAATACAAAATCTCAAAGGGAAGCTCAAGAAGACATAGTAAATTCTAAAGAAATGTTCAAAGACCTAGAGCAGGGGTCCTCAAACTTTAGCCCACTGGCCACAAATGGCCCTCTTAGGACAATTATCCGGCCCTCTGGGTGCTTTGCCCCGTTTGGTTTTTTTACTCAAATGTAGGTATGTGCTGTTTGCACAGGAATTTGTTCATAGTTTTAGTGTTTTTAAATTTTGGGCCAGTCCTCCAACGGGTCTGAGGGATAGTGAACTGGCCCACTTTTTACAAAATTTGAGGAGCCCTGGTCCATCCCACCTGAATTAATGAGATTATCTGAAGAACAGATATGACGCCTTGAACAAATATAGCAGAAGACTCAGTAAGCTGTAGAAGATATAACGAACATCATGTGTTAAGAAAGAAATGTTTTTTAAACAACCGGAATATGACAAAGATCAGAGAATGTCCAAAGAGAAGCTGAAACATGCACTTAATCAAATGAGCTAACTCAAATTGGAAAAAATTTATGAACTCACAATTGAATAGAAAATCTCAAAGGGAAGCTCAAGAAGACATAGTAAATTCTAATGAAATGTGCAAAGATCTAGAGCAGGGGTCCTCAAACTTCAGCCCAAGGGAGAAAACAGCCCTCTCAGGACAATTATTCCGCCCTCCGGGTGTTTTGCCCCTTTTTGTTTTATTTCTCAAAGATAGGTGTGTGCGGTCTGCACAGGAATTTGTTCATAGTTTTTGGTGTTTTTAAATTTTGGTCCAGTCCTCTAACGGGTATGAGAGACAGTGAAGTGGCACCCTGTTTACACAGTTTGAGGAGCCCTGGTCCATCCCAACTGATATCATGAGAACATCTCAAGAACAGATATGATACCTTGAACAACTATAGCAGAAGAATCAATGAGCTGTGGGAGGACATAATGAACATCATTTATTAAGAAAGCAAAAGTTCATTTAAAATACAGGAAAACGACAAATATCAAATGTTGTCAGAAAACTCTGAAAGTGGGATTTAATCCTAGAGTAGCTAAAACAAATGGAAAAAAATGATGAAGTTACAGTTGAATACAAAATCTCAAAGGGAAGCTCAAGAAGACATAGTAAATTCTAATGAAATGTGCAATGACCTAGAGCAAGTGTCCTCAAACATCAGCCCGCGGGAGACAAACTGCCCACTCAGGACAATTTTTCGGACCTCCGGGTGTTTTGCCCCGTTTGGTTTTTTAACTCAAAACTAGGTATTTGCGGTCTGCACAGGTATTTGTTCATAGTTTTTGGTGTTTTTAAATATTGGGCCAGTCCTCCAACGGGTCTGAGGGACAGTGAACTGACCCCGTTTACAACATTTGAGGAGTCCTGGTCCATCCCACCTGATGTCAAGTGAACTTTTGAAGAACAGACATGATGCCTTGAAAAACTATAGCTGAACACTCAGTGAGTGTGCAGGAGAAAAAGAACATCATTTGTTAAGAAAGCAAAAGTTCTTTTAAACGACCTTAAAAAGACAAATATCAAAGGATATCAGAATACTCTGAAAGTGTGGCTTAATCCTAGAGTGGCTAAAGCAAATGGAAAAAAATGAACAAGTTACAGTTGATTAAAAAATCTCAAAGGGAAGCTCAAGAAGACATAGTAAATTCTAATGAAATGTGTAAAGACCTAGAGCAGGGGTCCTCAAACATCAGCCCGCGGGAGACAAACTGCCCACTCAGGACAATTATTCAGCCCTAGGGTGTTTTGCCCCATTTGGTTTTTTTACTCAGGGTTAGGTATGTGCGGTCTGCACAGAAATTTGTTTATAGTTTTGGTGTTTTTAAATTTTGGTCCAGTCCTCTAACGGGTCTGAGAGACAGTGAAGTGGCCCCCTGTCTACAAATTTTGAGGAGCCCTGGTACATCCCACCTGATGTCAAGAGAACATCTCAAGAACAGATATGATGCCTTGAAAAACTATAGCTGAATACTCAGTGAGCTGTGGAGGACATAAAGAGCATCATTTGTTAAGAAAGCAAAAGTTCTTTTAAACGACCGGAAAAAGACAAATATCAAAGGATATCAGAATACTCTGAAAGTGGGACTTAATCCTAGAGTGGCTTATGCAAACGGGAAAAAATTAATGAACTCACAGTTGAATACAAAATCTCAAAGGGAAGCTCAAGAAGACATAGTAAATTCTAAAGAAATGTTCAAAGACCTAGAGCAGGAGTCCTCAAACTTTAGCCCACTGGCCACAAATGGCCCTCTTAGGACAATTATCCGGCCCTCTGGGTGCTTTGCCCCGTTTGGTTTTTTTACTCAAATGTAGGTATGTGCTGTTTGCACAGGAATTTGTTCATAGTTTTAGTGTTTTTAAATTTTGGGCCAGTCCTCCAACGGGTCTGAGGGATAGTGAACTGGCCCACTTTTTACAAAATTTGAGGAGCCCTGGTCCATCCCACCTGAATTAATGAGATTATCTGAAGAACAGATATGACGCCTTGAACAAATATAGCAGAAGACTCAGTAAGCTGTAGAAGATATAACGAACATCATGTGTTAAGAAAGAAATGTTTTTTAAACAACCGGAATATGACAAAGATCAGAGAATGTCCAAAGAGAAGCTGAAACATGCACTTAATCAAATGAGCTAACTCAAATTGGAAAAAATTTATGAACTCACAATTGAATAGAAAATCTCAAAGGGAAGCTCAAGAAGACATAGTAAATTCTAATGAAATGTGCAAAGATCTAGAGCAGGGGTCCTCAAACTTCAGCCCAAGGGAGAAAACAGCCCTCTCAGGACAATTATTCCGCCCTCCGGGTGTTTTGCCCCTTTTTGTTTTATTTCTCAAAGATAGGTGTGTGCGGTCTGCACAGGAATTTGTTCATAGTTTTTGGTGTTTTTAAATTTTGGTCCAGTCCTCTAACGGGTATGAGAGACAGTGAAGTGGCACCCTGTTTACACAGTTTGAGGAGCCCTGGTCCATCCCAACTGATATCATGAGAACATCTCAAGAACAGATATGATACCTTGAACAACTATAGCAGAAGAATCAATGAGCTGTGGGAGGACATAATGAACATCATTTATTAAGAAAGCAAAAGTTCATTTAAAATACAGGAAAACGACAAATATCAAATGTTGTCAGAAAACTCTGAAAGTGGGATTTAATCCTAGAGTAGCTAAAACAAATGGAAAAAAATGATGAAGTTACAGTTGAATACAAAATCTCAAAGGGAAGCTCAAGAAGACATAGTAAATTCTAATGAAATGTGCAATGACCTAGAGCAAGTGTCCTCAAACATCAGCCCGCGGGAGACAAACTGCCCACTCAGGACAATTTTTCGGACCTCCGGGTGTTTTGCCCCGTTTGGTTTTTTAACTCAAAACTAGGTATGTGCGGTCTGCACAGGTATTTGTTCATAGTTTTTGGTGTTTTTAAATATTGGGCCAGTCCTCCAACGGGTCTGAGGGACAGTGAACTGACCCCGTTTACAACATTTGAGGAGTCCTGGTCCATCCCACCTGATGTCAAGTGAACTTTTGAAGAACAGACATGATGCCTTGAAAAACTATAGCTGAACACTCAGTGAGTGTGCAGGAGAAAAAGAACATCATTTGTTAAGAGAGCAAAAGTTCTTTTAAACGACCTTAAAAAGACAAATATCAAAGGATATCAGAATACTCTGAAAGTGTGGCTTAATCCTAGAGTGGCTAAAGCAAATGGAAAAAAATGAACAAGTTACAGTTGATTAAAAAATCTCAAAGGGAAGCTCAAGAAGACATAGTAAATTCTAATGAAATGTGTAAAGACCTAGAGCAGGGGTCCTCAAGCATCAGCCCGCGGGAGACAAACTGCCCACTCAGGACAATTATTCGGCCATAGGGTGTTTTGCCCCATTTGGTTTTTTTACTCAGAGTTAGGTATGTGCGGTCTGCACAGGAATTTGTTCATAGTTTTTCGTGTTTTTAAATTTTGGTCCAGTCCTCTAACGGGTCTGAGAGACAGTGAAGTGGCCCCCTGTCTACAAATTTTGAGGAGCCCTGGTACATCCCACCTGATGTCAAGAGAACATCTCAAGAACAGATATGATGCCTTGAAAAACTATAGCTGAATACTCAGTGAGCTGTGGAGGACATAAAGAGCATCATTTGTTAAGAAAGCAAAAGTTCTTTTAAACGACCGGAAAAAGACAAATATCAAAGGATATCAGAATACTCTGAAAGTGGGACTTAATCCTAGAGTGGCTAAAGCAAACTGGAAAAAAATGATGAAGTTATAGTTGAATACAATATCTCAAAGGGAAGCTCAAGAAGACATAGTAAATTCTAATGAAATGTGCAAAGACCTAGAGCAGGGGTCCTCAAATATCAGCCCGCGGGAGACAAACTGCCCACTCAGGACAATTATTCGGCCCTCCGGGTGTTTTGTCCCGTTTGGTTTTTTTACTCAGAGTTAGTTATGTGCGGTCTGCACAGGAATTTTTTCAAAGTTTTTGGTGTTTTTAAATTTTTGGCCAGTCCTCCAATGGGTCTGAGGGACAGTGAACTGGCCCACTTTTTACAAAATTTGAGGAGCCCTGGTCCATCCCACCTGAATTTTTGAGATCATCTCAAGAACAGATATGACGCCTTGAACAAATATAGCAGAAGACTCAGTGAGCTGTAGAAGACATAACGAACATCATTTGTTAAGGAAGAAAAGTTTTTTTAAACAACCGGAATATGACAAAGATCAGAGAATGTCCAAAGAGAAGCTGAAACATGCACTTAATCAAATGAGCTAAATCAAATTGGAAAAAATTAATGAACTCACAGTTGAATACAAATTCTCAAAGGGAAGCTCAAGAAGACATAGTAAATTCTAAAGAAATGTTCAAAGACCTAGAGCAGGGGTCCTCAAACTTTAGCCCACTGGCCACAAACGGCCCTCTGAGGACAATTATCTGGCCCTCTGGGTGCTTTGCCCCGTTTGTTTTTTTTAGTCAAATGTAGGTATGTGCTGTTTGCACAGGAATTTGTTCATAGTTTTTGGTGTTTTTAAATTTTGGGCCAGTCCTCCAACGGGTCTGAGGGACAGTGAACTGGCCCACTTTTCACAAAATTTGAGGAGCCCTGGTCCATCCCACCTGAATTTATGAGATCATCTCAAGAACAGATATGACGCCTTGAACAAATAAAGCAGAAGACTCAGTGAGCTGTAGAAGACATAAGGAACATCATTTGTTAAGAAAGAAAAGTTTCTTTAAACAACCAGAATATGACAAAGGTCAGAGAATGTCCAAAGAGAAGCTGAAACATGCACTTAATCAAATGAGCTAAATCAAATTGGAAAAAATTAATGAACTCACAGTTGAATACAAAATCTCAAAGGGAAGCTCAAGAAGACATAGTAAATTCTAAAGAAATGTTCAAAGTCCTAGAGCAGGGCTCCTCAAACTTTAGCCCACTGGCCACAAACGGCCCTCTGAGGACAATTATCCGGTCCTCTGGGTTCTTAGCCCCGTTTGGTTTTTTTACTCAAATGTAGGTATGTGCTGTTTGCACAGGAATTTGTTCATAGTTTTAGTGTTTTGAAATTTTGGGCCAGTCCTCCAATGGGTCTGAGGGATAGTGAACTGGCCCACTTTTTACAAAATTTGAGGAGCCCTGGTCCATCCCACCTGAATTAATGAGATCATCTGAAGAACAGATATGACGCCTTGAACAAATATAGCAGAAGACTCAGTGAGCTGTAGAAGATATAACGAACATCATTTGTTAAGAAAGAAATGTTTTTTAAACAACCGGAATATGACAAAGATCAGAGAATGTCCAAAGAGAAGCTGAAACATGCACTTAATCAAATGAGCTAACTCAAATTGGAAAAAATTTATGAACTCACAATTGAATAGAAAATCTCAAAGGGAAGCTCAAGAAGACATAGTAAATTCTAATGAAATGTGCAAAGTTCTAGAGCAGGGGTCCTCAAACTTCAGCCCAAGGGAGAAAACAGCCCTCTCAGGACAATTATTCCTCTCTCCGGGTGTTTTGCCCCTTTTTGTTTTATTTCTCAAAGATAGGTATGTGTGGTCTGCACAGGAATTTGTTCATAATTTTTGGTGTTTTTAAATTTTGGTCCAGTCCTCTAACGGGTATGAGAGACAGTGAAGTGGCACCCTGTTTACACAGTTTGAGGAGCCCTGGTCCATCCCAACTGATATCATGAGAACATCTCAAGAACAGATATGATACCTTGAACAACTATAGCAGAAGAATCAATGAGCTGTGGGAGGACATAATGAACATCATTTATTAAGAAAGCAAAAGTTCATTTAAAATACAGGAAAACGACAAATATCAAATGTTGTCAGAAAACTCTGAAAGTGGGATTCAATCCTAGAGTAGCTAAAACAAATGGAAAAAAATGATGAAGTTACAGTTGAATACAAAATCTCAAAGGGAAGCTCAAGAAGACATAGTAAATTCTAATGAAATGTGCAATGACCTAGAGCAAGTGTCCTCAAACATCAGCCCGCGGGAGACAAACTGCCCACTCAGGACAATTTTTCGGACCTCCGGGTGTTTTGCCCCGTTTGGTTTTTTAACTCAAAACTAGGTATTTGCGGTCTGCACAGGTATTTGTTCATAGTTTTTGGTGTTTTTAAATATTGGGCCAGTCCTCCAACGGGTCTGAGGGACAGTGAACTGACCCCGTTTACAACATTTGAGGAGTCCTGGTCCATCCCACCTGATGTCAAGTGAACTTTTGAAGAACAGACATGATGCCTTGAAAAACTATAGCTGAACACTCAGTGAGTGTGCAGGAGAAAAAGAACATCATTTGTTAAGAAAGCAAAAGTTCTTTTAAACGACCTTAAAAAGACAAATATCAAAGGATATCAGAATACTCTGAAAGTGTGGCTTAATCCTAGAGTGGCTAAAGCAAATGGAAAAAAATGAACAAGTTACAGTTGATTAAAAAATCTCAAAGGGAAGCTCAAGAAGACATAGTAAATTCTAATGAAATGTGTAAAGACCTAGAGCAGGGGTCCTCAAACATCAGCCCGCGGGAGACAAACTGCCCACTCAGGACAATTATTCAGCCCTAGGGTGTTTTGCCCCATTTGGTTTTTTTACTCAGGGTTAGGTATGTGCGGTCTGCACAGAAATTTGTTTATAGTTTTGGTGTTTTTAAATTTTGGTCCAGTCCTCTAACGGGTCTGAGAGACAGTGAAGTGGCCCCCTGTCTACAAATTTTGAGGAGCCCTGGTACATCCCACCTGATGTCAAGAGAACATCTCAAGAACAGATATGATGCCTTGAAAAACTATAGCTGAATACTCAGTGAGCTGTGGAGGACATAAAGAGCATCATTTGTTAAGAAAGCAAAAGTTCTTTTAAACGACCGGAAAAAGACAAATATCAAAGGATATCAGAATACTCTGAAAGTGGGACTTAATCCTAGAGTGGCTTATGCAAACGGGAAAAAATTAATGAACTCACAGTTGAATACAAAATCTCAAAGGGAAGCTCAAGAAGACATAGTAAATTCTAAAGAAATGTTCAAAGACCTAGAGCAGGGGTCCTCAAACTTTAGCCCACTGGCCACAAATGGCCCTCTTAGGACAATTATCCGGCCCTCTGGGTGCTTTGCCCCGTTTGGTTTTTTTACTCAAATGTAGGTATGTGCTGTTTGCACAGGAATTTGTTCATAGTTTTAGTGTTTTTAAATTTTGGGCCAGTCCTCCAACGGGTCTGAGGGATAGTGAACTGGCCCACTTTTTACAAAATTTGAGGAGCCCTGGTCCATCCCACCTGAATTAATGAGATTATCTGAAGAACAGATATGACGCCTTGAACAAATATAGCAGAAGACTCAGTAAGCTGTAGAAGATATAACGAACATCATGTGTTAAGAAAGAAATGTTTTTTAAACAACCGGAATATGACAAAGATCAGAGAATGTCCAAAGAGAAGCTGAAACATGCACTTAATCAAATGAGCTAACTCAAATTGGAAAAAATTTATGAACTCACAATTGAATAGAAAATCTCAAAGGGAAGCTCAAGAAGACATAGTAAATTCTAATGAAATGTGCAAAGATCTAGAGCAGGGGTCCTCAAACTTCAGCCCAAGGGAGACAAACAGCCCTCTCAGGACAATTATTCCGCCCTCCGGGTGTTTTGCCCCTTTTTGTTTTATTTCTCAAAGATAGGTGTGTGCGGTCTGCACAGGAATTTGTTCATAGTTTTTGGTGTTTTTAAATTTTGGTCCAGTCCTCTAACGGGTATGAGAGACAGTGAAGTGGCACCCTGTTTACACAGTTTGAGGAGCCCTGGTCCATCCCAACTGATATCATGAGAACATCTCAAGAACAGATATGATACCTTGAACAACTATAGCAGAAGAATCAATGAGCTGTGGGAGGACATAATGAACATCATTTATTAAGAAAGCAAAAGTTCATTTAAAATACAGGAAAACGACAAATATCAAATGTTGTCAGAAAACTCTGAAAGTGGGATTTAATCCTAGAGTAGCTAAAACAAATGGAAAAAAATGATGAAGTTACAGTTGAATACAAAATCTCAAAGGGAAGCTCAAGAAGACATAGTAAATTCTAATGAAATGTGCAATGACCTAGAGCAAGTGTCCTCAAACATCAGCCCGCGGGAGACAAACTGCCCACTCAGGACAATTTTTCGGACCTCCGGGTGTTTTGCCCCGTTTGGTTTTTTAACTCAAAACTAGGTATTTGCGGTCTGCACAGGTATTTGTTCATAGTTTTTGGTGTTTTTAAATATTGGGCCAGTCCTCCAACGGGTCTGAGGGACAGTGAACTGACCCCGTTTACAACATTTGAGGAGTCCTGGTCCATCCCACCTGATGTCAAGTGAACTTTTGAAGAACAGACATGATGCCTTGAAAAACTATAGCTGAACACTCAGTGAGTGTGCAGGAGAAAAAGAACATCATTTGTTAAGAGAGCAAAAGTTCTTTTAAACGACCTTAAAAAGACAAATATCAAAGGATATCAGAATACTCTGAAAGTGTGGCTTAATCCTAGAGTGGCTAAAGCAAATGGAAAAAAATGAACAAGTTACAGTTGATTAAAAAATCTCAAAGGGAAGCTCAAGAAGACATAGTAAATTCTAATGAAATGTGTAAAGACCTAGAGCAGGGGTCCTCAAGCATCAGCCCGCGGGAGACAAACTGCCCACTCAGGACAATTATTCGGCCATAGGGTGTTTTGCCCCATTTGGTTTTTTTACTCAGAGTTAGGTATGTGCGGTCTGCACAGGAATTTGTTCATAGTTTTTCGTGTTTTTAAATTTTGGTCCAGTCCTCTAACGGGTCTGAGAGA
This sequence comes from Tenrec ecaudatus, assembly GCF_050624435.1. NCBI lineage: Eukaryota > Metazoa > Chordata > Mammalia > Afrosoricida > Tenrecidae > Tenrec > Tenrec ecaudatus. The sequence goes on from NC_134532.1 coordinate 50,206,549, forward strand.
CAGTGAAGTGGCCCCCTGTCTACAAATTTTGAGGAGCCCTGGTACATCCCACCTGATGTCAAGAGAACATCTCAAGAACAGATATGATGCCTTGAAAAACTATAGCTGAATACTCAGTAAGCTGTGGAGGACATAAAGAGCATCATTTGTTAAGAAAGCAAAAGTTCTTTTAAACGACCGGAAAAAGACAAATATCAAAGGATATCAGAATACTCTGAAAGTGGGACTTAATCCTAGAGTGGCTAAAGCAAACTGGAAAAAAATGATGAAGTTATAGTTGAATACAATATCTCAAAGGGAAGCTCAAGAAGACATAGTAAATTCTAATGAAATGTGCAAAGACCTAGAGCAGGGGTCCTCAAATATCAGCCCGCGGGAGACAAACTGCCCACTCAGGACAATTATTCGGCCCTCCGGGTGTTTTGTCCCGTTTGGTTTTTTTACTCAGAGTTAGTTATGTGCGGTCTGCACAGGAATTTTTTCAAAGTTTTTGGTGTTTTTAAATTTTTGGCCAGTCCTCCAATGGGTCTGAGGGACAGTGAACTGGCCCACTTTTTACAAAATTTGAGGAGCCCTGGTCCATCCCACCTGAATTTTTGAGATCATCTCAAGAACAGATATGACGCCTTGAACAAATATAGCAGAAGACTCAGTGAGCTGTAGAAGACATAACGAACATCATTTGTTAAGGAAGAAAAGTTTTTTTAAACAACCGGAATATGACAAAGATCAGAGAATGTCCAAAGAGAAGCTGAAACATGCACTTAATCAAATGAGCTAAATCAAATTGGAAAAAATTAATGAACTCACAGTTGAATACAAATTCTCAAAGGGAAGCTCAAGAAGACATAGTAAATTCTAAAGAAATGTTCAAAGACCTAGAGCAGGGGTCCTCAAACTTTAGCCCACTGGCCACAAACGGCCCTCTGAGGACAATTATCTGGCCCTCTGGGTGCTTTGCCCCGTTTGTTTTTTTTAGTCAAATGTAGGTATGTGCTGTTTGCACAGGAATTTGTTCATAGTTTTTGGTGTTTTTAAATTTTGGGCCAGTCCTCCAACGGGTCTGAGGGACAGTGAACTGGCCCACTTTTCACAAAATTTGAGGAGCCCTGGTCCATCCCACCTGAATTTATGAGATCATCTCAAGAACAGATATGACGCCTTGAACAAATAAAGCAGAAGACTCAGTGAGCTGTAGAAGACATAAGGAACATCATTTGTTAAGAAAGAAAAGTTTTTTTAAACAACCAGAATATGACAAAGGTCAGAGAATGTCCAAAGAGAAGCTGAAACATGCACTTAATCAAATGAGCTAAATCAAATTGGAAAAAATTAATGAACTTACAGTTGAATACAATATCTCAAAGGGAAGCTCAAGAAGTCATAGTAAATTCTAATAGCAGTAGAATCAATGAGCTGTGGGAGGACATAATGAACATCATTTATTAAGAAAGCAAAAGTTCATTTAAAATATAGGAAAACGACAAATATCAAAGGTTGTCAGAAAACTCTGAAAGTGGGATTTAATCCTAGAGTAGCTAAAACAAATGGAAAAAAATGATGAAGTTTCAGTTGAATACAAAATCTCAAAGGGAAGCTCAAGAAGACATAGTAAATTCTAATGAAATGTTCAAAGTCCTAGAGCAGGGGTCCTCAAACTTTATCCCACTGGCCACAAACGGCCCTCTGAGGACAATTATCCGGTCCTCTGTGTTCTTAGCCCCGTTTGGTTTTTTTACTCAAATGTAGGTATGTGCTGTTTGCACAGGAATTTGTTCATAGTTTTAGTGTTTTTAAATTTTGGGCCAGTCCTCCAACGCGTCTGAGGGATAGTGAACTGGCCCACTTTTTACGAAATTTGAGGAGCCCTGGTCCATCCCACCTGAATTAATGAGATCATCTGAAGAACAGATATGACGCCTTGAACAAATATAGCAGAAGACTCAGTGAGCTGTAGAAGATATAACGAACATCATTTGTTAAGAAAGAAATGTTTTTTAAACAACCGGAATATGACAAAGATCAGAGAATGTCCAAAGAGAAGCTGAAACATGCACTTAATCAAATGAGCTAACTCAAATTGGAAAAAATTAATGAACTCACAGTTGAATAGAAAATCTCAAAGGGAAGCTCAAGAAGACATAGTAAATTCTAATGAAATGTGCAAAGTTCTAGAGCAGGGGTCCTCAAACTTCAGCCCAAGGGAGACAAACAGCCCTCTCAGGACAATTATTCCGCCCTCCGGGTGTTTTGCCCCTTTTTGTTTTATTTCTCAAAGATAGGTATGTGCGGTCTGCACAGGAATTTGTTCATAGTTTTTGGTGTTTTTAAATTTTGGTCCAGTCCTCTAACGGGTATGAGAGACAGTGAAGTGGCACCCTGTTTACACAGTTTGAGGAGCCCTGGTCCATCCCACCTGATATCATGATAACATCTCAAGAACAGATATGATGACTTGAACAACTATAGCAGAAGAATCAATGAGCTGTGGGAGGACATAATGAACATCATTTATTAAGAAAGCAAAAGTTCATTTAAAATACAGGAAAACGACAAATATCAAATGTTGTCAGAAAACTCTGAAAGTGGGATTTAATCCTAGAGTAGCTAAAACAAATGGAAAAAAATGATGAAGTTACAGTTGAATACAAAATCTCAAAGGGAAGCTCAAGAAGACATAGTAAATTCTAATGAAATGTGCAATGACCTAGAGCAAGGGTCCTGAAACATCAGCCCGCGGGAGACAAACTGCCCACTCAGGACAATTTTTCGGCCCTCCGGGTGTTTTGCCCCGTTTGGTTTTTTAACTCAAAACTAGGTATTTGCGGTCTGCACAGGTATTTGTTCATAGTTTTTGGTGTTTTTAAATATTGGGCCAGTCCTCCAACGGGTCTGAGGGACAGTGAACTGACCCCGTTTACAACGTTTGAGGAGTCCTGGTCCATCCCACCTGATGTCAAGTGAACTTTTGAAGAACAGACATGATGCCTTGAAAAACTATAGCTGAACACTCAGTGAGTGTGCAGGAGAAAAAGAACATCATTTGTTAAGAAAGCAAAAGTTCTTTTAAACGACCTTAAAAAGACAAATATCAAAGGATATCAGAATACTCTGAAAGTGTGGCTTAATCCTAGAGTGGCTAAAGCAAATGGAAAAAAATGAACAAGTTACAGTTGATTAAAAAATCTCAAAGGGAAGCTCAAGAAGACATAGTAAATTCTAATGAAATGTGTAAAGACCTAGAGCAGGGGTCCTCAAGCATCAGCCCGCGGGAGACAAACTGCCCACTCAGGACAATTATTCGGCCCTAGGGTGTTTTGCCCCATTTGGTTTTTTTACTCAGAGTTAGGTATGTGCGGTCTGCACAGGAATTTGTTCATAGTTTTTCGTGTTTTTAAATTTTGGTCCAGTCCTCTAACGGGTCTGAGAGACAGTGAAGTGGCCCCCTGTCTACAAATTTTGAGGAGCCCTGGTACATCCCACCTGATGTCAAGAGAACATCTCAAGAACAGATATGATGCCTTGAAAAACTATAGCTGAATACTCAGTGAGCTGTGGAGGACATAAAGAGCATCATTTGTTAAGAAAGCAAAAGTTCTTTTAAACGACCGGAAAAAGACAAATATCAAAGGATATCAGAATACTCTGAAAGTGGGACTTAATCCTAGAGTGGCTAAAGCAAACTGGAAAAAAATGATGAAGTTATAGTTGAATACAATATCTCAAAGGGAAGCTCAAGAAGACATAGTAAATTCTAATGAAATGTGCAAAGACCTAGAGCAGGGGTCCTCAAATATCAGCCCGCGGGAGACAAACTGCCCACTCAGGACAATTATTCGGCCCTCCGGGTGTTTTGTCCCGTTTGGTTTTTTTACTCAGAGTTAGTTATGTGCGGTCTGCACAGGAATTTTTTCAAAGTTTTTGGTGTTTTTAAATTTTTGGCCAGTCCTCCAATGGGTCTGAGGGACAGTGAACTGGCCCACTTTTTACAAAATTTGAGGAGCCCTGGTCCATCCCACCTGAATTTTTGAGATCATCTCAAGAACAGATATGACGCCTTGAACAAATATAGCAGAAGACTCAGTGAGCTGTAGAAGACATAACGAACATCATTTGTTAAGGAAGAAAAGTTTTTTTAAACAACCGGAATATGACAAAGATCAGAGAATGTCCAAAGAGAAGCTGAAACATGCACTTAATCAAATGAGCTAAATCAAATTGGAAAAAATTAATGAACTCACAGTTGAATACAAATTCTCAAAGGGAAGCTCAAGAAGACATAGTAAATTCTAAAGAAATGTTCAAAGACCTAGAGCAGGGGTCCTCAAACTTTAGCCCACTGGCCACAAACGGCCCTCTGAGGACAATTATCTGGCCCTCTGGGTGCTTTGCCCCGTTTGGTTTTTTTAGTCAAATGTAGGTATGTGCTGTTTGCACAGGAATTTGTTCGTAGTTTTTGGTGTTTTTAAATTTTGGGCCAGTCCTCCAACGGGTCTGAGGGACAGTGAACTGGCCCACTTTTCACAAAATTTGAGGAGCCCTGGTCCATCCCACCTGAATTTATGAGATCATCTCAAGAACAGATATGACGCCTTGAACAAATAAAGCAGAAGACTCAGTGAGCTGTAGAAGACATAAGGAACATCATTTGTTAAGAAAGAAAAGTTTCTTTAAACAACCAGAATATGACAAAGGTCAGAGAATGTCCAAAGAGAAGCTGAAACATGCACTTAATCAAATGAGCTAAATCAAATTGGAAAAAATTAATGAACTTACAGTTGAATACAATATCTCAAAGGGAAGCTCAAGAAGTCATAGTAAATTCTAATAGCAGTAGAATCAATGAGCTGTGGGAGGACATAATGAACATCATTTATTAAGAAAGCAAAAGTTCATTTAAAATACAGGAAAACGACAAATATCAAAGGTTGTCAGAAAACTCTGAAAGTGGGATTTAATCCTAGAGTAGCTAAAACAAATGGAAAAAAATGATGAAGTTTCAGTTGAATACAAAATCTCAAAGGGAAGCTCAAGAAGACATAGTAAATTCTAATGAAATGTTCAAAGTCCTAGAGCAGGGGTCCTCAAACTTTATCCCACTGGCCACAAACGGCCCTCTGAGGACAATTATCCGGTCCTCTGTGTTCTTAGCCCCGTTTGGTTTTTTTACTCAAATGTAGGTATGTGCTGTTTGCACAGGAATTTGTTCATAGTTTTAGTGTTTTTAAATTTTGGGCCAGTCCTCCAACGCGTCTGAGGGATAGTGAACTGGCCCACTTTTTACGAAATTTGAGGAGCCCTGGTCCATCCCACCTGAATTTATGAGATCATCGGAAGAACAGATATGACGCCTTGAACAAATATAGCAGAAGACTCAGTGAGCTGTAGAAGATATAACGAACATCATTTGTTAAGAAAGAAATGTTTTTTAAACAACCGGAATATGACAAAGATCAGAGAATGTCCAAAGAGAAGCTGAAACATGCACTTAATCAAATGAGCTAACTCAAATTGGAAAAAATTAATGAACTCACAGTTGAATACAAAATCTCAAAGGGAAGCTCAAGAAGACATAGTAAATTCTAATGAAATGTGCAAAGACCTAGAGCAGGGGTCCTCAAACTTCAGCCCAAGGGAGACAAACAGCCCTCTCAGGACAATTATTCCGCCCTCCGGGTGTTTTGCCCCTTTTTGTTTTATTTCTCAAAGATAGGTATGTGCGGTCTGCACAGGAATTTGTTCATAGTTTTTGGTGTTTTTAAATTTTGGTCCAGTCCTCTAACGGGTATGAGAGACAGTGAAGTGGCACCCTGTTTACACAGTTTGAGGAGCCCTGGTCCATCCCACCTGATATCATGATAACATCTCAAGAACAGATATGATGACTTGAACAACTATAGCAGAAGAATCAATGAGCTGTGGGAGGACATAATGAACATCATTTATTAAGAAAGCAAAAGTTCATTTAAAATACAGGAAAACGACAAATATCAAATGTTGTCAGAAAACTCTGAAAGTGGGATTTAATCCTAGAGTAGCTAAAACAAATGGAAAAAAATGATGAAGTTACAGTTGAATACAAAATCTCAAAGGGAAGCTCAAGAAGACATAGTAAATTCTAATGAAATGTGCAATGACCTAGAGCAAGGGTCCTCAAACATCAGCCCGCGGGAGACAAACTGCCCACTCAGGACAATTTTTCGGCCCTCCGGGTGTTTTGCCCCGTTTGGTTTTTTAACTCAAAACTAGGTATGTGCGGTCTGCACAGGTATTTGTTCATAGTTTTTGGTGTTTTTAAATATTGGGCCAGTCCTCCAACGGGTCTGAGGGACAGTGAACTGACCCCGTTTACAACGTTTGAGGAGTCCTGGTCCATCCCACCTGATGTCAAGTGAACTTTTGAAGAACAGACATGATGCCTTGAAAAACTATAGCTGAACACTCAGTGAGTGTGCAGGAGAAAAAGAACATCATTTGTTAAGAAAGCAAAAGTTCTTTTAAACGACCTTAAAAAGACAAATATCAAAGGATATCAGAATACTCTGAAAGTGTGGCTTAATCCTAGAGTGGCTAAAGCAAATGGAAAAAAATGAACAAGTTACAGTTGATTAAAAAATCTCAAAGGGAAGCTCAAGAAGACATAGTAAATTCTAATGAAATGTGTAAAGACCTAGAGCAGGGGTCCTCAAGCATCAGCCCGCGGGAGACAAACTGCCCACTCAGGACAATTATTCGGCCATAGGGTGTTTTGCCCCATTTGGTTTTTTTACTCAGAGTTAGGTATGTGCGGTCTGCACAGGAATTTGTTCATAGTTTTTCGTGTTTTTAAATTTTGGTCCAGTCCTCTAACGGGTCTGAGAGACAGTGAAGTGGCCCCCTGTCTACAAATTTTGAGGAGCCCTGGTACATCCCACCTGATGTCAAGAGAACATCTCAAGAACAGATATGATGCCTTGAAAAACTATAGCTGAATACTCAGTGAGCTGTGGAGGACATAAAGAGCATCATTTGTTAAGAAAGCAAAAGTTCTTTTAAACGACCGGAAAAAGACAAATATCAAAGGATATCAGAATACTCTGAAAGTGGGACTTAATCCTAGAGTGGCTAAAGCAAACTGGAAAAAAATGATGAAGTTATAGTTGAATACAATATCTCAAAGGGAAGCTCAAGAAGACATAGTAAATTCTAATGAAATGTGCAAAGACCTAGAGCAGGGGTCCTCAAATATCAGCCCGCGGGAGACAAACTGCCCACTCAGGACAATTATTCGGCCCTCCGGGTGTTTTGTCCCGTTTGGTTTTTTTACTCAGAGTTAGTTATGTGCGGTCTGCACAGGAATTTTTTCAAAGTTTTTGGTGTTTTTAAATTTTTGGCCAGTCCTCCAATGGGTCTGAGGGACAGTGAACTGGCCCACTTTTTACAAAATTTGAGGAGCCCTGGTCCATCCCACCTGAATTTTTGAGATCATCTCAAGAACAGATATGACGCCTTGAACAAATATAGCAGAAGACTCAGTGAGCTGTAGAAGACATAACGAACATCATTTGTTAAGGAAGAAAAGTTTTTTTAAACAACCGGAATATGACAAAGATCAGAGAATGTCCAAAGAGAAGCTGAAACATGCACTTAATCAAATGAGCTAAATCAAATTGGAAAAAATTAATGAACTCACAGTTGAATACAAATTCTCAAAGGGAAGCTCAAGAAGACATAGTAAATTCTAAAGAAATGTTCAAAGACCTAGAGCAGGGGTCCTCAAACTTTAGCCCACTGGCCACAAACGGCCCTCTGAGGACAATTATCTGGCCCTCTGGGTGCTTTGCCCCGTTTGGTTTTTTTAGTCAAATGTAGGTATGTGCTGTTTGCACAGGAATTTGTTCATAGTTTTTGGTGTTTTTAAATTTTGGGCCAGTCCTCCAACGGGTCTGAGGGACAGTGAACTGGCCCACTTTTCACAAAATTTGAGGAGCCCTGGTCCATCCCACCTGAATTTATGAGATCATCTCAAGAACAGATATGACGCCTTGAACAAATAAAGCAGAAGACTCAGTGAGCTGTAGAAGACATAAGGAACATCATTTGTTAAGAAAGAAAAGTTTTTTTAAACAACCAGAATATGACAAAGGTCAGAGAATGTCCAAAGAGAAGCTGAAACATGCACTTAATCAAATGAGCTAAATCAAATTGGAAAAAATTAATGAACTTACAGTTGAATACAATATCTCAAAGGGAAGCTCAAGAAGTCATAGTAAATTCTAATAGCAGTAGAATCAATGAGCTGTGGGAGGACATAATGAACATCATTTATTAAGAAAGCAAAAGTTCATTTAAAATACAGGAAAACGACAAATATCAAAGGTTGTCAGAAAACTCTGAAAGTGGGATTTAATCCTAGAGTAGCTAAAACAAATGGAAAAAAATGATGAAGTTTCAGTTGAATACAAAATCTCAAAGGGAAGCTCAAGAAGACATAGTAAATTCTAATGAAATGTTCAAAGTCCTAGAGCAGGGGTCCTCAAACTTTATCCCACTGGCCACAAACGGCCCTCTGAGGACAATTATCCGGTCCTCTGTGTTCTTAGCCCCGTTTGGTTTTTTTACTCAAATGTAGGTATGTGCTGTTTGCACAGGAATTTGTTCATAGTTTTAGTGTTTTTAAATTTTGGGCCAGTCCTCCAACGCGTCTGAGGGACAGTGAACTGGCCCACTTTTTACGAAATTTGAGGAGCCCTGGTCCATCCCACCTGAATTTATGAGATCATCGGAAGAACAGATATGACGCCTTGAACAAATATAGCAGAAGACTCAGTGAGCTGTAGAAGATATAACGAACATCATTTGTTAAGAAAGAAATGTTTTTTAAACAACCGGAATATGACAAAGATCAGAGAATGTCCAAAGAGAAGCTGAAACATGCACTTAATCAAATGAGCTAACTCAAATTGGAAAAAATTAATGAACTCACAGTTGAATACAAAATCTCAAAGGGAAGCTCAAGAAGACATAGTAAATTCTAATGAAATGTGCAAAGACCTAGAGCAGGGGTCCTCAAACTTCAGCCCAAGGGAGACAAACAGCCCTCTCAGGACAATTATTCCGCCCTCCGGGTGTTTTGCCCCTTTTTGTTTTATTTCTCAAAGATAGGTATGTGCGGTCTGCACAGGAATTTGTTCATAGTTTTTGGTGTTTTTAAATTTTGGTCCAGTCCTCTAACGGGTATGAGAGACAGTGAAGTGGCACCCTGTTTACACAGTTTGAGGAGCCCTGGTCCATCCCACCTGATATCATGATAACATCTCAAGAACAGATATGATGACTTGAACAACTATAGCAGAAGAATCAATGAGCTGTGGGAGGACATAATGAACATCATTTATTAAGAAAGCAAAAGTTCATTTAAAATACAGGAAAACGACAAATATCAAATGTTGTCAGAAAACTCTGAAAGTGGGATTTAATCCTAGAGTAGCTAAAACAAATGGAAAAAAATGATGAAGTTACAGTTGAATACAAAATCTCAAAGGGAAGCTCAAGAAGACATAGTAAATTCTAATGAAATGTGCAATGACCTAGAGCAAGGGTCCTCAAACATCAGCCCGCGGGAGACAAACTGCCCACTCAGGACAATTTTTCGGCCCTCCGGGTGTTTTGCCCCGTTTGGTTTTTTAACTCAAAACTAGGTATGTGCGGTCTGCACAGGTATTTGTTCATAGTTTTTGGTGTTTTTAAATATTGGGCCAGTCCTCCAACGGGTCTGAGGGACAGTGAACTGACCCCGTTTACAACGTTTGAGGAGTCCTGGTCCATCCCACCTGATGTCAAGTGAACTTTTGAAGAACAGACATGATGCCTTGAAAAACTATAGCTGAACACTCAGTGAGTGTGCAGGAGAAAAAGAACATCATTTGTTAAGAAAGCAAAAGTTCTTTTAAATGACCTTAAAAAGACAAATATCAAAGGATATCAGAATACTCTGAAAGTGTGGCTTAATCCTAGAGTGGCTAAAGCAAATGGAAAAAAATGAACAAGTTACAGTTGATTAAAAAATCTCAAAGGGAAGCTCAAGAAGACATAGTAAATTCTAATGAAATGTGTAAAGACCTAGAGCAGGGGTCCTCAAGCATCAGCCCGCGGGAGACAAACTGCCCACTCAGGACAATTATTCGGCCCTAGGGTGTTTTGCCCCATTTGGTTTTTTTACTCAGAGTTAGGTATGTGCGGTCTGCACAGGAATTTGTTCATAGTTTTTCGTGTTTTTAAATTTTGGTCCAGTCCTCTAACGGGTCTGAGAGACAGTGAAGTGGCCCCCTGTCTACAAATTTTGAGGAGCCCTGGTACATCCCACCTGATGTCAAGAGAACATTTCAAGAACAGATATGATGCCTTGAAAAACTATAGCTGAATACTCAGTGAGCTGTGGAGGACATAAAGAGCATCATTTGTTAAGAAAGCAAAAGTTCTTTTAAACGACCGGAAAAAGACAAATATCAAAGGATATCAGAATACTCTGAAAGTGGGACTTAATCCTAGAGTGGCTAAAGCAAACTGGAAAAAAATGATGAAGTTATAGTTGAATACAATATCTCAAAGGGAAGCTCAAGAAGACATAGTAAATTCTAATGAAATGTGCAAAGACCTAGAGCAGGGGTCCTCAAATATCAGCCCGCGGGAGACAAACTGCCCACTCAGGACAATTATTCGGCCCTCCGGGTGTTTTGTCCCGTTTGGTTTTTTTACTCAGAGTTAGTTATGTGCGGTCTGCACAGGAATTTTTTCAAAGTTTTTGGTGTTTTTAAATTTTTGGCCAGTCCTCCAATGGGTCTGAGGGACAGTGAACTGGCGCACTTTTTACAAAATTTGAGGAGCCCTGGTCCATCCCACCTGAATTTTTGAGATCATCTCAAGAACAGATATGACGCCTTGAACAAATATAGCAGAAGACTCAGTGAGCTGTAGAAGACATAACGAACATCATTTGTTAAGGAAGAAAAGTTTTTTTAAACAACCGGAATATGACAAAGATCAGAGAATGTCCAAAGAGAAGCTGAAACATGCACTTAATCAAATGAGCTAAATCAAATTGGAAAAAATTAATGAACTCACAGTTGAATACAAATTCTCAAAGGGAAGCTCAAGAAGACATAGTAAATTCTAAAGAAATGTTCAAAGACCTAGAGCAGGGGTCCTCAAACTTTAGCCCACTGGCCACAAACGGCCCTCTGAGGACAATTATCTGGCCCTCTGGGTGCTTTGCCCCGTTTGTTTTTTTTAGTCAAATGTAGGTATGTGCTGTTTGCACAGGAATTTGTTCATAGTTTTTGGTGTTTTTAAATTTTGGGCCAGTCCTCCAACGGGTCTGAGGGACAGTGAACTGGCCCACTTTTCACAAAATTTGAGGAGCCCTGGTCCATCCCACCTGAATTTATGAGATCATCTCAAGAACAGATATGACGCCTTGAACAAATAAAGCAGAAGACTCAGTGAGCTGTAGAAGACTAAGGAACATCATTTGTTAAGAAAGAAAAGTTTTTTTAAACAACCAGAATATGACAAAGGTCAGAGAATGTCCAAAGAGAAGCTGAAACATGCACTTAATCAAATGAGCTAAATCAAATTGGAAAAAATTAATGAACTTACAGTTGAATACAATATCTCAAAGGGAAGCTCAAGAAGTCATAGTAAATTCTAATAGCAGTAGAATCAATGAGCTGTGGGAGGACATAATGAACATCATTTATTAAGAAAGCAAAAGTTCATTTAAAATACAGGAAAACGACAAATATCAAAGGTTGTCAGAAAACTCTGAAAGTGGGATTTAATCCTAGAGTAGCTAAAACAAATGGAAAAAAATGATGAAGTTTCAGTTGAATACAAAATCTCAAAGGGAAGCTCAAGAAGACATAGTAAATTCTAATGAAATGTTCAAAGACCTAGAGCAGGGGTCCTCAAACTTTAGCCCACTGGCCACACGCGGCCCTCTGAGGACAATTATCCGGCCTCAGGGTGCTTTGCCCCGTTTGGTTTTTTTACTCAAATGTCGGTATGTGCTGTTTGCACAGGAATTTGTTCATAGTTTTAGTGTTTTTAAATTTTGGGCCAGTCCTCCAACGGGTCTGAGGGACAGTGAACTGGCCCACTTTTCACAAAATTTGAGGAGCCCTGGTCCATCCCACCTGAATTAATGAGAATATCTGAAGAACAGATATGACGCCTTGAACAAATATAGCAGAAGACTCAGTGAGCTGTAGAAGATATAACGAACATCATTTGTTAAGAAAGAAAAGTTTTTTAAACAACCGGAATATGACAAAGATCAGAGAATGTCCAAAGAGAAGCTGAAACATGCACTTAATCAAATGAGCTAACTCAAATTGGAAAAAATTAATGAACTCACAGTTGAATACCAAATCTCAAAGGGAAGCTCAAGAAGACATAGTAAATTCTAATGAAATGTGCAAAGACCTAGAGCAGGGGTCCTCAAACTTCAGCCCAAGGGAGAAAACAGCCCTCTCACGACAATTATTCCTCCCTCTGGGTGTTTTGCCCCTTTTTGTTTTATTTCTCAAAGATAGGTATGTGCGGTCTGCACAGGAATTTGTTCATAGTTTTTGGTGTTTTTAAATTTTGGTCCGGTCCTCTAACGGGTATGAGAGACAGTGAAGTGGCACCCTGTTTACACAGTTTGAGGAGCCCTGGTCCAACCCAGCTGATATCATGAGAACATCTCAAGAACAGATATGATGCCTTGAACAACTATAGCAGAAGAATCAATGAGCTGTGGGAGGACATAATGAACATCATTTATTAAGAAAGCAAAAGTTCATTTAAAATACAGGAAAACGACAAATATCAAATGTTGTCAGAAAACTCTGAAAGTGGGATTTAATCCTAGAGTAGCTAAAACAAATGGAAAAAAATGAAGAAGTTACAGTTGAATACAAAATCTCAAAGGGAAGCTCAAGAAGACATAGTAAATTCTAATGAAATGTTCAAAGACCTGGAGCAGGGGTCCTCAAACTTCAGCCCAATGGAGACAAGCGGCCCTCTCAGGACAATTTTCCGGACCTCCGGATGTTTTGCCCCATTTGATTTTTTTACTCAGAGTTAGGTATGTGCGGTCTGCACAGGAATTAGTTCATAGTTTTTGGTGTTTTTAATTTTGGGCCAGTCCTCCAACGGGTCGGACGGACAGTGAAGTGGACCCCTGTCTACAAAGTTTGAGGAGCCCTGGTCCATCCCACCTGATGTCAAGAGAACATCTCAAGAACAGATATGATGCCTTGAAAACTATAGCTGAATACTCAGTGAGCTGTGGAGGAAATAAAGAGCATCATTTGTTAAGAAACCAAAAGTTCTTTAAACGACCGGAAAAAGACAAATATCAAAGGATATAAGAATACTCAGAAAGTGGGACATAATCCTAGAGTGACTGAAGCAAATGGAAAAAATGATGAAGTTACAGTTGAATACAAAATCTAAAGGGAAGCTCAAGAAGACATAGTAAATTCTAATGAAATGTTCAAAGACCTAGAGCAGGGGTCCTCAAACTTCAGCCCAAGGGAGACAAACGGCCTTCTCAGGACAATTTTCCGGACCTCCGGGTGTTTTGCCCCATTTGGTTAATTTACTGAGTTAGGTATGTGCGGTCTGCACAGGAATTTGTTCATAGTTTTTGGTGTTTTTAAATTTTGGGCCAGTCCTCCAAAGGGTCAGAAGGACAGTGAACTGGCCCTCTGTTTACAAAGTTTGAGGAGCCCTGGTCCATCCCACCTGATGTCAAGAGAACATCTCAAGAACAGATATGATGCCTTGAAAACTATAGCTGAATACTCAGTGAGCTGTGGAGGAAATAAAGAGCATCATTTGATAAGTAAGCAAAAGTTCTTTTGAACGACCGGAAAAAGACAAATATCAAAGCATATCAGAATACTCTGAAAGTGGGACTTAATCCTAGAGTGGCTAAAGCAAATGGGAAAAAATGAATAAGTTACACTTGAATACAAAATCTCAAAGGGAAGGTCAAGAAGACATAGTAAATAATAAAGAAATGTTCAAAGTCCTAGAGCAGGGTTCCTCAAACTTTAGCTCACTGGCCACAAACGACCCTCTGAGGACAATTATCCGGTCCTCTGTGTTCTTAGCCCCGTTTGGTTTTTTTACTCAAATGTAGGTATGTGCTGTTTGCACAGGAATTTGTTCATAGTTTTAGTGTTTTTAAATTTTGGGCCAGTCCTCCAACGCGTCTGAGGGATAGTGAACTGGCCCACTTTTTACGAAATTTGAGGAGCCCTGGTCCATCCCACCTGAATTTATGAGATCATCGGAAGAACAGATATGACGCCTTGAACAAATATAGCAGAAGACTCAGTGAGCTGTAGAAGATATAACGAACATCATTTGTTAAGAAAGAAATGTTTTTTAAACAACCGGAATATGACAAAGATCAGAGAATGTCCAAAGAGAAGCTGAAACATGCACTTAATCAAATGAGCTAACTCAAATTGGAAAAAATTAATGAACTCACAGTTGAATAAAAAATCTCAAAGGGAAGCTCAAGAAGACATAGTAAATTCTAATGAAATGTGCAAAGACCTAGAGCAGGGGTCCTCAAACTTCAGCCCAAGGGAGACAAACAGCCCTCTCAGGACAATTATTCCGCCCTCCGGGTGTTTTGCCCCTTTTTGTTTTATTTCTCAAAGATAGGTATGTGCGGTCTGCACAGGAATTTGTTCATAGTTTTTGGTGTTTTTAAATTTTGGTCCAGTCCTCTAACGGGTATGAGAGACAGTGAAGTGGCACCCTGTTTACACAGTTTGAGGAGCCCTGGTCCATCCCACCTGATATCATGATAACATCTCAAGAACAGATATGATGACTTGAACAACTATAGCAGAAGAATCAATGAGCTGTGGGAGGACATAATGAACATCATTTATTAAGAAAGCAAAAGTTCATTTAAAATACAGGAAAACGACAAATATCAAATGTTGTCAGAAAACTCTGAAAGTGGGATTTAATCCTAGAGTAGCTAAAACAAATAAAAAAAATGATGAAGTTACAGTTGAATACAAAATCTCAAAGGGAAGCTCAAGAAGACATAGTAAATTCTAATGAAATGTGCAATGACCTAGAGCAAGGGTCCTCAAACATCAGCCCGCGGGAGACAAACTGCCCACTCAGGACAATTTTTCGGCCCTCCGGGTGTTTTGCCCCGTTTGGTTTTTTAACTCAAAACTAGGTATGTGCGGTCTGCACAGGTATTTGTTCATAGTTTTTGGTGTTTTTAAATATTGGGCCAGTCCTCCAACGGGTCTGAGGGACAGTGAACTGACCCCGTTTACAACGTTTGAGGAGTCCTGGTCCATCCCACCTGATGTCAAGTGAACTTTTGAAGAACAGACATGATGCCTTGAAAAACTATAGCTGAACACTCAGTGAGTGTGCAGGAGAAAAAGAACATCATTTGTTAAGAAAGCAAAAGTTCTTTTAAACGACCTTAAAAAGACAAATATCAAAGGATATCAGAATACTCTGAAAGTGTGGCTTAATCCTAGAGTGGCTAAAGCAAATGGAAAAAAATGAACAAGTTACAGTTGATTAAAAAATCTCAAAGGGAAGCTCAAGAAGACATAGTAAATTCTAATGAAATGTGTAAAGACCTAGAGCAGGGGTCCTCAAGCATCAGCCCGCGGGAGACAAACTGCCCACTCAGGACAATTATTCGGCCCTAGGGTGTTTTGCCCCATTTGGTTTTTTTACTCAGAGTTAGGTATGTGCGGTCTGCACAGGAATTTGTTCATAGTTTTTCGTGTTTTTAAATTTTGGTCCAGTCCTCTAACGGGTCTGAGAGACAGTGAAGTGGCCCCCTGTCTACAAATTTTGAGGAGCCCTGGTACATCCCACCTGATGTCAAGAGAACATTTCAAGAACAGATATGATGCCTTGAAAAACTATAGCTGAATACTCAGTGAGCTGTGGAGGACATAAAGAGCATCATTTGTTAAGAAAGCAAAAGTTCTTTTAAACGACCGGAAAAAGACAAATATCAAAGGATATCAGAATACTCTGAAAGTGGGACTTAATCCTAGAGTGGCTAAAGCAAACTGGAAAAAAATGATGAAGTTATAGTTGAATACAATATCTCAAAGGGAAGCTCAAGAAGACATAGTAAATTCTAATGAAATGTGCAAAGACCTAGAGCAGGGGTCCTCAAATATCAGCCCGCGGGAGACAAACTGCCCACTCAGGACAATTATTCGGCCCTCCGGGTGTTTTGTCCCGTTTGGTTTTTTTACTCAGAGTTAGTTATGTGCGGTCTGCACAGGAATTTTTTCAAAGTTTTTGGTGTTTTTAAATTTTTGGCCAGTCCTCCAATGGGTCTGAGGGACAGTGAACTGGCGCACTTTTTACAAAATTTGAGGAGCCCTGGTCCATCCCACCTGAATTTTTGAGATCATCTCAAGAACAGATATGACGCCTTGAACAAATATAGCAGAAGACTCAGTGAGCTGTAGAAGACATAACGAACATCATTTGTTAAGGAAGAAAAGTTTTTTTAAACAACCGGAATATGACAAAGATCAGAGAATGTCCAAAGAGAAGCTGAAACATGCACTTAATCAAATGAGCTAAATCAAATTGGAAAAAATTAATGAACTCACAGTTGAATACAAATTCTCAAAGGGAAGCTCAAGAAGACATAGTAAATTCTAAAGAAATGTTCAAAGACCTAGAGCAGGGGTCCTCAAACTTTAGCCCACTGGCCACAAACGGCCCTCTGAGGACAATTATCTGGCCCTCTGGGTGCTTTGCCCCGTTTGGTTTTTTTAGTCAAATGTAGGTATGTGCTGTTTGCACAGGAATTTGTTCATAGTTTTTGGTGTTTTTAAATTTTGGGCCAGTCCTCCAACGGGTCTGAGGGACAGTGAACTGGCCCACTTTTCACAAAATTTGAGGAGCCCTGGTCCATCCCACCTGAATTTATGAGATCATCTCAAGAACAGATATGACGCCTTGAACAAATAAAGCAGAAGACTCAGTGAGCTGTAGAAGACTAAGGAACATCATTTGTTAAGAAAGAAAAGTTTTTTTAAACAACCAGAATATGACAAAGGTCAGAGAATGTCCAAAGAGAAGCTGAAACATGCACTTAATCAAATGAGCTAAATCAAATTGGAAAAAATTAATGAACTTACAGTTGAATACAATATCTCAAAGGGAAGCTCAAGAAGTCATAGTAAATTCTAATAGCAGTAGAATCAATGAGCTGTGGGAGGACATAATGAACATCATTTATTAAGAAAGCAAAAGTTCATTTAAAATACAGGAAAACGACAAATATCAAAGGTTGTCAGAAAACTCTGAAAGTGGGATTTAATCCTAGAGTAGCTAAAACAAATGGAAAAAAATGATGAAGTTTCAGTTGAATACAAAATCTCAAAGGGAAGCTCAAGAAGACATAGTAAATTCTAATGAAATGTTCAAAGACCTAGAGCAGGGGTCCTCAAACTTTAGCCCACTGGCCACACGCGGCCCTCTGAGGACAATTATCCGGCCTCAGGGTGCTTTGCCCCGTTTGGTTTTTTTACTCAAATGTAGGTATGTGCTGTTTGCACAGGAATTTGTTCATAGTTTTAGTGTTTTTAAATTTTGGGCCAGTCCTCCAACGGGTCTGAGGGACAGTGAACTGGCCCACTTTTCACAAAATTTGAGGAGCCCTGGTCCATCCCACCTGAATTAATGAGAATATCTGAAGAACAGATATGACGCCTTGAACAAATATAGCAGAAGACTCAGTGAGCTGTAGAAGATATAACGAACATCATTTGTTAAGAAAGAAAAGTTTTTTAAACAACCGGAATATGACAAAGATCAGAGAATGTCCAAAGAGAAGCTGAAACATGCACTTAATCAAATGAGCTAACTCAAATTGGAAAAAATTAATGAACTCACAGTTGAATACAAAATCTCAAAGGGAAGCTCAAGAAGACATAGTAAATTCTAATGAAATGTGCAAAGACCTAGAGCAGGGGTCCTCAAACTTCAGCCCAAGGGAGAAAACAGCCCTCTCACGACAATTATTCCTCCCTCTGGGTGTTTTGCCCCTTTTTGTTTTATTTCTCAAAGATAGGTATGTGCGGTCTGCACAGGAATTTGTTCATAGTTTTTGGTGTTTTTAAATTTTGGTCCGGTCCTCTAACGGGTATGAGAGACAGTGAAGTGGCACCCTGTTTACACAGTTTGAGGAGCCCTGGTCCAACCCAGCTGATATCATGAGAACATCTCAAGAACAGATATGATGCCTTGAACAACTATAGCAGAAGAATCAATGAGCTGTGGGAGGACATAATGAACATCATTTATTAAGAAAGCAAAAGTTCATTTAAAATACAGGAAAACGACAAATATCAAATGTTGTCAGAAAACTCTGAAAGTGGGATTTAATCCTAGAGTAGCTAAAACAAATGGAAAAAAATGAAGAAGTTACAGTTGAATACAAAATCTCAAAGGGAAGCTCAAGAAGACATAGTAAATTCTAATGAAATGTTCAAAGACCTGGAGCAGGGGTCCTCAAACTTCAGCCCAATGGAGACAAGCGGCCCTCTCAGGACAATTTTCCGGACCTCCGGATGTTTTGCCCCATTTGATTTTTTTACTCAGAGTTAGGTATGTGCGGTCTGCACAGGAATTAGTTCATAGTTTTTGGTGTTTTTAATTTTGGGCCAGTCCTCCAACGGGTCGGACGGACAGTGAAGTGGACCCCTGTCTACAAAGTTTGAGGAGCCCTGGTCCATCCCACCTGATGTCAAGAGAACATCTCAAGAACAGATATGATGCCTTGAAAACTATAGCTGAATACTCAGTGAGCTGTGGAGGAAATAAAGAGCATCATTTGTTAAGAAACCAAAAGTTCTTTAAACGACCGGAAAAAGACAAATATCAAAGGATATAAGAATACTCAGAAAGTGGGACATAATCCTAGAGTGGCTGAAGCAAATGGAAAAAATGATGAAGTTACAGTTGAATACAAAATCTAAAGGGAAGCTCAAGAAGACATAGTAAATTCTAATGAAATGTTCAAAGACCTAGAGCAGGGGTCCTCAAACTTCAGCCCAAGGGAGACAAACGGCCTTCTCAGGACAATTTTCCGGACCTCCGGGTGTTTTGCCCCATTTGGTTAATTTACTGAGTTAGGTATGTGCGGTCTGCACAGGAATTTGTTCATAGTTTTTGGTGTTTTTAAATTTTGGGCCAGTCCTCCAAAGGGTCAGAAGGACAGTGAACTGGCCCTCTGTTTACAAAGTTTGAGGAGCCCTGGTCCATCCCACCTGATGTCAAGAGAACATCTCAAGAACAGATATGATGCCTTGAAAACTATAGCTGAATACTCAGTGAGCTGTGGAGGAAATAAAGAGCATCATTTGATAAGTAAGCAAAAGTTCTTTTGAATGACCGGAAAAAGACAAATATCAAAGCATATCAGAATACTCTGAAAGTGGGACTTAATCCTAGAGTGGCTAAAGCAAATGGGAAAAAATGAATAAGTTACACTTGAATACAAAATCTCAAAGGGAAGGTCAAGAAGACATAGTAAATAATAAAGAAATGTTCAAAGTCCTAGAGCAGGGGTCCTCAAACTTTAGCTCACTGGCCACAAACGACCCTCTGAGGACAATTATCCGGTCCTCTGTGTTCTTAGCCCCGTTTGGTTTTTATACTCAAATGTAGGTATGTGCTGTTTGCACAGGAATTTGTTCATAGTTTTAGTGTTTTTAAATTTTGGTCCAGTCCTCCAACGCGTCTGAGGGATAGTGAACTGGCCCACTTTTTACAAAATTTGAGGAGCCCTGGTCCATCCCACCTGAATTAATGAGATCATCTGAAGAACAGATATGACGCCTTGAACAAATATAGCAGAAGACTCAGTGAGCTGTAGAAGATATAACGAACATCATTTGTTAAGAAAGAAAAGTTTTTTAAACAACCGGAATATGACAAAGATCAGAGAATGTCCAAAGAGAAGCTGAAACATGCACTTAATCAAATGAGCTAACTCAAATTGGAAAAAATTAATGAACTCACAGTTGAATACAAAATCTCAAAGGGAAGCTCAAGAAGACATAGTAAATTCTAATGAAATGTGCAAAGACCTAGAGCAGGGGTCCTCAAACTTCAGCCCAAGGGAGAAAACAGCCCTCTCAGGACAATTATTCCGCCCTCCGGGTGTTTTGCCCCTTTTTGTTTTATTTCTCAAAGATAGGTATGTGCGGTCTGCACAGGAATTTGTTCATAGTTTTTGGTGTTTTTAAATTTTGGTCCAGTCCTCTAAAGTGTATGAGAGACAGTGAAGTGGCACCCTGTTTACACAGTTTGAGGAGCCCTGGTCCATCCCACCTGATGTCATGAGAACATCTCAAGAACAGATATGATGCCTTGAACAATTATAGCAGAAGAATCAATGAGCTGTGGGAGGACATAATGAACATCATTTATTAAGAAAGCAAAAGTTCATTTCAAATACAGGAAAACGACAAATATCAAAGGTTGTCAGAAAACTCTGAAAGTGGGATTTAATCCTAGAGTAGCTAAAACAAATGGGAAAAAATGAAGAAGTTACAGTTGAATACAAAATCTCAAAGGGAAGCTCAAGAAAACACAGTAAATTCTAATGAAATGTTCAAAGACCTAGAGCAGGGGTCCTCAAACTTTAGCCCACTGGCCACAAACGGCCCTCGGAGGACAATTATTTGGCCTCTGGTTGCTTTGCCCCATTTGGTTTTTTTAGTCAAATGTAGGTATGTGCTGTTTGCACAGGAATTTGTTCATAGTTTTTGGTGTTTTTAAATTTTGGGCCAGTACTCAACGGGTCTGAGGGACTGTGAACTGGCCCACTTTTTACAAAATTTGAGGAGCCCTGGCCCATCCCACCTGAATTAATGAGATCATCTGAAAAACAGATAAGACGACTTGAACAAATATAGCAGAAGACTCAGTGAGCTGTAGAAGTCATAACGAACATCATTTGTTAAGAAAGAAAAGTTTTTTTTAAACCACAGGAATATGACAAAGATCAGAGAATGTCCAAAGAGAAGCTGAAACATGCACTTAATCAAATGAGCTAAATCAAATTGGAAAAAATTAATGAACTCACAGTTGAATACAAAATCTCAAAGGGAAGCTCAAGAAGACATAGTAAATTCTAATGAAATGTGCAATGACCTAGAGCAAGGGTCCTCAAACATCAGCCCGCGGGAGACAATCTGCCCACTCAGGACAATTTTTCGGCCCTCCGGGTGTTTTGCCCCGTTTGGTTTTTTAACTCAAAACTAGGTATGTGCGGTCTGCACAGGTATTTGTTCATTGTTTTTGGTGTTTTTAAATATTGGGCCAGTCCTCCAACGGGTCTGAGGGACAGTGAACTGACCCCGTTTACAACATTTGAGGAGTCCTGGTCCCTCCCACCTGATGTCAAGTGAACTTTTGAAGAACAAACATGATGCCTTGAAAAACTATAGCTGAACACTCAGTGAGTGTGCAGGAGAAAAAGAACATCATTTGTTAAGAAAGCAAAAGTTCTTTTAAACGACCTTAAAAAGACAAATATCAAAGGATATCCGAATACTCTGAAAGTGTTGCTTAATCCTAGAGTGGCTAAAACAAATAATGAACATCATTTATTAAGAAAGCAAAAGTTCATTTAAAATAAAGGAAAACGACAAATATCAATTGTTGTCAGAAAACTCTGAAAGTGGGATTTAATCCTAGAGTAGCTAAAACAAATGGAAAAAAATGATGAAGTTACAGTTGAATACAAAATCTCAAAGGGAAGCTCATGAAGACATAGTAAATTCTAATGAAATGTTCAAAGACCTGGAGCAGGGGTCCTCAAACTTCAGCCCAAGGGAGACAATCGGCCCTCTTAGGACAATTTTCAGACCTCCGGGTGTTTTGCCCCATTTGATTTTTTTACTCAGAGTTAGGTATGTGCGGTCTGCACAGGAATTAGTTCATAGTTTTTGGTGTTTTTACTTTTGGGCCAGTCCTCCAACGGGTCGGAGGGACAGTGAAATGGCCCCCTGTCTACAAAGTTTGAGGAGCCCTGGTCCATCCCACCTGATGTCAAGAGAACATCTCAAGAACAGATATGATGCCTTGAAAACTATAGCTGAATACTCAGTGAGCTGTGGAGGAAATAAAGAGCATCATTTGTTAAGAAACCAAAAGTTCTTTAAACGACCGGAAAAAGACAAATATCAAAGGATATCAGAATACTCTGAAAGTGGGACATAATCCTAGAGTGGCTAAAGCAAATGGAAAAAATGATGAAGTTACAGTTGAATAAAAAATCTAAAGGGAAGCTCAAGAAGACATAGTAAATTCTAATGAAATGTTCAAAGACCTAGAGCAGGGGTCCTCAAACTTCAGCCCAAGGGAGACAAACGGCCTTCTCAGGACAATTTTCCGGACCTCCGGGTGTTTTGCCCCATTTGGTTAATTTACTGAGTTAGGTATGTGCGGTCTGCACAGGAATTTGTTCATAGTTTTTGGTGTTTTTAAATTTTGGGCCAGTCCTCCAAAGGTTCAGAAGGACATTGAACTGGCCCTCTGTTTACAAAGTTTGAGGAGCCCTGGTCCATTCCACCTGATGTCAAGAGAACATCTCAAGAACAGATATGATGCCTTGAAAACTATAGCTGAATACTCAGTGAGCTGTGGAGGAAATAAAGAGCATCATTTGATAAGTAAGCAAAAGTTCTTTTGAACGACCGGAAAAAGACAAATATCAAAGCATATCAGAATACTCTGAAAGTGGGACTTAATCCTAGAGTGGCTAAAGCAAATGGAAAAAAAATAAGTTACAGTTGAATACAAAATCTCAAAGGGAAGCTCAAGAAGACATAGTAAATAATAAAGAAATGTTCAAAGTCCTAGAGCAGGGTTCCTCAAACTTTAGCTCACCGGCCACAAACAACCCTCTGAGGACAATTATCCGGTACTCTGTGTTCTTAGCCCCGTTTGGTTTTTTTACTCAAATGTAGGTATGTGCTGTTTGCACAGGAATTTGTTCATAGTTTTAGTGTTTTTAAATTTTGGGACAGTCCTCCAACGGGTCTGAGGGATAGTGAACTGGCCCACTTTTTACAAAATTTGAGGAGCCCTGGTCCATCCCACCTGAATTAATGAGATCATCTGAAGAAAAGATATGACGCCTTGAACAAATATAGCAGAAGACTCAGTGAGCTGTAGAAGATATAACGAACATCATGTGTTAAGAAAGAAAAGATTTTTAAACAACCGGAATTTGACAAAGATTAGAGAATGTCCAAAGAGAATCTGAAACATGCACTTAATCAAATGAGCTAACTCAAATTGGAAAAAATTAATGAACTCACAATTGAATAGAAAATCTCAAAGGGAAGCTCAAGAAGACATAGTAAATTCTAATGAAATGTGCAAAGACCTAGAGCAGGGGTCCTCAAACTTCAGCCCAAGGGAGAAAACAGCCCTCTCAGGACAATTATTCCGCCCTCCGGGTGTTTTGCCCCTTTTTGTTTTATTTCTCAAAGATATGTATGTGCGGTCTGCACAGGAATTTGTTCATAGTTTTTGGTGTTTTTAAATTTTGGTCCAGTCCTCTAACGGGTATGAGAGACAGTGAAGTGGCACCCTGTTTACACAGTTTGAGGAAACCCTGGTCCATCCCACCTGATGTCATGAGAACATCTCAAGAACAGATATGATGCCTTGAAAACTATAGCTGATTACACAGTGAGCTGTGGAGGAAATAAATAGCATCATTTGATAAGGAAGTAAAAGTTCTTTTAAACGACCGGAAAAAGATAAATTTCAAAGGATATCAGAATACTCTGAAAGTGGGGCATAATCCTAGAGTGGCTAAAGTAAACGGAAAAAATGATGAAGTTACAGTTGAATACAAAATCTCAAAGGGAAGCTCAAGAAGACATAGTAAATTCTAATGAAATGTTCAAAGACCTGGAGCAGGGGTCCTCAAACTTCAGCCCAAGGGAGACAATCGGCCCTCTTAGGACAATTTTCAGACCTCCGGGTGTTTTGCCCCATTTGATTTTTTTACTCAGAGTTAGGTATGTGCGGTCTGCACAGGAATTAGTTCATAGTTTTTGGTGTTTTTACTTTTGGGCCAGTCCTCCAACGGGTCGGAGGGACAGTGAAATGGCCCCCTGTCTACAAAGTTTGAGGAGCCCTGGTCCATCCCACCTGATGTCAAGAGAACATCTCAAGAACAGATATGATGCCTTGAAAACTATAGCTGAATACTCAGTGAGCTGTGGAGGAAATAAAGAGCATCATTTGTTAAGAAACCAAAAGTTCTTTAAACGACCGGAAAAAGACAAATATCAAAGGATATCAGAATACTCTGAAAGTGGGACATAATCCTAGAGTGGCTAAAGCAAATGGAAAAAATGATGAAGTTACAGTTGAATAAAAAATCTAAAGGGAAGCTCAAGAAGACATAGTAAATTCTAATGAAATGTTCAAAGACCTAGAGCAGGGGTCCTCAAACTTCAGCCCAAGGGAGACAAACGGCCTTCTCAGGACAATTTTCCGGACCTCCGGGTGTTTTGCCCCATTTGGTTAATTTACTGAGTTAGGTATGTGCGGTCTGCACAGGAATTTGTTCATAGTTTTTGGTGTTTTTAAATTTTGGGCCAGTCCTCCAAAGGTTCAGAAGGACATTGAACTGGCCCTCTGTTTACAAAGTTTGAGGAGCCCTGGTCCATTCCACCTGATGTCAAGAGAACATCTCAAGAACAGATATGATGCCTTGAAAACTATAGCTGAATACTCAGTGAGCTGTGGAGGAAATAAAGAGCATCATTTGATAAGTAAGCAAAAGTTCTTTTGAACGACCGGAAAAAGACAAATATCAAAGCATATCAGAATACTCTGAAAGTGGGACTTAATCCTAGAGTGGCTAAAGCAAATGGAAAAAAAATAAGTTACAGTTGAATACAAAATCTCAAAGGGAAGCTCAAGAAGACATAGTAAATAATAAAGAAATGTTCAAAGTCCTAGAGCAGGGTTCCTCAAACTTTAGCTCACCGGCCACAAACAACCCTCTGAGGACAATTATCCGGTACTCTGTGTTCTTAGCCCCGTTTGGTTGTTTTACTCGAATGTAGGTATGTGCTGTTTGCACAGGAATTTGTTCATAGTTTTAGTGTTTTTAAATTTTGGGACAGTCCTCCAACGGGTCTGAGGGATAGTGAACTGGCCCACTTTTTACAAAATTTGAGGAGCCCTGGTCCATCCCACCTGAATTAATGAGATCATCTGAAGAAAAGATATGACGCCTTGAACAAATATAGCAGAAGACTCAGTGAGCTGTAGAAGATATAACGAACATCATGTGTTAAGAAAGAAAAGATTTTTAAACAACCGGAATTTGACAAAGATTAGAGAATGTCCAAAGAGAATCTGAAACATGCACTTAATCAAATGAGCTAACTCAAATTGGAAAAAATTAATGAACTCACAATTGAATAGAAAATCTCAAAGGGAAGCTCAAGAAGACATAGTAAATTCTAATGAAATGTGCAAAGACCTAGAGCAGGGGTCCTCAAACTTCAGCCCAAGGGAGAAAACAGCCCTCTCAGGACAATTATTCCGCCCTCCGGGTGTTTTGCCCCTTTTTGTTTTATTTCTCAAAGATATGTATGTGCGGTCTGCACAGGAATTTGTTCATAGTTTTTGGTGTTTTTAAATTTTGGTCCAGTCCTCTAACGGGTATGAGAGACAGTGAAGTGGCACCCTGTTTACACAGTTTGAGGAAACCCTGGTCCATCCCACCTGATGTCATGAGAACATCTCAAGAACAGATATGATGCCTTGAAAACTATAGCTGATTACACAGTGAGCTGTGGAGGAAATAAATAGCATCATTTGATAAGGAAGTAAAAGTTCTTTTAAACGACCGGAAAAAGATAAATTTCAAAGGATATCAGAATACTCTGAAAGTGGGGCATAATCCTAGAGTGGCTAAAGTAAACGGAAAAAATGATGAAGTTACAGTTGAATACAAAATCTCAAAGGGAAGCTCAAGAAGACATAGTAAATTCTAATGAAATGTTCAAAGACCTAGAGCAGGGGTCCTCAAACTTCAGCCTAAGGAAGAAAAACGGCCCTCTCAGGACAATTATCCGGACTCCGGGTGGTTTTGCCTCATTTGGTTTTTTTACTCAGAGTTAGGTATGTGCGGCCTGCAGAGGAATTTGTTCATAGTTTTTGGTGTTTTAAAATTTTGGGCCAGTCCTCCAACGGGTCGGAGGGACAGTGAACTGACCCTCTGTTTACAAACTTTGAGGAGCCCTGGTCCATCCCACCTGATGTCAAGAGAACATCTCAAGAACAGATATGATGCCTTGAAAACTATAGCTGAATACTCAGTAAGCTGTGGAGGAAATAAAGATCATCATTTGATAAGTAAGCAAAAGTTCTTTTAAACGACCGGAAAAAGACAAATATCAAAGCATATTAGAATACTCAAAGTGGGACTTAATCCTAGAGTGGCTAAAGCAAATGGGAAAAAATGAGTAAGTTACAGTTGAATACAAAATCTGAAAGGGAAGCTCAAGAAGACATAGTAAATATTAAAGAAATGTTCAAAGCCCTAGAGCAGGGGTCCACAAACTTTAGCCCACTGGCCACAAACGGCCCTCTGAGGTCAATTATCCGGCCCTCTGAGTGCTTACCCCCGTTTGGTTTTTTTTACTCAAAGTAGGTATGTGCTGTTTGCACGGGAATTTGTTCATAGTTTTTGGTGTTTTTAAATTTTCGGCCAGTCCTCCAATGGGTCTGAGGGACAGTGAACTGGCCCACTTTTTACAAAATTTGAGGAGCCCTGGTCCATCCCACCTGAATTAATGAGATCATCTGAAAAACAGATAAGACGACTTGAACAAATATAGCTGAATACTCAGTAAGCTGTGGAGGAAATAAAGAGCATCATTTGATAAGTAAGCAAAAGTTCTTTTAAACGACCGGAAAAAGACAAATATCAAAGCATATCAGAATACTCTGAAAGTGGGACTTAATCCTAGAGTGGCTAAAGCAAATGGGAAAAAATGAATAAGTTACAGTTGAATACAAAATCTGAAAGGGAAGCTCAAGAAGACATAGTAAATTCTAAAGAAATGTTCAAAGTCCTAGAGCAGGGGTCCTCAAACTTTAGCCCACTGGCCAAAAATGGCCCTCTGAGGACAATTATCCGGTCCTCTGGGTTCTTAGCCCCGTTTGGTTTTTTTACTCAAATGTAGGTATGTGCTGTTTACAAAGGAATTTGTTCATAGTTTTTGGTGTTTTTAAATTTTGGGCCAGTCCTCCAACGCGTCTGAGGGACAGTAAACTGGCCCCCTGGTTACCAAGTATGAGGAGCCCTGGTCCATACCACCTGAAATTATGAGAACATCTCAAGAACAGATATGACACCTTGAACAAATATAACAGAAGACTCAGTGAGCTGTAGAAGACATAACGAACATCATTTGTTAAGAAAGAAAAGTTTTTTAAACAACCGGAATATGACAAAGATCAGAGAATGTCCAAAGAGACGCTGAAACATGCACTTAATCAAATGAGCTAACTCAAATTGGAAAAAATTAATGAAGTCACAGTTGAATACAGTATCTCAAAGTGAAGCTCAAGAAGACATAGTAAATTCTAATGAAATGTGCAAAGACCTAGAGAAGGGGTCCTCAAACTTCAGCCCGCGGGAGACAAACTGCCCACTCGGGACAATATTCCGGCCCTTCGTGGGTTTTGCCCCATTTGTTTTTTTTACTCAGAGTTAGGTATGTGGGGTCTGCACAGGAATTTGTTCATAGTTTTTGGTGTTTTTAAATTTTGGGCCAGTCCTCCAACGGGTCGGAGGGACAGTGAACTGGCCCTCTGTTTACAAAGTTTGAGGATCTTGGTCCATACCACCTGTTGTCAAGAGAACATCTCAAGAAGAGATATGATGCCTTGAAAACTATAGCTGAATACTCAGTAAGCTGTGGAGGAAATAAAGAGCATCATTTGATAAGTAAGCAAAAGTTCTTTTAAACGACCGGAAAAACACAAATATCAAAGCATATCAGAATACTCTGAAAGTGGGACTTAATCCTAGAGTGGCTAAAGCAAATGGGAAAAAATGAATAAGTTACAGTTGAATACAAAATCTCAAAGGGAAGCTCAAGAAGACATAGTAAATTCTAATGAAATGTGCAAAGACCTAGAGCAGGGGTCCTCAAACTTTAGCCCACTGGCCACAAACGGCCCTCTGAGGACAATTATCCGGCCCTCTGGGAGCTTTGCCCAGTTTGGTTTTTTTACTCAAATGTAGGTATGTGCTGTTTGCACAGGAATTTGTTCATAGTTTTTGGTGTCTTAAAATTTTGGGCTAGTCCTCCAACGGGTCTGAGGGACAGTGAACTGGCCCCCTGGTTACAAAGTATGAGGAGACCTGGTCCATACCACCTGAAATTATGAGAACATCTCAAGAACAGATATGACGCCTTGAACAACTATACCAGAAGACTCAGTGAGCTGTAGAGGACATAAAGAACATCATTTGTTAAGAAAAAAAAAGTTTTTTTAAACCGGAATATGACAAAGATCAGAGAATGTCCAAAGAGACGCTGAAACATGCACTTAATCAAATGAACTAAATCAAATTGGAATAAATTAATGAAGTCACAGTTGAATACACAATCTCAAAGGGAAGCTCAAGAAGACATAGTAAATTCTAATGAAATGTGCAAAGACCTGGAGCAGGGGTCCTCAAACTTCAGCCCAAGGGAGACAAACGGCCCTCTCAGGACAATTTTCCGGACCTCCGGGTGTTTTGCCCCATTTGATTTTTTTACTCAGAGTTAGGTATGTGCGGTCTGCACAGGAATTAGTTCATAGTTTTTGGTGTTTTTACTTTTGGGCCAGTCCTCCAACGGGTCGGAGGGACAGTGAAGTGGCCCCCTGTCTACAAAGTTTGAGGAGCCCTGGTCCATCCCACCTGATGTCAAGAGAACATCTCAAGAACAGATTTGATGCCTTGAAAACTATAGCTGAATACACAGTGAGCTGTGGAGGAAATAAAGAGCATCATTTGATAAGTAAGCAAAAGTTCTTTTAAACGACCGGAAAAAGACAAATATCAAAGGATATCAGAATACTCTGAAAGTAAGGCATAATCCTAGAGTGGCTAAAGCAAACGGAAAAAATGATGAAGTTACAGTTGAATACAAAATCTAAAGGGAAGCTCAAGAAGACATAATAAATTCTAATGAAATGTTCAAAGACCTAGAGCAGAGGTCCTCAAACTTCAGCCCAAGGGAGACAAACGGCCCTCTCAGGACAATTTTCCGGACCTCCGGGTGTTTTGTCCCGTTTGGATTTTTTACTCAGAGTTAGGTATGTGCGGTCTGCACAGGAATTTGTTCATAGTTTTTGGTGTTTTTAAATTTTGGGCCAGTCCTCCAACGGGTCAGAGGGACAGTGAACTGGCCCTCTGTTTACAAAATTTGAGGAGCCCTGGTCCATTCCACCTGATGTCAAGAGAACATCTCAAGAACAGATATGATGCCTTGATAACTATAGCTGAATACTCAGTGAGCTGTGGAGGAAATAAAGAGCATCATTTGATAAGTAAGCAAAAGTTCTTTTAAACGA
This sequence comes from Tenrec ecaudatus, assembly GCF_050624435.1. Lineage (NCBI taxonomy): Eukaryota > Metazoa > Chordata > Mammalia > Afrosoricida > Tenrecidae > Tenrec > Tenrec ecaudatus. The sequence goes on from NC_134532.1 coordinate 50,236,234, forward strand.
CCGGAAAAAGACAAATATCAAAGCATATCAGAATACTCTGAAAGTGGGACTTAATCCTAGAGTGGCTAAAGCAAATGGGAAAAAATGAATAAGTTACAGTTGAATACAAAATCTGAAAGTGAAGCTCAAGAAGACATAGTAAATTCTAAAGAAATGTTCAAAGTCCTAGAGCAGGGGTCCTCAAACTTTAGCCCACTGGCTACAAACGGCCCTCTGAGGACAATTATCCGGTCCTCTGGGTTCTTAGCCCTGTTTGGTTTTTTTACTCAAATGTAGGTATGTGCTGTTTGCACAGGAATTTGTTCATAGTTTTTGGTGTTTTAAAATTTTGGGCCAGTCCTCCAGCGGGTCTGAGGGACAGTGAACTGACCCCCTGGTTACAAAGTATGAGGAGCCCTGGTCCATAACACCTGAAATTATGAGAACATCTCAAGAACAGATATGACACCTTGAAAACAATAGCTGAATACTCAGTAAGCTGTGGAGGAAATAAAGAGCATCATTTGATAAGTAAGCAAAAGTTCTTTTAAACGACCGGAAAAAGACAAATATCAAAGCATATCAGAATACTCTGAAAGTGGGACTTAATCCTAGAGTGGCTAAAGCAAATGGGAAAAAATGAATAAGTTACAGTTGAATACTAAATCTCAAAGGGAAGCTCAAGAAGACATAGTAAATAATAAAGAAATGTTCAAAGACGTAGAGCAGGGGTCCTCAAACTTTAGCCCACTGGCCACAAAGGGCCCTCTGAGGACAATTATCCGGCCCTCTGGGTGCTTAGCCCCGTTAGGTTTTTTTACTCAAATGTAGGTATGTGCTGTTTGCACAGGAATTTGTTCATAGTTTTTGTTGTTTTTAAATTTTGGGCCAGTCCTCCAACGGGTCTGAGGGACAGTGAACTGGCCCACTTTTTACAAAAATTGAGGAGCCCTGGTCCATCCCACCTGAATTTATGAGATCATCTGAAGAACAGATAAGACGACTTGAACAAATATAGCAGAAGACTCAGTGAGCTGTAGAAGACATAACGAACATCATTTGTTAAGAAAGAAATGTTTTTTTAAACAACCAGAATATGACAAAGATCAGAGAATGTCCAAAGAGACGCTGAAACATGCACTCAATCAAATGAGCTAAATCAAATTGGAAAAAATTAATGAACTCACAGATGAATACAAAATCTCAAAGGGAAGCTCAAGAAGACATAGTAAATTCTAATGAAATGTGCAAAGACCTAGAGCAGGGGTCCTCAAACATATGCCCGCGGGAGACAATCTGCCCACTCAGGACAATTATTCGGCCCTCCGGGTGTTTTGCCCCGTTTGGTTTTTTTACTCAGAGTTAGGTATGTGCGGTCTGCACAGGAATTTGTTCATAGTTTTTGGTGTTTTTAAATTTTGGTCAGGTCCTCTAACGGGTCTGAGAGACAGTGAAGTGGCACCCTGTTTACACAGTTTGAGGAGCCCTGGTCCATCCCACCTGATATCATGAGAACATCTCAAGAACAGATATGATGCCTTGAACAACTATAGCAGAAGAATCAATGAGCTGTGGGAGGACATAATGAACATCATTTATTAAGAAAGCAAAAGTTCATTTAAAATACAGGAAAACGACAAATATCAAAGCTTTTCAGAAAACTCTGAAAGTGGGATTTAATCCTAGAGTAGCTAAAACAAATGGAAAAAAATGATGAAGTTACAGTTGAATACAAAATCTCAAAGGGTAGCTCAAGAAGACATAGTAAATTCTAATGAAATGTGCAAAGCCCTAGAGCAGGCGTCCTCAAACTTTACCCACGGGCCAAAAAAGTCCTCTTAGGACAATTTTGCGGCCCTCCGGATGTTTTGCTCTGTTTGCTTTTTTTACTCAAAAGTAGGTATGTGTGGTTTGACATGAATTTGTTCATGGTTTTTGGTGTTTTTAGATATTGTGCCATTCCTCCAACAGGTGTGAGCTATAGTGAACTGGCCCCCTGGTTACAAAGTATGAGGAGCCCTGGTCCATCCCACCTGAAATTATGAGAACATCTCAAGAACAGATATGACGCCTTGAACAACTATAGCAGAAGACTCAGTGAGTTTTAGAGGACATAAAGAACATCATTTGTTAAGAAAGAAAAAGTTTTTTTAAACCGGAATATGACAAAGATCAAAGAATGTCCAAAGCGACGCTGAAACATGCACTTAATCAAATGAATTAAATCAAATTGGAATAAATTAATGAAGTCACAGATGAATACAGTATCTCAAAGGGAAGCTCAAGAAGACATAGTAAATTCTAATGAAATGTTCAAAGACCTGGAGCAGGGGTCCTCAAACTTCAGCCCAAGGGGGACAACCGGCCCTCTCAGGACAATTTTCTGGACCTCCGGGTGTTTTGCCCCATTTGATTTTTTTACTCAGAGTTAGGTATGTGCGGTCTACACAGGAATTAGTTCATTATTTTTGGTGTTTTTACTTTTGGGCCAGTCCTCCAACGGGTCGGACGGACAGTGAAGTGGCCCCCTGTCTACAAAGTTTGAGGAGCCCTGGTCCATCCCACCTGATGTCAAGAGAACATCTCAAGAACAGATATGATGCCTTGAAAACTATAGCTGAATTCTCAGTGAGTTGTGGAGGAAATAAAGAGCATCATTTGTTAAGAAACCAAAAGTTCTTTAAACGACCGGAAAAAGACAAATATCAAAGGATATCAGAATACTCTGAAAGTGGGACATAATCCTAGAGTGGCTAAAGCAAACGGAAAAAATGATGAAGTTACAGTTGAATACAAAATCTAAAGGGAAGCTCAAGAAGCCATAGTAAATTCTAATGAAATGTTCAAAGACCTAGAGCAAGGGTCCTCAAACTTCAGCCCAAGGGAGACTAATGGCCCTCTCAGGACAATTTTCTGGACCTCCGGGTGTTTTGCCCCATTTGGTTAATTTACTGAGTTAGGTATGTGCGGTCTGCACAGGAATTTGTTCATAGTTTTTGGTGTTTTTAAATTTTGGGCCAGTCCTCCAACGGGTCAGAGGGACAGTGAACTGGCCCTCTGTTTACAAAGTTTGAGGAGCCCTGGTCCATTCCACCTGATGTCAAGAGAACATCTCAAGAACAGATATGATGCCTTGAAAACTATAGCTGAATACTCAGTGAGCTGTAGAGGAAATAAAGAGCATCATTTGATAAGTAAGCAAAAGTTCTTTTAAACGACCGGAAAAAGACAAATATCAAAGCATATCAGAATACTCTGAAAGTGCGACTTAATCTAGAGTGGCTAAAGCAAATGGGAAAAAATGAATAAGTTACAGTTGAATAAAAAATCTGAAAGGGAAGCTCAAGAAGACATAGTAAATTCTAAAGAAATATTCAAAGTCCTAGAGCAGGGGTCCTCAAACTTTAGCCCACTGGCCACAAACGGCCCTCTGAGGACAATTATCCGGTCCTCTGGGTTCTTAGCCCCGTTTGGTTTTTTTACTCAAATGTAGGTATGTGCTGTTTGCACAGGAATTTGTTCATAGTTTTAGTGTTTTTAAATTTTGGGCCAGTCCTCCAATGGGTCTGAGGGATAGTGAACTGGCCCACTTTTTACAAAATTTGAGGAGCCCTGGTCCATCCCACCTGAATTAATGAGATCATCTGAAGAACAGTTATGACGCCTTGAACAAATATAGCATAAGACTCAGTGAGCTGTAGAAGATATAACGAACATCATTTGTTAAGAAAGAAATGTTTTTTAAACAACCGGAATATGACAAAGATCAGAGAATGTCCAAAGAGAAGCTGAAACATGCACTTAATCAAATGAGCTAACTCAAATTGGAAAAAATTAATGAACTCACAGTTGAATACAAAATCTCAAAGGGAAGCTCAAGAAGACATAGTAAATTCTAATGAAATGTTCAAAGACCTAGAGCAGGGGTCCTCAAACTTTAGCCCACTGGCTACAAACGGCCCTCTGAGGACAATTATCTGGCCTCTGGGTGCTTTGCCCCGTTTGGTTTTTTTACTCAAATGTAGGTATGTGCTGTTTGCACAGGAATTTGTTCATAGTTTTTGGTGTTTTTAAATTATGGGCCAGTCCTCCAACGGGTCGGAGGGACAGTGAACTGGCCCTCTGTTTACAAAGTTTGAGGAGCTCTGGTACATCCCACCTGTTGTCAAGAGAACATCTCAAGAACAGATATGATGCCTTGAGAACTATAGCTGAATACTCAGTAAGCTGTGGAGGAAATAAAGAGCATCATTTGATAAGTAAGCAAATGTTCTTTTAAACGACAGGAAAAAGACAAATATCAAAGCATATCAGAATACTCTGAAAGTGGGACTTAATCCTAGAGTGGCTAAAGCAAATGGGAAAAAATGAATAAGTTACAGTTGAATACAAAATCTAAAGGGAAGCTCAAGAAGACATAGTAAATTCTAATGAAATGTTCAAAGACCTAGAGTAGGGGTCCTCAAACTTTAGCCCACTGGCCACAAACGGCCCTCTGAGGACAATTATCCGGCCCTCTGGGAGCTTTGCCCAGTTTGGTTTTTTTTACTCAAATGTAGGTATGTGCTGTTTGCACAGAAATTTGTTCATAGTTTTTGGTGTTTTAAAATTTTGGGTGAGTCCTCCAACGGGTCTGATGGACAGTGAACTGGCCCCCTGGTTACAAAGTATGAGGAGCCCTGGTCCATACCACCTGAAATTATGAGAACATCTCAAGAACAGATATGACGCCTTGAAGAATTATAGCAGAAGACTCAGTGAGCTGTAGAGGACATAAAGAACATCATTTGTTAAGTAAGAAAAAGTTTTTTTAAACCGGAATATGACAAAGACCAGAGAATGTCCAGAGAGACACTGAAACATGCACTTAATCAAATGAACTAAATCAAATTGGAATAAATTAATGAAGTCACAGTTGAATACACAATCTCAAAGGGAAGCTCAAGAAGACATAGTAAATTCTAATGAAATGTGCAAAGACCTAGAGCAGGGGTCCTCAAACTTTAGCCCACAGGCCACAAACGGCATCTGAGGACAATTATCTGGCCCTCTGGGTGCTTTGCCCCGTTCGGTTTTTCTACTCAAAAGTAGGTATGTGCTGTTTGCACAGGAACTTGTTCATAGTTTTTGGTGTTTTTAAATTTTGGGCCAGTCCTCCAACGGGTCTGAGGGACAGTGAACTGACCCCGTTTACAACATTTGAGGAGTCCTGGTCCATCCCACCTGATGTCAAGTGAACTTTTGAAGAACAAACATGATGCCTTGAAAAACTATAGCTGAACACTCAGTGAGTGTGCAGGAGAAAAAGAACATCATTTGTTAAGAAAGCAAAAGTTCTTTTAAACGACCTTAAAAAGACAAACATCAAAGGATATCAGAATACTCTGAAAGTGTGGCTTAATCCTAGAGTGGCTAAAGCAAATGGAAAAAAATGAACAAGTTACAGTTGATTAAAAAATCTCAAAGGGAAGCTCAAGAAGACATAGAAATTCTAATGAAATGTGTAAAGACCTAGAGCAGGGGTCCTCAAACATCAGCCCGCGGGAGACAAACTGCCCACTCAGGACAATTATTCAGCCCTAGGGTGTTTTGCCCCATTTGTTTTTTTTACTCAGGGTTAGGTATGTGCGGTCTGCACAGGAATTTGTTTATAGTTTTTGGTGTTTTTAAATTTTGGTCCAGTCCTCTAACGGGTCTGAGAGACAGTGAAGTGGCCCCCTGTCTACAAATTTTGAGGAGCCCTGGTACATCCCACCTGATGTCAAGAGAACATCTCAAGAACAGATATGATGCCTTGAAAAACTATAGCTGAATACTCAGTGAGCTGTGGAGAACATAAAGAGCATCATTTGTTAAGAAAGCAAAAGTTCTTTTAAACGACCGGAAAAAAACAAATATCAAAGGATATCAGAATACTCTGAAAGTGGGACTTAATCCTAGAGTGGCTAAAGAAAACGGGAAAAAATTAATGAACTCACAGTTGAATACAAAATCTCAAAGGGAAGCTCAAGAAGACATAGTAAATTCTAATGAAATGTGCAAAGACCTAGAGCAGGGGTCCTCAAATATCAGCCCGCGGGAGACAAACTGCCCAGTCAGGACAATTATTCGGCCCTAGGGTGTTTTGCCCCATTTGGTTTTTTTACTCAGAGTTAGGTATGTGCGGTCTGCACAGGAATTTGTTCATAGATTTTGGTGTTTTTAAATTTTTGGCCAGTCCTCCAATGGGTCTGAGGGACAGTGAACTGGCCCACTTTTTACAAAATTTGAGGAGCCCTGGTCCATCCCACCTGAATTTATGAGATCATCTCAAGAACAGATATGACGCCTTGAACAAATATAGCAGAAGACTCAGTGAGCTGTAGAAGACATAACGAACATCATTTGTTAAGAAAGAAAAGTTTTTTTAAACAACCGGAATATGACAAAGATCAGAGAATGTCCAAAGAGAAGCTGAAACATGCACTTAATCAAATGAGCTAAATCAAATTGGAAAAAATTAATGAACTCACAGTTTAATAGAAAATCTCAAAGGGAAGCTCAAGAAGACATAGTAAATTCTAATAGCAGCAGAATCAATCAGCTGTGGGAGGACATAATGAACATCATTTATTAAGAAAGCAAAAGTTCATTTAAAATACAGGAAAACGACAAATATCAAAGGTTGTCAGAAAACTCTGAAAGTGGGATTTAATCCTAGAGTAGCTAAAACAAATGGAAAAAAATGATGAAGTTACAGTTGAATACAAAATCTCAAAGGGAAGCTCAAGAAGACATAGTAAATTCTAATGAAATGTTCAAAGACCTGGAGCAAGGGTCCTCAAACTTCAGCCCAAGGGGGAAAACCGGCCCTCTCAGGACAATTTTCTGGACCTCCGGGTGTTTTGCCCCATTTGATTTTTTTATTCAGAGTTAGGTATGTGCGGTCTGCACAGGAATTAGTTCATAATTTTTGGCGTTTTTACTTTTGGGCCAGTCCTCCAACGGGTCGGACGGACAGTGAAGTGGCCCCCTGTCTACAAAGTTTGAGGAGCCCTGGTCCATCCCACCTGATGTCAAGAGAACATCTCAAGAACAGATATGATGCCTTGAAAACTATAGCTGAATACTCAGTGAGCTGTGGAGGAAATAAAGAGCATCATTTGTTAAGAAACCAAAAGTTCTTTAAACGACCGGAAAAAGACAAATATCAAAGGATATCAGAATACTCTGAAAGTGGGACATAATCCTAGAGTGTATAAAGCAAACGGAAAAAATGATGAAGTTACAGTTGAATACAAAATCTAAAGGGAAGCTCAAGAAGCCATAGTAAATTCTAATGAAATGTTCAAAGACCTAGAGCAGGGGTCCTCAAACTTCAGCCCAAGGGAGAAAAATGGCCCTCTCAGGACAATTTTCCGGACCTCCGGGTGTTTTGCCCCATTTGGTTAATTTACTGAGTTAGGTATGTGCGGTCTGCACAGGTATTTGTTCATAGTTTTTGGTGTTTTTAAATATTGGGCCAGTCCTCCAACGGGTCTGAGGGACAGTGAACTGACCCCGTTTACAACATTTGAGGAGTCCTGGTCCATCCCACCTGATGTCAAGTGAACTTTTGAAGAACAGACATGATGCCTTGAAAAACTATAGCTGAACACTCAGTGAGTGTGCAGGAGAAAAAGAACATCATTTGTTAAGAAAGCAAAAGTTCTTTTAAACGACCTTAAAAAGACAAATATCAAAGGATATCAGAATACTCTGAAAGTGTGGCTTAATCCTAGAGTGGCTAAAGCAAATGGAAAAAAATGAACAAGTTACAGTTGATTAAAAAATCTCAAAGGGAAGCTCAAGAAGACATAGTAAATTCTAATGAAATGTGTAAAGACCTAGAGCAGGGGTCCTCAAACATCAGCCCGCGGGAGACAAACTGCCCACTCAGGACAATTATTCAGCCCTAGGGTGTTTTGCCCCATTTGGTTTTTTTACTCAGGGTTAGGTATGTGCGGTCTGCACAGGAATTTGTTTATAGTTTTTGGTGTTTTTAAATTTTGGTCCAGTCCTCTAACGGGTCTGAGAGACAGTGAAGTGGCCCCCTGTCTACAAATTTTGAGGAGCCCTGGTACATCCCACCTGATGTCAAGAGAACATCTCAAGAACAGATATGATGTCTTGAAAAACTATAGCTGAATACTCAGTGAGCTGTGGAGGACATAAAGAGCATCATTTGTTAAGAAAGCAAAAGTTCTTTTAAACGACCGGAAAAAGACAAATATCAAAGGATATCAGAATACTCTGAAAGTGGGACTTAATCCTAGAGTGGCTTATGCAAACGGGAAAAAATTAATGAACTCACAGTTGAATACAAAATCTCAAAGGGAAGCTCAAGAAGACATAGTAAATTCTAAAGAAATGTTCAAAGACCTAGAGCAGGGGTCCTCAAACTTTAGCCCACTGGCCACAAATGGCCCTCTGAGGACAATTATCCGGCCCTCTGGGTGCTTTGCCCCGTTTGGTTTTTTTACTCAAATGTAGGTATGTGCTGTTTGCACGGGAATTTGTTCATAGTTTTAGTGTTTTTAAATTTTGGGCCAGTCCTCCAACGGGTCTGAGGGATAGTGAACTGGCCCACTTTTTACAAAATTTGAGGAGCCCTGGTCCATCCCACCTGAATTAATGAGATTATCTGAAGAACAGATATGACGCCTTGAACAAATATAGCAGAAGACTCAGCAAGCTGTAGAAGATATAACGAACATCATGTGTTAAGAAAGAAATGTTTTTTAAACAACCGGAATATGACAAAGATCAGAGAATGTCCAAAGAGAAGCTGAAACATGCACTTAATCAAATGAGCTAACTCAAATTGGAAAAAATTTATGAACTCACAATTGAATAGAAAATCTCAAAGGGAAGCTCAAGAAGACATAGTAAATTATAATGAAATGTGCAAAGATCTAGAGCAGGGGTCCTCAAACTTCAGCCCAAGTGAGAAAACAGCCCTCTCAGGACAATTATTCCGCCCTCCGGGTGTTTTGCCCCTTTTTGTTTTATTTCTCAAAGATAGGTATGTGCGGTCTGCACAGGAATTTGTTCATAGTTTTTGGTGTTTTTAAATTTTGGTCCAGTCCTCTAACGGGTATGAGAGACAGTGAAGTGGCACCCTGTTTACACAGTTTGAGGAGCCCTGGTCCATCCCAACTGATATCATGAGAACATCTCAAGAACAGATATGATACCTTGAACAACTATAGCAGAAGAATCAATGAGCTGTGGGAGGACATAATGGACATCATTTATTAAGAAAGCAAAAGTTCATTTAAAATACAGGAAAACGACAAATATCAAATGTTGTCAGAAAACTCTGAAAGTGGGATTTAATCCTAGAGTAGCTAAAACAAATGGAAAAAAATGATGAAGTTACAGTTGAATACAAAATCTCAAAGGGAAGCTCAAGAAGACATAGTAAATTCTAATGAAATGTGCAATGACCTAGAGCAAGTGTCCTCAAACATCAGCCCGCGGGAGACAAACTGCCCACTCAGGACAATTTTTCGGACCTCCGGGTGTTTTGCCCCGTTTGGTTTTTTAACTCAAAACTAGGTATTTGCGGTCTGCACAGGTATTTGTTCATAGTTTTTGGTGTTTTTAAATATTGGGCCAGTCCTCCAACGGGTCTGAGGGACAGTGAACTGACCCCGTTTACAACATTTGAGGAGTCCTGGTCCATCCCACCTGATGTCAAGTGAACTTTTGAAGAACAGACATGATGCCTTGAAAAACTATAGCTGAACACTCAGTGAGTGTGCAGGAGAAAAAGAACATCATTTGTTAAGAAAGCAAAAGTTCTTTTAAACGACCTTAAAAAGACAAATATCAAAGGATATCAGAATACTCTGAAAGTGTGGCTTAATCCTAGAGTGGCTAAAGCAAATGGAAAAAAATGAACAAGTTACAGTTGATTAAAAAATCTCAAAGGGAAGCTCAAGAAGACATAGTAAATTCTAATGAAATGTGTAAAGACCTAGAGCAGGGGTCCTCAAACATCAGCCCGCGGGAGACAAACTGCCCACTCAGGACAATTATTCAGCCCTAGGGTGTTTTGCCCCATTTGGTTTTTTTACTCAGGGTTAGGTATGTGCGGTCTGCACAGGAATTTGTTTATAGTTTTTGGTGTTTTTAAATTTTGGTCCAGTCCTCTAACGGGTCTGAGAGACAGTGAAGTGGCCCCCTGTCTACAAATTTTGAGGAGCCCTGGTACATCCCACCTGATGTCAAGAGAACATCTCAAGAACAGATATGATGCCTTGAAAAACTATAGCTGAATACTCAGTGAGCTGTGGAGGACATAAAGAGCATCATTTGTTAAGAAAGCAAAAGTTCTTTTAAAAGACCGGAAAAAGACAAATATCAAAGGATATCAGAATACTCTGAAAGTGGGACTTAATCCTAGAGTGGCTTATGCAAACGGGAAAAAATTAATGAACTCACAGTTGAATACAAAATCTCAAAGGGAAGCTCAAGAAGACATAGTAAATTCTAAAGAAATGTTCAAAGACCTAGAGCAGGGGTCCTCAAACTTTAGCCCACTGGCCACAAATGGCCCTCTGAGGACAATTATCCGGCCCTCTGGGTGCTTTGCCCCGTTTGGTTTTTTTACTCAAATGTAGGTATGTGCTGTTTGCACGGGAATTTGTTCATAGTTTTAGTGATTTTAAATTTTGGGCCAGTCCTCCAACGGGTCTGAGGGATAGTGAACTGGCCCACTTTTTACAAAATTTGAGGAGCCCTGGTCCATCCCACCTGAATTAATGAGATTATCTGAAGAACAGATATGACACCTTGAACAAATATAGCAGAAGACTCAGTAAGCTGTAGAAGATATAACGAACATCATGTGTTAAGAAAGAAATGTTTTTTAAACAACCGGAATATGACAAAGATCAGAGAATGTCCAAAGAGAAGCTGAAACATGCACTTAATCAAATGAGCTAACTCAAATTGGAAAAAATTTATGAACTCACAATTGAATAGAAAATCTCAAAGGGAAGCTCAAGAAGACATAGTAAATTCTAATGAAATGTGCAAAGATCTAGAGCAGGGGTCCTCAAACTTCAGCCCAAGGGAGAAAACAGCCCTCTCAGGACAATTATTCCGCCCTCCGGGTGTTTTGCCCCTTTTTGTTTTATTTCTCAAAGATAGGTATGTGCGGTCTGCACAGGAATTTGTTCATAGTTTTTGGTGTTTTTAAATTTTGGTCCAGTCCTCTAACGGGTATGAGAGACAGTGAAGTGGCACCCAGTTTACACAGTTTGAGGAGCCCTGGTCCATCCCAACTGATATCATGAGAACATCTCAAGAACAGATATGATGCCTTGAACAACTATAGCAGAAGAATCAATGAGCTGTGGGAGGACATAATGAACATCATTTATTAAGAAAGCAAAAGTTCATTTAAAATACAGGAAAACGACAAATATCAAATGTTGTAAGAAAACTCTGAAAGTGGGATTTAATCCTAGAGTAGCTAAAACAAATGGAAAAAAATGATGAAGTTACAGTTGAATACAAAATCTCAAAGGGAAGCTCAAGAAGACATAGTAAATTCTAATGAAATGTGCAATGACCTAGAGCAAGGGTCCTCAAACATCAGCCCGCGGGAGACAAACTGCCCACTCACGACAATTTTTCGGACCTCCGGGTGTTTTGCCCCGTTTGGTTTTTTAACTCAAAACTAGGTATGTGCGGTCTGCACAGGTATTTGTTCATAGTTTTTGGTGTTTTTAAATATTGGGCCAGTCCTCCAACGGGTCTGAGGGACAGTGAACTGACCCCGTTTACAACATTTGAGGAGTCCTGGTCCATCCCACCTGATGTCAAGTGAACTTTTGAAGAACAGACATGATGCCTTGAAAAACTATAGCTGAACACTCAGTGAGTGTGCAGGAGAAAAAGAACATCATTTGTTAAGAAAGCAAAAGTTCTTTTAAACGACCTTAAAAAGACAAATATCAAAGGATATCAGAATACTCTGAAAGTGTGGCTTAATCCTAGAGTGGCTAAAGCAAATGGAAAAAAATGAACAAGTTACAGTTGATTAAAAAATCTCAAAGGGAAGCTCAAGAAGACATAGTAAATTCTAATGAAATGTGTAAAGACCTAGAGCAGGGGTCCTCAAACATCAGCCCGCGGGAGACAAACTGCCCACTCAGGACAATTATTCAGCCCTAGGGTGTTTTGCCCCATTTGGTTTTTTTTCTCAGGGTTAGGTATGTGCGGTCTGCACAGGAATTTGTTTATAGTTTTTGGTGTTTTTAAATTTTGGTCCAGTCCTCTAACGGGTCTGAGAGACAGTGAAGTGGCCCCCTGTCTACAAATTTTGAGGAGCCCTGGTACATCCCACCTGATGTCAAGAGAACATCTCAAGAACAGATATGATGCCTTGAAAAACTATAGCTGAATACTCAGTGAGCTGTGGAGGACATAAAGAGCATCATTTGTTAAGAAAGCAAAAGTTCTTTTAAACGACCGGAAAAAGACAAATATCAAAGGATATCAGAATACTCTGAAAGTGGGACTTAATCCTAGAGTGGCTTATGCAAACGGGAAAAAATTAATGAACTCACAGTTGAATACAAAATCTCAAAGGGAAGCTCAAGAAGACATAGTAAATTCTAAAGAAATGTTCAAAGACCTAGAGCAGGGGTCCTCAAACTTTAGCCCACTGGCCACAAATGGCCCTCTGAGGACAATTATCCGGCCCTCTGGGTGCTTTGCCCCGTTTGGTTTTTTTACTCAAATGTAGGTATGTGCTGTTTGCACGGGAATTTGTTCATAGTTTTAGTGTTTTTAAATTTTGGGCCAGTCCTCCAACGGGTCGGAGGGATAGTGAACTGGCCCACTTTTTACAAAATTTGAGGAGCCCTGGTCCATCCCACCTGAATTAATGAGATTATCTGAAGAACAGATATGACGCCTTGAACAAATATAGCAGAAGACTCAGTAAGCTGTAGAAGATATAACGAACATCATGTGTTAAGAAAGAAATGTTTTTTAAACAACCGGAATATGACAAAGATCAGAGAATGTCCAAAGAGAAGCTGAAACATGCACTTAATCAAATGAGCTAACTCAAATTGGAAAAAATTTATGAACTCACAATTGAATAGAAAATCTCAAAGGGAAGCTCAAGAAGACATAGTAAATTCTAATGAAATGTGCAAAGATCTAGAGCAGGGGTCCTCAAACTTCAGCCCAAGGGAGAAAACAGCCCTCTCAGGACAATTATTCCATCCTCCGGGTGTTTTGCCCCTTTTTGTTTTATTTCTCAAAGATAGGTATGTGCGGTCTGCACAGGAATTTGTTCATAGTTTTTGGTGTTTTTAAATTTTGGTCCAGTCCTCTAACGGGTATGAGAGACAGTGAAGTGGCACCCTGTTTACACAGTTTGAGGAGCCCTGGTCCATCCCAAGTGATATCATGAGAACATCTCAAGAACAGATATGATGCCTTGAACAACTATAGCAGAAGAATCAATGAGCTGTGGGAGGACATAATGAACATCATTTATTAAGAAAGCAAAAGTTCATTTAAAATACAGGAAAACGACAAATATCAAATGTTGTCAGAAAACTCTGAAAGTGGGATTTAATCCTAGAGTAGCTAAAACAAATGGAAAAAAATGATGAAGTTACAGTTGAATACAAAATCTCAAAGGGAAGCTCAAGAAGACATAGTAAATTCTAATGAAATGTGCAATGACCTAGAGCAAGGGTCCTCAAACATCAGCCCGCGGGAGACAAACTGCCCACTCACGACAATTTTTCGAACCTCCGAGTGTTTTGCCCCGTTTGGTTTTTTAACTCAAAACTAGGTATTTGCGGTCTGCACAGGTATTTGTTCATAGTTTTTGGTGTTTTTAAATATTGGGCCAGTCCTCCAACGGGTCTGAGGGACAGTGAACTGACCCCGTTTACAACATTTGAGGAGTCCTGGTCCATCCCACCTGATGTCAAGTGAACTTTTGAAGAACAGACATGATGCCTTGAAAAACTATAGCTGAACACACAGTGAGTGTGCAGGAGAAAAAGAACATCATTTGTTAAGAAAGCAAAAGTTCTTTTAAACGACCTTAAAAAGACAAATATCAAAGGATATCAGAATACTCTGAAAGTGTGGCTTAATCCTAGAGTGGCTAAAGCAAATGGAAAAAAATGAACAAGTTACAGTTGATTAAAAAATCTCAAAGGGAAGCTCAAGAAGACATAGTAAATTCTAATGAAATGTGTAAAGACCTAGAGCAGGGGTCCTCAAACATCAGCCCGAGGGAGACAAACTGCCCACTCAGGACAATTATTCAGCCCTAGGGTGTTTTGCCCCATTTGGTTTTTTTACTCAGGGTTAGGTATGTGCGGTCTGCACAGGAATTTGTTTATAGTTTTTGGTGTTTTTAAATTTTGGTCCAGTCCTCTAACGGGTCTGAGAGACAGTGAAGTGGCCCCCTGTCTACAAATTTTGAGGAGCCCTGGTACATCCCACCTGATGTCAAGAGAACATCTCAAGAACAGATATGATGCCTTGAAAAACTATAGCTGAATACTCAGTGAGCTGTGGAGGACATAAACAGCATCATTTGTTAAGAAAGCAAAAGTTCTTTTAAACGACCGGAAAAAGACAAATATCAAAGGATATCAGAATACTCTGAAAGTGGGACTTAATCCTAGAGTGGCTAAAGCAAACGGGAAAAAATTAATGAACTCACAGTTGAATACAAAATCTCAAAGGGAAGCTCAAGAAGACATAGTAAATTCTAAAGAAATGTTCAAAGTCCTAGAGCAGGGCTCCTCAAACTTTAGCCCACTGGCCACAAACGGCCCTCTGAGGACAATTATCCGGTCCTCTGGGTTCTTAGCCCCGTTTGGTTTTTTTACTCAAATGTAGGTATGTGCTGTTTGCAAAGGAATTTGTTCATAGTTTTAGTGTTTTTAAATTTTGGGCCAGTCCTCCAATGGGTCTGAGGGATAGTGAACTGGCCCACTTTTTACAAAATTTGAGGAGCCCGGTCCATCCCACCTGAATTAATGAGATCATCTGAAGAACAGATATGACGCCTTGAACAAATATAGCAGAAGACTCAGTGAGCTGTAGAAGATATAACGAACATCATTTGTTAAGAAAGAAATGTTTTTTAAACAACCGGAATATGACAAAGATCAGAGAATATCCAAAGAGAAGCTGAAACATGCACTTAATCAAATGAGCTAACTCAAATTGGAAAAAATTAATGAACTCACAGTTGAATACAAAATCTCAAAGGGAAGCTCTAGAAGACATAGTAAATTCTAATGAAATGTGCAAAGACCTAGAGCAGGGGTTCTCAAACTTCAGCCCAAGGGAGAAAACAGCCCTCTCAGGACAATTATTCCTCTCTCCGGGTGTTTTGCCCCTTTTTGTTTTATTTCTCAAAGATAGGTATGTGCGGTCTGCACAGGAATTTGTTCATAGTTTTTGGTGTTTTTAAATTTTGGTCCAGTCCTCTAACGGGTATGAGAGACAATGAAGTGGCACCCTGTTTACACAGTTTGAGGAGCCCTGGTCCATCCCAAGTGATATCATGAGAACATCTCAAGAACAGATATGATGCCTTGAACAACTATAGCAGAAGAATCAATGAGCTGTGGGAGGACATAATGAACATCATTTATTAAGAAAGCAAAAGTTCATTTAAAATACAGGAAAACGACAAATATCAAATGTTGTCAGAAAACTCTGAAAGTGGGATTTAATCCTAGAGTAGCTAAAACAAATGGAAAAAAATGATGAAGTTACAGTTGAATACAAAATCTCAAAGGGAAGCTCAAGAAGACATAGTAAATTCTAATGAAATGTGCAATGACCTAGAGCAAGGGTCCTCAAACATCAGCCCGCGGGAGACAAACTGCCCACTCAGGACAATTTTTCGAACCTCCGAGTGTTTTGCCCCGTTTGGTTTTTTAACTCAAAACTAGGTATTTGCGGTCTGCACAGGTATTTGTTCATAGTTTTTGGTGTTTTTAAATATTGGGCCAGTCCTCCAACGGGTCTGAGGGACAGTGAACTGACCCCGTTTACAACATTTGAGGAGTCCTGGTCCATCCCACCTGATGTCAAGTGAACTTTTGAAGAACAGACATGATGCCTTGAAAAACTATAGCTGAACACTCAGTGAGTGTGCAGGAGAAAAAGAACATCATTTGTTAAGAAAGCAAAAGTTCTTTTAAACGACCTTAAAAAGACAAATATCAAAGGATATCAGAATACTCTGAAAGTGTGGTTTAATCCTAGAGTGGCTAAAGCAAATGGAAAAAAATGAACAAGTTACAGTTGATTAAAAAATCTCAAAGGGAAGCTCAAGAAGACATAGTAAATTCTAATGAAATGTGTAAAGACCTAGAGCAGGGGTCCTCAAACATCAGCCCGCGGGAGACAAACTGCCCACTCAGGACAATTATTCAGCCCTAGGGTGTTTTGCCCCATTTGGTTTTTTTACTCAGAGTTAGGTATGTGCGGTCTGCACAGAAATTTGTTTATAGTTTTTGGTGTTTTTAAATTTTGGTCCAGTCCTCTAACGGGTCTGAGAGACAGTGAAGTGGCCCCCTGTCTACAAATTTTGAGGAGCCCTGGTACATCCCACCTGATGTCAAGAGAACATCTCAAGAACAGATATGATGCCTTGAAAAACTATAGCTGAATACTCAGTGAGCTGTGGAGGACATAAAGAGCATCATTTGTTAAGAAAGCAAAAGTTCTTTTAAACGACCGGAAAAAGACAAATATCAAAGGATATCAGAATACTCTGAAAGTGGGACTTAATCCTAGAGTGGCTTATGCAAACGGGAAAAAATTAATGAACTCACAGTTGAATACAAAATCTCAAAGGGAAGCTCAAGAAGACATAGTAAATTCTAAAGAAATGTTCAAAGACCTAGAGCAGGGGTCCTCAAACTTTAGCCCACTGGCCACAAATGGCCCTCTGAGGACAATTATCCGGCCCTCTGGGTGCTTTGCCCCGTTTGGTTTTTTTACTCAAATGTAGGTATGTGCTGTTTGCACAGGAATTTGTTCATAGTTTTAGTGTTTTTAAATTTTGGGCCAGTCCTCCAACGGGTCTGAGGGATAGTGAACTGGCCCACTTTTTACAAAATTTGAGGAGCCCTGGTCCATCCCACCTGAATTAATGAGATTATCTGAAGAACAGATATGACGCCTTGAACAAATATAGCAGAAGACTCAGTAAGCTGTAGAAGATATAACGAACATCATGTGTTAAGAAAGAAATGTTTTTTAAACAACCGGAATATGACAAAGATCAGAGAATGTCCAAAGAGAAGCTGAAACATGCACTTAATCAAATGAGCTAACTCAAATTGGAAAAAATTTATGAACTCACAATTGAATAGAAAATCTCAAAGGGAAGGATAAGAAGACATAGTAAATTCTAATGAAATGTGCAAAGTTCTAGAGCAGGGGTCCTCAAACTTCAGCCCAAGGGAGAAAACAGCCCTCTCAGGACAATTATTCCTCTCTCCGGGTGTTTTGCCCCTTTTTGTTTTATTTCTCAAAGATAGGTATGTGTGGTCTGCACAGGAATTTGTTCATAATTTTTGGTGTTTTTAAATTTTGGTCCAGTCCTCTAACGGGTATGAGAGACAGTGAAGTGGCACCCTGTTTACACAGTTTGAGGAGCCCTGGTCCATCCCAACTGATATCATGAGAACATCTCAAGAACAGATATGATACCTTGAACAACTATAGCAGAAGAATCAATGAGCTGTGGGAGGACATAATGAACATCATTTATTAAGAAAGCAAAAGTTCATTTAAAATACAGGAAAACGACAAATATCAAATGTTGTCAGAAAACTCTGAAAGTGGGATTCAATCCTAGAGTAGCTAAAACAAATGGAAAAAAATGATGAAGTTACAGTTGAATACAAAATCTCAAAGGGAAGCTCAAGAAGACATAGTAAATTCTAATGAAATGTGCAATGACCTAGAGCAAGTGTCCTCAAACATCAGCCCGCGGGAGACAAACTGCCCACTCAGGACAATTTTTCGGACCTCCGGGTGTTTTGCCCCGTTTGGTTTTTTAACTCAAAACTAGGTATTTGCGGTCTGCACAGGTATTTGTTCATAGTTTTTGGTGTTTTTAAATATTGGGCCAGTCCTCCAACGGGTCTGAGGGACAGTGAACTGACCCCGTTTACAACATTTGAGGAGTCCTGGTCCATCCCACCTGATGTCAAGTGAACTTTTGAAGAACAGACATGATGCCTTGAAAAACTATAGCTGAACACTCAGTGAGTGTGCAGGAGAAAAAGAACATCATTTGTTAAGAAAGCAAAAGTTCTTTTAAACGACCTTAAAAAGACAAATATCAAAGGATATCAGAATACTCTGAAAGTGTGGCTTAATCCTAGAGTGGCTAAAGCAAATGGAAAAAAATGAACAAGTTACAGTTGATTAAAAAATCTCAAAGGGAAGGTCAAGAAGACATAGTAAATTCTAATGAAATGTGTAAAGACCTAGAGCAGGGGTCCTCAAACATCAGCCCGCGGGAGACAAACTGCCCACTCAGGACAATTATTCAGCCCTAGGGTGTTTTGCCCCATTTGGTTTTTTTACTCAGGGTTAGGTATGTGCGGTCTGCACAGGAATTTGTTTATAGTTTTTGGTGTTTTTAAATTTTGGTCCAGTCCTCTAACGGGTCTGAGAGACAGTGAAGTGGCCCCCTGTCTACAAATTTTGAGGAGCCCTGGTACATCCCACCTGATGTCAAGAGAACATCTCAAGAACAGATATGATGCCTTGAAAAACTATAGCTGAATACTCAGTGAGCTGTGGAGGACATAAAGAGCATCATTTGTTAAGAAAGCAAAAGTTCTTTTAAACGACCGGAAAAAGACAAATATCAAAGGATATCAGAATACTCTGAAAGTGGGACTTAATCCTAGAGTGGCTTATGCAAACGGGAAAAAATTAATGAACTCACAGTTGAATACAAAATCTCAAAGGGAAGCTCAAGAAGACATAGTAAATTCTAAAGAAATGTTCAAAGACCTAGAGCAGGGGTCCTCAAACTTTAGCCCACAGGCCACAAATGGCCCTCTGAGGACAATTATCCGGCCCTCTGGGTGCTTTGCCCCGTTTGGTTTTTTTACTCAAATGTAGGTATGTGCTGTTTGCACAGGAATTTGTTCATAGTTTTAGTGTTTTTAAATTTTGGGCCAGTCCTCCAACGGGTCTGAGGGATAGTGAACTGGCCCACTTTTTACAAAATTTGAGGAGCCCTGGTCCATCCCACCTGAATTAATGAGATTATCTGAAGAACAGATATGACGCCTTGAACAAATATAGCAGAAGACTCAGTAAGCTGTAGAAGATATAACGAACATCATGTGTTAAGAAAGAAATGTTTTTTAAACAACCGGAATATGACAAAGATCAGAGAATGTCCAAAGAGAAGCTGAAACATGCACTTAATCAAATGAGCTAACTCAAATTGGAAAAAATTTATGAACTCACAATTGAATAGAAAATCTCAAAGGGAAGCTCAAGAAGACATAGTAAATTCTAATGAAATGTGCAAAGATCTAGAGCAGGGGTCCTCAAACTTCAGCCCAAGGGAGAAAACAGCCCTCTCAGGACAATTATTCCGCCCTCCGGGTGTTTTGCCCCTTTTTGTTTTATTTCTCAAAGATAGGTATGTGCGGTCTGCACAGGAATTTGTTCATAGTTTTTGGTGTTTTTAAATTTTGGTCCAGTCCTCTAACGGGTATGAGAGACAGTGAAGTGGCACCCTGTTTACACAGTTTGAGGAGCCCTGGTCCATCCCAACTGATATCATGAGAACATCTCAAGAACAGATATGATACCTTGAACAACTATAGCAGAAGAATCAATGAGCTGTGGGAGGACATAATGAACATCATTTATTAAGAAAGCAAAAGTTCATTTAAAATACAGGAAAACGACAAATATCAAATGTTGTCAGAAAACTCTGAAAGTGGGATTTAATCCTAGAGTAGCTAAAACAAATGGAAAAAAATGATGAAGTTACAGTTGAATACAAAATCTCAAAGGGAAGCTCAAGAAGACATAGTAAATTCTAATGAAATGTGCAATGACCTAGAGCAAGTGTCCTCAAACATCAGCCCGCGGGAGACAAACTGCCCACTCAGGACAATTTTTCGGACCTCCGGGTGTTTTGCCCCGTTTGGTTTTTTAACTCAAAACTAGGTATTTGCGGTCTGCACAGGTATTTGTTCATAGTTTTTGGTGTTTTTAAATATTGGGCCAGTCCTCCAACGGGTCTGAGGGACAGTGAACTGACCCCGTTTACAACATTTGAGGAGTCCTGGTCCATCCCACCTGATGTCAAGTGAACTTTTGAAGAACAGACATGATGCCTTGAAAAACTATAGCTGAACACTCAGTGAGTGTGCAGGAGAAAAAGAACATCATTTGTTAAGAAAGCAAAAGTTCTTTTAAACGACCTTAAAAAGACAAATATCAAAGGATATCAGAATACTCTGAAAGTGTGGCTTAATCCTAGAGTGGCTAAAGCAAATGGAAAAAAATGAACAAGTTACAGTTGATTAAAAAATCTCAAAGGGAAGCTCAAGAAGACATAGTAAATTCTAATGAAATGTGTAAAGACCTAGAGCAGGGGTCCTCAAACATCAGCCCGCGGGAGACAAACTGCCCACTCAGGACAATTATTCAGCCCTAGGGTGTTTTGCCCCATTTGGTTTTTTTACTCAGGGTTAGGTATGTGCGGTCTGCACAGAAATTTGTTTATAGTTTTTGGTGTTTTTAAATTTTGGTCCAGTCCTCTAACGGGTCTGAGAGACAGTGAAGTGGCCCCCTGTCTACAAATTTTGAGGAGCCCTGGTACATCCCACCTGATGTCAAGAGAACATCTCAAGAACAGATATGATGCCTTGAAAAACTATAGCTGAATACTCAGTGAGCTGTGGAGGACATAAAGAGCATCATTTGTTAAGAAAGCAAAAGTTCTTTTAAACGACCGGAAAAAGACAAATATCAAAGGATATCAGAATACTCTGAAAGTGGGACTTAATCCTAGAGTGGCTTATGCAAACGGGAAAAAATTAATGAACTCACAGTTGAATACAAAATCTCAAAGGGAAGCTCAAGAAGACATAGTAAATTCTAAAGAAATGTTCAAAGACCTAGAGCAGGGGTCCTCAAACTTTAGCCCACTGGCCACAAATGGCCCTCTGAGGACAATTATCCGGCCCTCTGGGTGCTTTGCCCCGTTTGGTTTTTTTACTCAAATGTAGGTATGTGCTGTTTGCACGGGAATTTGTTCATAGTTTTAGTGTTTTTAAATTTTGGGCCAGTCCTCCAACGGGTCTGAGGGATAGTGAACTGGCCCACTTTTTACAAAATTTGAGGAGCCCTGGTCCATCCCACCTGAATTAATGAGATTATCTGAAGAACAGATATGACGCCTTGAACAAATATAGCAGAAGACTCAGTAAGCTGTAGAAGATATAACGAACATCATGTGTTAAGAAAGAAATGTTTTTTAAACAACCGGAATATGACAAAGATCAGAGAATGTCCAAAGAGAAGCTGAAACATGCACTTAATCAAATGAGCTAACTCAAATTGGAAAAAATTTATGAACTCACAATTGAATAGAAAATCTCAAAGGGAAGCTCAAGAAGACATAGTAAATTCTAATGAAATGTGCAAAGATCTAGAGCAGGGGTCCTCAAACTTCAGCCCAAGGGAGAAAACAGCCCTCTCAGGACAATTATTCCGCCCTCCGGGTGTTTTGCCCCTTTTTGTTTTATTTCTCAAAGATAGGTATGTGCGGTCTGCACAGGAATTTGTTCATAGTTTTTGGTGTTTTTAAATTTTGGTCCAGTCCTCTAACGGGTATGAGAGACAGTGAAGTGGCACCCTGTTTACACAGTTTGAGGAGCCCTGGTCCATCCCAACTGATATCATGAGAACATCTCAAGAACAGATATGATACCTTGAACAACTATAGCAGAAGAATCAATGAGCTGTGGGAGGACATAATGAACATCATTTATTAAGAAAGCAAAAGTTCATTTAAAATACAGGAAAACGACAAATATCAAATGTTGTCAGAAAACTCTGAAAGTGGGATTTAATCCTAGAGTAGCTAAAACAAATGGAAAAAAATGATGAAGTTACAGTTGAATACAAAATCTCAAAGGGAAGCTCAAGAAGACATAGTAAATTCTAATGAAATGAGCAATGATCTAGAGCAAGTGTCCTCAAACATCAGCCCGCGGGAGACAAACTGCCCACTCAGGACAATTTTTGGCCCTCCGGGTGTTTTGCCCCGTTTGGTTTTTTAACTCAAAACTAGGTATGTGCGGTCTGCACAGGTATTTGTTCATAGTTTTTGGTGTTTTTAAATATTGGGCCAGTCCTCCAATGGGTCTGAGGGACAGTGAACTGACCCCGTTTACAACGTTTGAGGAGTCCTGGTCCATCCCACATGATGTCAAGTGAACTTTTGAAGAACAGACATGATGCCTTGAAAAACTATAGCTGAACACTCAGTGAGTGTGCAGGAGAAAAAGAACATCATTTGTTAAGAAAGCAAAAGTTCTTTTAAACGACCTTAAAAAGACAAATATCAAAGGATATCAGAATACTCTGAAAGTGTGGCTTAATCCTAGAGTGGCTAAAGCAAATGGAAAAAAATGAACAAGTTACAGTTGATTAAAAAATCTCAAACGGAAGCTCAAGAAGACATAGTAAATTCTAATGAAATGTGTAAAGACCTAGAGCAGGGGTCCTCAAACATCAGCCCGCGGAAGACAAACTGCCCACTCAGGACAATTATTCGGCCCTAGGGTGTTTTGCCCCATTTGGTTTTTTTACTCAGAGTTAGGTATGTGCGGTCTGCACAGGAATTTGTTCATAGTTTTTGGTGTTTTTAAATTTTGGTCCAGTCCTCTAACCGGTCTGAGAGACAGTGAAGTGGCCCCCTGTCTACAAATTTTGAGGAGCCCTGGTACATCCCACCTGATGTCAAGAGAACATCTCAAGAACAGATATGATGCCTTGAAAAACTATAGCTGAATACTCAGTGAGCTATGGAGGACATAAAGAGCATCATTTGTTAAGAAAGCAAAAGTTCTTTTAAACGACCGGAAAAAGACAAATATCAAAGGATATCAGAATACTCTGAAAGTGGGACTTAATCCTAGAGTGGCTAAAGCAAACGGGAAAAAAATGATGAAGTTATAGTTGAATACAATATCTCAAAGGGAAGCTCAAGAAGACATAGTAAATTCTAATGAAATGTGCAAAGACCTAGAGCAGGGGTCCTCAAATATCAGCCCGCGGGAGACAAACTGCCCACTCAGGACAATTATTCGGCCCTACGGTGTTTTGCCCCATTTGGTTTTTTTACTCAGAGTTAGGTATGTGCGGTCTGCACAGGAATTTGTTCATAGATTTTGGTGTTTTTAAATTTTTGGCCAGTCCTCCAATGGGTCTGAGGGACAGTGAACTGGCCCACTTTTTATAAAATTTGAGGAGCCCTGGTCCATCCCACCTGAATTTATGAGATCATCTCAAGAACAGATATGACGCCTTGAACAAATATAGCAGAAGACTCAGTGAGCTGTAGAAGACATAACGAACATCATTTGTTAAGAAAGAAAATTTTTTTTAAACAACCGGAATATGACAAAGATCAGAGAATGTCCAAAGAGAAGCTGAAACATGCACTTAATCAAATGAGCTAAATCAAATTGGAAAAAATTAATGAACTCACAGTTTAATACAAAATCTCAAAGGGAAGCTCAAGAAGACATAGTAAATTCTAATTGCAGTAGAATCAATGAGCTGTGGGAGGACATAATGAACATCATTTATTAAGAAAGCAAAAGTTCATTTAAAATACAGGAAAACGACAAATATCAAAGGTTGTCAGAAAACTCTGAAAGTGGGATTTAATCCTAGAGTAGCTAAAACAAATGGAAAAAAAAAAAGATGAAGTTACAGTTGAATACAAAATCTCAAAGGGAAGCTCAAGAAGACATAGTAAATTCTAATGAAATGTTCAAACACCTAGAGCAGGGGTCCTCAAACTTTAGCCCACTGGCCACAAACGGCCCTCTGAGGACAATTATCTGGCCTCAGGGTGCTTTGCCCCGTTTGGTTTTTTTACTCAAATGTAGGTATGTGCTGTTTGCACAGGAATTTGTTCATAGTTTTAGTGTTTTTAAATTTTGGGCCAGTCCTCCAACGGGTCTGAGGGATAGTGAACTGGCCCACTTTTTACAAAATTTGAGGAGCCCTGGTCCATCCCACCTGAATTAATGAGATCATCTGAAGAACAGATATGACGCCTTGAACAAATATAGCAGAAGACTCAGTGAGCTGTAGAAGATATAACGAACATCATTTGTTAAGAAAGAAAAGTTTTTTAAACAACCGGAATATGACAAAGATCAGAGAATGTCCAAAGAGAAGCTGAAACATGCACTTAATCAAATGAGCAAACTCAAATTGGAAAAAATTAATGAACTCACAGTTGAATACAAAATCTCAAAGGGAAGCTCAAGAAGACATAGTAAATTCTAATGAAATGTGCAAAGACATAGAGCAGGGGTCCTCAAACTTCAGCCCAAGGGAGAAAACATCCCTCTCAGGACAATTATTCCGCCCTCCGGGTGTTTTGCCCCTTTTTGTTTTATTTCTCAAAGATAGGTATGTGCGGTCTGCACAGGAATTTGTTCATAGTTTTTGGTGTTTTTAAATTTTGGTCCGGTCCTCTAACGGGTATGAGAGACAGTGAAGTGGCACCCTGTTTACACAGTTTGAGGAGCCCTGGTCCATCCCACCTGATATCATGAGAACATCTCAAGAACAGATATGATGCCTTGAACAACTATAGCAGAAGAATCAATGAGCTGTGGGAGGACATAATGAACATCATTTATTAAGAAAGCAAAAGTTCATTTAAAATAAAGGAAAACGACAAATATCAAATGTTGTCAGAAAACTCTGAAAGTGGGATTTAATCCTAGAGTAGCTAAAACAAATGGAAAAAAATGATGAAGTTACAGTTGAATACAAAATCTCAAAGGGAAGCTCAAGAAGACATAGTAAATTCTAATGAAATGTTCAAAGACCTGGAGCAGGGGTCCTCAAACTTCAGCCCAAGGGAGACAATCGGCCCTCTCAGGACAATTTTCCGGACCTCCGGGTGTTTTGCCCCATTTGTTTTTTTACTCAGAGTTAGGTATGTGCGGTCTGCACAGGAATTAGTTCATAGTTTTTGGTGTTTTTACTTTTGGGCCAGTCCTCCAACGGGTCGGACGGACAGTGAAGTGGCCCCCTGTCTACAAAGTTTGAGGAGCCCTGGTCCATCCCACCTGATGTCAAGAGAACATCTCAAGAACAGATATGATGCCTTGAAAACTATAGCTGAATACTCAGTGAGCTGTGGAGGATATAAAGAGCATCATTTGTTAAGAAACCAAAAGTTCTTTAAACGACCGGAAAAAGACAAATATCAAAGGATATCAGAATACTCTGAAAGTGGGACATAATCCTAGAGTGGCTAAAGCAAATGGAAAAAATGATGAAGTTACAGTTGAATACAAAATCTAAAGGGAAGCTCAAGAAGACATAGTAAATTCTAATGAAATGTTCAAAGACCTAGAGCAGGGGTCCTCAAACTTCAGCCCAAGGGAGACAAACGGCCTTCTCAGGACAATTTTCCGGACCTCCGAGTGTTTTGCCCCATTTGGTTAATTTACTGAGTTAGGTATGTGCGGTCTGCACAGGAATTTGTTCATAGTTTTTGGTGTTTTTAAATTTTGGGCCAGTCCTCGAAAGGGTCAGAAGGACAGTGAACTGGCCCTCTGTTTACAAAGTTTGAGGAGCCCTGGTACATCCCACCTGATGTCAAGAGAACATCTCAAGAACAGATATGATGCCTTGAAAACTATAGCTGAATACTCAGTGAGCTGTGGAGGAAATAAAGAGCATCATTTGATAAGTAAGCAAAAGTTCTTTTGAACGACCGGAAAAGACAAATATCAAAGCAAATCAGAATACTCTGAAAGTGGGAGTTAATCCTAGAGTGGCTAAAGCAAATGGGAAAAAAATAAGTTACAGTTGAATACAAAATCTCAAAGGGAAGCTCAAGAAGACATAGTAAATAATAAAGAAATGTTCAAAGTCCTAGAGCAGGGTTCCTCAAACTTTAGCTCACTGGCCACAAACAACCCTCTGAGGACAATTATCCAGTACTCTGTGTTCTTAGCCCCATTTGGTTTTTTTACTCAAATGTAGGTATGTGCTGTTTGCACAGGAATTTGTTCATAGTTTTAGTGTTTTTAAATTTTGGGCCAGTCCTCCAACGGGTCTGAGGGATAGTGAACTGGCCCACTTTTTACAAAATTTGAGGAGCCCTGGTCCATCCCACCTGAATTAATGAGATCATCTGAAGAACAGATATGACGCCTTGAACAAATATAGCAGAAGACGCAGTGAGCTGTAGAAGATATAACGAACATCATGTGTTAAGAAAGAAAAGTTTTTTAAACAACCGGAATTTGACAAGGATCAGAGAATGTCCAAAGAGAAGCTGAAACATGCACTTAATCAAATGAGCTAACTCAAATTGGAAAAAATTAATGAACTCACAATTGAATAGAAAATCTCAAAGGGAAGCTCAAGAAGACATAGTAAATTCTAATGAAATGTGCAAAGACCTAGAGCAGGGGTTCTCAAACTTCAGCCCAAGGGAGAAAACAGCCCTCTCAGGACAATTATTCCTCTCTCCGGGTGTTTTGCCCCTTTTTGTTTTATTTCTCAAAGATAGGTATGTGCGGTCTGCACAGGAATTTGTTCATAGTTTTTGGTGTTTTTAAATTTTGGTCCAGTCCTCTAACGGGTATGAGAGACAGTGAAGTGGCACCCTGTTTACACAGTTTGAGGAGCCCTGGTCCATCACAACTGATATCATGAGAACATCTCAAGAACAGATATGATGCCTTGAACAACTATAGCAGAAGAATCAATGAGCTGTGGGAGGACATAATGAACATCATTTATTAAGAAAGCAAAAGTTCATTTAAAATACAGGAAAACAACAAATATCAAATGTTGTCAGAAAACTCTGAAAGTGGGATTTAATCCTAGAGTAGCTAAAACAAATGGAAAAAAATGATGAAGTTACAGTTGAATACAAAATCTCAAAGGGAAGCTCAAGAAGACATAGTAAATTCTAATGAAATGTGCAATGACCTAGAGCAAGGGTCCTCAAACATCAGCCCGCGGGAGACAAACTGCCAACTCAGGACAATTTTTCGGACCTCCGGGTGTTTTGCCCCGTTTGGTTTTTTAACTCAAAACTAGGTATGTGCGGTCTGCACAGGTATTTGTTCATAGTTTTTGGTGTTTTTAAATATTGGGCCAGTCCTCCAACGGGTCTGAGGGACAGTGAACTGACCCCTTTACAACATTTGAGGAGTCCTGGTCCATCCCACCTGATGTCAAGTGAACTTTTGAAGAACAGACATGATGCCTTGAAAAACTATAGCTGAACACTCAGTGAGTGTGCAGGAGAAAAAGAACATCATTTGTTAAGAAAGCAAAAGTTCTTTTAAACGACCTTAAAAAGACAAATATCAAAGGATATCAGAATACTCTGAAAGTGTGGCTTAATCCTAGAGTGGCTAAAGCAAATGGAAAAAAATGAACAAGTTACAGTTGATTAAAAAATCTCAAAGGGAAGCTCAAGAAGACATAGTAAATTCTAATGAAATGTGTAAAGACCTAGAGCAGGGGTCCTCAAACATCAGCCCGCGGGAGACAAACTGCCCACTCAGGACAATTATTCAGCCCTAGGGTGTTTTGCCCCATTTGGTTTTTTTACTCAGGGTTAGGTGTGTGCGGTCTGCACAGGAATTTGTTTATAGTTTTTGGTGTTTTTAAATTTTGGTCCAGTCCTCTAACGGGTCTGAGAGACAGTGAAGTGGCCCCCTGTCTACAAATTTTGAGGAGCCCTGGTACATCCCACCTGATGTCAAGAGAACATCTCAAGAACAGATATGATGCCTTGAAAAACTATAGCTGAATACTCAGTGAGCTGTGGAGGACATAAAGAGCATCACTTGTTAAGAAAGCAAAAGTTCTTTTAAACGACCGGAAAAAGACAAATATCAAAGGATATCAGAATACTCTGAAAGTGGGACTTAATCCTAGAGTGGCTAAAGCAAACGGGAAAAAATTAATGAACTCACAGTTGAATACAAAATCTCAAAGGGAAGCTCAAGAAGACATAGTAAATTCTAAAGAAATGTTCAAAGACCTAGAGCAGGGGTCCTCAAACTTTAGCCCACTCGCCACAAATGGCCCTCTGAGGACAATTATCCGGCCCTCTGGGTGCTTTGCCCCGTTGGTTTTTTTACTCAAATGTAGGTATGTGCTGTTTGCACAGGAATTTGTTCATAGTTTTAGTGTTTTTAAATTTTGGGCCAGTCCTCCAACGGGTCTGAGGGATAGTGAACTGGCCCACTTTTTACAAAATTTGAGGAGCCCTTGTCCATCCCACCTGAATTAATGAGATTATCTGAAGAACAGATATGACGCCTTGAACAAATATAGCAGAAGACTCAGTGAGCTGTAGAAGATATAATGAACATCATGTGTTAAGAAAGAAATGTTTTTTAAACAACCGGAATATGACAAAGATCAGAGAATGTCCAAAGAGAAGCTGAAACATGCACTTAATCAAATGAGCTAACTCAAATTGGAAAAAATTTACGAACTCACAATTGAATAGAAGATCTCAAAGGGAAGCTCAAGAAGACATAGTAAATTCTAATGAAATGTGCAAAGATCTAGAGCAGGGGTCCTCAAACTTCAGCCCAAGGGAGAAAACAGCCCTCTCAGGACAATTATTCCGCCCTCCGGGTGTTTTGCCCCTTTTTGTTTTATTTCTCAAAGATAGGTATGTGCGGTCTGCACAGGAATTTGTTCATAGTTTTTGGTGTTTTTAAATTTTGGTCCAGTCCTCTAACGGGTATGAGAGACAGTGAAGTGGCACCCTTTTTACACAGTTTGAGGAGCCCTGGTCCATCCCAACTGATATCATGAGAACATCTCAAGAACAGATATGATACCTTGAACAACTATAGCAGAAGAATCAATGAGCTGTGGGAGGACATAATGAACATCATTTATTAAGAAAGCAAAAGTTCATTTAAAATACAGGAAAAAGACAAATATCAAATGTTGTCAGAAAACTCTGAAAGTGGGATTTAATCCTAGAGTAGCTATACAAATGGAAAAAAATGATGAAGTTACAGTTGAATACAAAATCTCAAAGGGAAGCTCAAGAAGACATAGTAAATTCTAATGAAATGAGCAATGATCTAGAGCAAGTGTCCTCAAACATCAGCCCGCGGGAGACAAACTGCCCACTCAGGACAATTTTTGGCCCTCCGGGTGTTTTGCTCCGTTTGGTTTTTTAACTCAAAACTAGGTATGTACGGTCTGCACAGGTATTTGTTCATAGTTTTTGGTGTTTTTAAATATTGGGCCAGTCCTCCAATGGGTCTGAGGGACAGTGAACTGACCCCGTTTACAACGTTTGAGGAGTCCTGGTCCATCCCACATGATGTCAAGTGAACTTTTGAAGAACAGACAAGATGCCTTGAAAAACTATAGCTGAACACTCAGTGAGTGTGCAGGAGAAAAAGAACATCATTTGTTAAGAAAGCAAAAGTTCTTTTAAACGACCTTTAAAAGACAAATATCAAAGGATATCAGAATACTCTGAAAGTGTGGCTTAATCCTAGAGTGGCTAAAGCAAATGGAAAAAAATGAACAAGTTACAGTTGATTAAAAAATCTCAAAGGGAAGCTCAAGAAGACATAGTAAATTCTAATGAAATGTGTAAAGACCTAGAGCAGGGTTCCTCAAACATCAGCCCGGGGAAGACAAACTGCCCACTCAGGACAATTATTCGGCCCTAGGGTGTTTTGCCCCATTTGGTTTTTTTACTCAGAGTTAGGTATGTGCGGTCTGCACAGGAATTTGTTCATAGTTTTTGGTGTTTTTAAATTTTGGTCCAGTCCTCTAACCGGTCTGAGAGACAGTGAAGTGGCCCCCTGTCTACAAATTTTGAGGAGCCCTGGTACATCCCACCTGATGTCAAGAGAACATCTCAAGAACAGATATGATGCCTTGAAAAACTATAGCTGAATACTCAGTGAGCTATGGAGGACATAAAGAGCATCATTTGTTAAGAAAGCAAAAGTTCTTTTAAACGACCGGAAAAAGACAAATATCAAAGGATATCAGAATACTCTGAAAGTGGGACTTAATCCTAGAGTGGCTAAAGCAAACGGGAAAAAAATGATGAAGTTATAGTTGAATACAATATCTCAAAGGAAGCTCAAGAAGACATAGTAAATTCTAATGAAATGTGCAAAGATCTAGAGCAGGGGTCCTCAAATATCAGCCCGCGGGAGACAAACTGCCCACTCAGGACAATTATTCGGCCCTAGGGTGTTTTGCCCCATTTGGTTTTTTTACTCAGAGTTAGGTATGTGCGGTCTGCACAGGAATTTGTTCATAGATTTTGGTGTTTTTAAATTTTTGGCCAGTCCTCCAATGGGTCTGAGGGACAGTGAACTGGCCCACATTTTATAAAATTTGAGGAGCCCTGGTCCATCCCACCTGAATTTATGAGATCATCTCAAGAACAGATATGACGCCTTGAACAAATATAGCAGAAGACTCAGTGAGCTGTAGAAGACATAACGAACATCATTTGTTAAGAAAGAAAAGTTTTTTTTAAACAACCGGAATATGTCAAAGATCAGAGAATGTCCAAAGAGAAGCTGAAACATGCACTTAATCAAATGAGCTAAATCAAATTGGAAAAAATTAATGAACTCACAGTTGAATACAAAATCTCAAAGGGAAGCTCAAGAAGACATAGTAAATTCTAATAGCAGTAGAATCAATGAGCTGTGGGAGGACATAATGAACATCATTTATTAAGAAAGCAAAAGTTCATTTAAAATACAGGAAAACGACAAATATCAAAGGTTGTCAGAAAACTCTGAAAGTGGGATTTAATCCTAGAGTAGCTAAAACAAATGGAAAAAAAGATGAAGTTACAGTTGAATACAAAATCTCAAAGGGAAGCTCAAGAAGACATAGTAAATTCTAATGAAATGTTCAAACACCTAGAGCAGGGGTCCTCAAACTTTAGCCCACTGGCCACAAACGGCCCTCTGAGGACAATTATCTGGCCTCAGGTTGCTTTGCCCCGCTTGGTTTTTTTACTCAAATGTAGGTATGTGCTGTTTGCACAGGAATTTGTTCATAGTTTTAGTGTTTTTAAATTTTGGGCCAGTCCTCCAACGGGTCTGAGGGATAGTGAACTGGCCCACTTTTTACAAAATTTGAGGAGCCCTGGTCCATCCCACCTGAATTAATGAGATCATCTGAAGAACAGATATGACGCCTTGAACAAATATAGCAGAAGACTCAGTGAGCTGTAGAAGATATAACGAACATCATTTGTTAAGAAAGAAAAGTTTTTTTAAACAACCGGAATATGACAAAGATCAGAGAATGTCCAAAGAGAAGCTGAAACATGCACTTAATCAAATGAGCTAACTCAAATTGGAAAAAATTAATGAACTCACAGTTGAATACAAAATCTCAAAGGGAAGCTCAAGAAGACATAGTAAATTCTAATGAAATGTGCAAAGACCTAGAGCAGGGGTCCTCAAACTTCAGCCCAAGGGAGAAAACAGCCCTCTCAGGACAATTATTCCGCCCTCCGGGTGTTTTGCCCCTTTTTGTTTTATTTCTCAAAGATAGGTATGTGCGGTCTGCACAGGAATTTGTTCATAGTTTTTGGTGTTTTTAAATTTTGGTCCGGTCCTCTAACGGGTATGAGAGACAGTGAAGTGGCACCCTGTTTACACAGTTTGAGGAGCCCTGGTCCATCCCACCTGATATCATGAGAACATCTCAAGAACAGATATGATGCCTTGAACAACTATAGCAGAAGAATCAATGAGCTGTGGGAGGACATAATGAACATCATTTATTAAGAAAGCAAAAGTTCATTTAAAATAAAGGAAAACGACAAATATCAAATGTTGTCAGAAAACTCTGAAAGTGGGATTTAATCCTAGAGTAGCTAAAACAAATGGAAAAAAATGATGAAGTTACAGTTGAATACAAAATCTCAAAGGGAAGCTCAAGAAGACATAGTAAATTCTAATGAAATGTTCAAAGACCTGGAGCAGGGGTCCTCAAACTTCAGCCCAAGGGAGACAATCGGCCCTCTCAGGACAATTTTCCGGACCTCCGGGTGTTTTGCCCCATTTGTTTTTTTACTCAGAGTTAGGTATGTGCGGTCTGCACAGGAATTAGTTCATAGTTTTTGGTGTTTTTACTTTTGGGCCAGTCCTCCAACGGGTCGGACGGACAGTGAAGTGTCCCCCTGTCTACAAAGTTTGAGGAGCCCTGGTCCATCCCACCTGATGTCAAGAGAACATCTCAAGAACAGATATGATGCCTTGAAAACTATAGCTGAATACTCAGTGAGCTGTGGAGGATATAAAGAGCATCATTTGTTAAGAAACCAAAAGTTCTTTAAACGACCGGAAAAAGACAAATATCAAAGGATATCAGAATACTCTGAAAGTGGGACATAATCCTAGAGTGGCTAAAGCAAATGGAAAAAATGATGAAGTTACAGTTGAATACAAAATCTAAAGGGAAGCTCAAGAAGACATAGTAAATTCTAATGAAATGTTCAAAGACCTAGAGCAGGGGTCCTCAAACTTCAGCCCAAGGGAGACAAACGGCCTTCTCAGGACAATTTTCCGGACCTCCGAGTGTTTTGCCCCATTTGGTTAATTTACTGAGTTAGGTATGTGCGGTCTGCACAGGAATTTGTTCATAGTTTTTGGTGTTTTTAAATTTTGGGCCAGTCCTCGAAAGGGTCAGAAGGACAGTGAACTGGCCCTCTGTTTACAAAGTTTGAGGAGCCCTGGTCCATTCCACCTGATGTCAAGAGAACATCTCAAGAACAGATATGATGCCTTGAAAACTATAGCTGAATACTCAGTGAGCTGTGGAGGAAATAAAGAGCATCATTTGATAAGTAAGCAAAAGTTCTTTTGAACGACCGGAAAAAGACAAATATCAAAGCATATCAGAATACTCTGAAAGTGGGACTTAATCCTAGAGTGGCTAAAGCAAATGGGAAAAAAATAAGTTACAGTTGAATACAAAATCTCAAAGGGAAGCTCAAGAAGACATAGTAAATAATAAAGAAATGTTCAAAGTCCTAGAGCAGGGTTCCTCAAACTTTAGCTCACTGGCCACAAACAACCCTCTGAGGACAATTATCCGGTACTCTGTGTTCTTAGCCCCATTTGGTTTTTTTACTCAAATGTAGGTATGTGCTGTTTGCACAGGAATTTGTTCATAGTTTTAGTGTTTTTAAATTTTGGGCCAGTCCTCCAACGGGTCTGAGGGATAGTGAACTGGCCCACTTTTTACAAAATTTGAGGAGCCCTGGTCCATCCCACCTGAATTAATGAGATCATCTGAAGAACAGATATGACGCCTTGAACAAATATAGCAGAAGACTCAGTGAGCTGTAGAAGATATAACGAACATCATGTGTTAAGAAAGAAAAGTTTTTTAAACAACCGGAATTTGACAAAGATCAGAGAATGTCCAAAGAGAAGCTGAAACATGCACTTAATCAAATGAGCTAACTCAAATTGGAAAAAATTAATGAACTCACAATTGAATAGAAAATCTCAAAGGGAAGCTCAAGAAGACATAGTAAATTCTAATGAAATGTGCAAAGACCTAGAGCAGGGGTTCTCAAACTTCAGCCCAAGGAAGAAAACAGCCCTCTCAGGACAATTATTCCTCTCTCCGGGTGTTTTGCCCCTTTTTGTTTTATTTCTCAAAGATAGGTATGTGCGGTCTGCACAGGAATTTGTTCATAGTTTTTGGTGTTTTTAAATTTTGGTCCAGTCCTCTAACGGGTATGAGAGACAGTGAAGTGGCACCCTGTTTACACAGTTTGAGGAGCCCTGGTCCATCCCAACTGATATCATGAGAACATCTCAAGAACAGATATGATGCCTTGAACAACTATAGCAGAAGAATCAATGAGCTGTGGAGGATATAAAGAGCATCATTTGTTAAGAAACCAAAAGTTCTTTAAACGACCGGAAAAAGACAAATATCAAAGGATATCAGAATACTCTGAAAGTGGGACATAATCCTAGAGTGGCTAAAGCAAATGGAAAAAATGATGAAGTTACAGTTGAATACAAAATCTAAAGGGAAGCTCAAGAAGACATAGTAAATTCTAATGAAATGTTCAAAGACCTAGAGCAGGGGTCCTCAAACTTCAGCCCAAGGGAGACAAACGGCCTTCTCAGGACAATTTTCCGGACCTCCGAGTGTTTTGCCCCATTTGGTTAATTTACTGAGTTAGGTATGTGCGGTCTGCACAGGAATTTGTTCATAGTTTTTGGTGTTTTTAAATTTTGGGCCAGTCCTCGAAAGGGTCAGAAGGACAGTGAACTGGCCCTCTGTTTACAAAGTTTGAGGAGCCCTGGTCCATTCCACCTGATGTCAAGAGAACATCTCAAGAACAGATATGATGCCTTGAAAACTATAGCTGAATACTCAGTGAGCTGTGGAGGAAATAAAGAGCATCATTTGATAAGTAAGCAAAAGTTCTTTTGAACGACCGGAAAAAGACAAATATCAAAGCATATCAGAATACTCTGAAAGTGGGACTTAATCCTAGAGTGGCTAAAGCAAATGGGAAAAAAATAAGTTACAGTTGAATACAAAATCTCAAAGGGAAGCTCAAGAAGACATAGTAAATAATAAAGAAATGTTCAAAGTCCTAGAGCAGGGTTCCTCAAACTTTAGCTCACTGGCCACAAACAACCCTCTGAGGACAATTATCCGGTACTCTGTGTTCTTAGCCCCATTTGGTTTTTTTACTCAAATGTAGGTATGTGCTGTTTGCACAGGAATTTGTTCATAGTTTTAGTGTTTTTAAATTTTGGGCCAGTCCTCCAACGGGTCTGAGGGATAGTGAACTGGCCCACTTTTTACAAAATTTGAGGAGCCCTGGTCCATCCCACCTGAATTAATGAGATCATCTGAAGAACAGATATGACGCCTTGAACAAATATAGCAGAAGACTCAGTGAGCTGTAGAAGATATAACGAACATCATTTGTTAAGAAAGAAAAGTTTTTTAAACAACCGGAATATGACAAAGATCAGAGAATGTCCAAAGAGAAGCTGAAACATGCACTTAATCAAATGAGCTAACTCAAATTGGAAAAAATTAATGAACTCACAATTGAATACAAAATCTCAAAGGGAAGCTCAAGAAGACATAGTAAATTCTAATGAAATGTGCAAAGACCTAGAGCAGGGGTCCTCAAACTTCAGCCCAAGGGAGAAAACAGCCCTCTCAGGACAATTATTCCGCCCTCCGGGTGTTTTGCCCCTTTTTGTTTTATTTCTCAAAGATAGGTATGTGCGGTCTGCACAGGAATTTGTTCATAGTTTTTGGTGTTTTTAAATTTTGGTCCGGTCCTCTAACGGGTATGAGAGACAGTGAAGTGGCACCCTGTTTACACAGTTTGAGGAGCCCTGGTCCATCCCACCTGATATCATGAGAACATCTCAAGAACAGATATGATGCCTTGAACAACTATAGCAGAAGAATCAATGAGCTGTGGGAGGACATAATGAACATCATTTATTAAGAAAGCAAAAGTTCATTTAAAATAAAGGAAAACGACAAATATCAAATGTTGTCAGAAAACTCTGAAAGTGGGATTTAATCCTAGAGTAGCTAAAACAAATGGAAAAAAATGATGAAGTTACAGTTGAATACAAAATCTCAAAGGGAAGCTCAAGAAGACATAGTAAATTCTAATGAAATGTTCAAAGACCTGGAGCAGCGGTCCTCAAACTTCAACCCAAGGGAGACAATCGGCCCTCTCAGGACAATTTTCCGGACCTCCGGGTGTTTTGCCCCATTTGTTTTTTTACTCAGAGTTAGGTATGTGCGGTCTGCACAGGAATTAGTTCATAGTTTTTGGTGTTTTTACTTTTGGGCCAGTCCTCCAACGGGTCGGACGGACAGTGAAGTGGCCCCCTGTCTACAAAGTTTGAGGAGCCCTGGTCCATCCCACCTGATGTCAAGAGAACATCTCAAGAACAGATATGATGCCTTGAAAACTATAGCTGAATACTCAGTGAGCTGTGGAGGATATAAAGAGCATCATTTGTTAAGAAACCAAAAGTTCTTTAAACGACCGGAAAAAGACAAATATCAAAGGATATCAGAATACTCTGAAAGTGGGACATAATCCTAGAGTGGCTAAAGCAAATGGAAAAAATGATGAAGTTACAGTTGAATACAAAATCTAAAGGGAAGCTCAAGAAGACATAGTAAATTCTAATGAAATGTTCAAAGACCTAGAGCAGGGGTCCTCAAACTTCAGCCCAAGGGAGACAAACGGCCTTCTCAGGACAATTTTCCGGACCTCCGAGTGTTTTGCCCCATTTGGTTAATTTACTGAGTTAGGTATGTGCGGTCTGCACAGGAATTTGTTCATAGTTTTTGGTGTTTTTAAATTTTGGGCCAGTCCTCGAAAGGGTCAGAAGGACAGTGAACTGGCCCTCTGTTTACAAAGTTTGAGGAGCCCTGGTCCATTCCACCTGATGTCAAGAGAACATCTCAAGAACAGATATGATGCCTTGAAAACTATAGCTGAATACTCAGTGAGCTGTGGAGGAAATAAAGAGCATCATTTGATAAGTAAGCAAAAGTTCTTTTGAACGACCGGAAAAAGACAAATATCAAAGCATATCAGAATACTCTGAAAGTGGGACTTAATCCTAGAGTGGCTAAAGCAAATGGGAAAAAAATAAGTTACAGTTGAATACAAAATCTCAAAGGGAAGCTCAAGAAGACATAGTAAATAATAAAGAAATGTTCAAAGTCCTAGAGCAGGGTTCCTCAAACTTTAGCTCACTGGCCACAAACAACCCTCTGAGGACAATTATCCGGTACTCTGTGTTCTTAGCCCCATTTGGTTTTTTTACTCAAATGTAGGTATGTGCTGTTTGCACAGGAATTTGTTCATAGTTTTAGTGTTTTTAAATTTTGGGCCAGTCCTCCAACGGGTCTGAGGGATAGTGAACTGGCCCACTTTTTACAAAATTTGAGGAGCCCTGGTCCATCCCACCTGAATTAATGAGATCATCTGAAGAACAGATATGACGCCTTGAACAAATATAGCAGAAGACGCAGTGAGCTGTAGAAGATATAACGAACATCATGTGTTAAGAAAGAAAAGTTTTTTAAACAACCGGAATTTGACAAAGATCAGAGAATGTCCAAAGAGAAGCTGAAACATGCACTTAATCAAATGAGCTAACTCAAATTGGAAAAAATTAATGAACTCACAATTGAATAGAAAATCTCAAAGGGAAGCTCAAGAAGACATAGTAAATTCTAATGAAATGTGCAAAGACCTAGAGTAGGGGTTCTCAAACTTCAGCCCAAGGGAGAAAACAGCCCTCTCAGGACAATTATTCCTCTCTCCGGGTGTTTTGCCCCTTTTTGTTTTATTTCTCAAAGATAGGTATGTGCGGTCTGCACAGGAATTTGTTCATAGTTTTTGGTGTTTTTAAATTTTGGTCCAGTCCTCTAACGGGTATGAGAGACAGTGAAGTGGCACCCTGTTTACACAGTTTGAGGAGCCCTGGTCCATCCCAACTGATATCATGAGAACATCTCAAGAACAGATATGATGCCTTGAACAACTATAGCAGAAGAATCAATGAGGTGTGGGAGGACATAATGAACATCATTTATTAAGAAAGCAAAAGTTCATTTAAAATACAGGAAAACGACAAATATCAAATGTTGTCAGAAAACTCTGAAAGTGGGATTTAATCCTAGAGTAGCTAAAACAAATGGAAAAAAAATGATGAAGTTACAGTTGAATACAAAATCTCAAAGGGAAGCTCAAGAAGACATAGTAAATTCTAATGAAATGTGCAATGACCTAGAGCAAGGGTCCTCAAACATCAGCCCGCGGGAGACAAACTGCCCACTCAGGACAATTTTTCGGACCTCCGGGTGTTTTGCCCCGTTTGGTTTTTTAACTCAAAACTAGGTATGTGCGGTCTGCACAGGTATTTGTTCATAGTTTTTGGTGTTTTTAAATATTGGGCCAGTCCTCCAACGGGTCTGTGGGACAGTGAACTGACCCCGTTTACAACATTTGAGGAGTCCTGGTCCATCCCACCTGATGTCAAGTGAACTTTTGATGAACAGACATGATGCCTTGAAAACTATAGCTGAATACTCAGTGAGCTGTGGAGGAAATAAAGAGCATCATTTGATAAGTAAGCAAAAGTTCTTTTAAACGACCGGAAAAAGACAAATATCAAAGCATATCAGAATACTCTGAAAGTGGGACTTAATCCTAGAGTGGCTAAAGCAAATGGGAAAAAATGAATAAGTTACAGTGGAATACAAAATCTGAAAGTGAAGCTCAAGAAGACATAGTAAATTCTAAAGAAATGTTCAAAGTCCTAGAGCAGGGGTCCTCAAACTTTAGCCCAGTGGCTACAAACGGCCCTCTGAGGACAATTATCCGGTCCTCTGGGTTCTCAGCCCTGTTTGGTTTTTTTACTCAAATGTAGGTATGTGCTGTTTGCACAGGAATTTGTTCATAGTTTTTGGTGTTTTAAAATTTTGGGCCAGTCCTCCAGCGGGTCTGAGGGACAGTGAACAGACCCCCTGGTTACAAAGTATGAGGAGCCCTGGTCCATAACACCTGAAATTATGAGAACATCTCAAGAACAGATATGACACCTTGAAAACAATAGCTGAATACTCAGTAAGTTGTGGAGGAAATAAAGAGCATCATTTGATAAGTAAGCAAAAGTTCTTTTAAACGACCGGAAAAACACAAATATCAAAGCATATCAGAATACTCTGAAAGTGGGACTTAATCCTAGTGTGGCAAAAGCAAATGGGAAAAAATGAATAAGTTACAGTTGAATACAAAATCTCAAAGGGAAGCTCAAGAAGACATAGTAAATAATAAGGAAATGTTCAAAGACCTAGAGCAGGGGTCCTCAAACTTTAGCCCACTGGCCACAAAGGGCCCTCTGAGGACAATTATCCGGCCCTCTGGGTGCTTAGCCCCGTTAGGTTTTTTTACTCAAATGTAGGTATGTGCTGTTTGCACAGGAATTTGTTCATAGTTTTTGTTGTTTTTAAATTTTGGGCCAGTCCTCCAACGGGTCTGAGGGACAGTGAACTGGCCCACTTTTTACAAAAATTGAAGAGCCCTGGTCCATCCCACCTGAATTTATGAGATCATCTGAAGAACAGATAAGACGACTTGAACAAATATAGCAGAAGACTCAGTGAGCTGTAGAAGACATAACGAACATCATTTGTTAAGAAAGAAATGTTTTTTTAAACAACCAGAATATGACAAAGATCAGAGAATGTCCAAAGAGACGCTGAAACATGCACTCAATCAAATGAGCTAAATCAAATTGGAAAAAATTAATGAACTCACAGTTGAATACAAAATCTCAAAGGGAAGCTCAAGAAGACATAGTAAATTCTAATGAAATGTGCAAAGACCTAGAGCAGGGGTCCTCAAACATATGCCCGTGGGAGACAATCTGCCCACTCAGGACAATTATTCGGCCCTCCGGGTGTTTTGCCCCGTTTGGTTTTTTTACTCAGAGTTAGGTATGTGCGGTCTGCACAGGAATTTGTTCATAGTTTTTGGTGTTTTTAAATTTTGGTCCAGTCCTCTAAAGGGTCTGAGAGACAGTGAAGTTTACACAGTTTGAGGAGCCCTGGTCCATCCCACCTGATATCATGAGAACATCTCAAGAACAGATATGATGCCTTGAACAACTATAGCAGAAGAATCAATGAGCTGTGGGAGGACATAATGAACATCATTTATTAAGAAAGCAAAAGTTCATTTAAAATACAGGAAAACGACAAATATCAAAGCTTTTCAGAAAACTCTGAAAGTGGGATTTAATCCTAGAGTAGCTAAAACAAATGGAAAAAAATGATGAAGTTACACTTGAATACAAAATCTCAAAGGGTAGCTCAAGAAGACATAGTAAATTCTAATGAAATGTGCAAAGACCTTGAGCAGGCGTCCTCAAACTTTACCCACGGGCCAAAAAAGTCCTCTTAGGACAATTTTGCGGCCCTCCGGATGTTTTGCTCTGTTTGCTTTTTTTACTCAAAGTAGGTATGTGCGGTTTGACATGAATTTGTTCATGGTTTTTGGTGTTTTTAGATATTGGGCCATTCCTCCAACAGGTGTGAACTACAGTGAACTGGCCCCCGGGTTACAAAGTATGAGGAGCCCTGGTCCATCCCACCTGAAATTATGAGAACATCTCAAGAACAGATATGACGCCTTGAACAACTATAGCAGAAGACTCAGTGAGTTTTAGAGGACATAAAGAACATCATTTGTTAAGAAAGAAAAAGTTTTTTTAAACCGGAATATGACAAAGATCAGAGAATGTCCAAAGCGACGCTGAAACATGCACTTAATCAAATGAATTAAATCAAATTGGAATAAATTAATGAAGTCACAGATGAATACAGTATCTCAAAGGGAAGCTCAAGGAGACATAGTAAATTCTAATGAAATGTGCTAAGACCTAGAGCAGGGGACCTCAAACTTCAGCCCAAGGGAGAAAAACGGCCCTCTCAGGACAATTTTCCGGACCCCCGGGTGGTTTTGCCCCATTTGGTTTTTTTACTCAGAGTTAGGTATGTGCGGTCTGCACAGGAATTTGTTCATAGTTTTTGGTGTTTTTTAATTTTGGTCCAGTCCTCTAACCGGTCTGAGAGACAGTGAAGTGGCCCCCTGTCTACAAATTTTGAGGAGCCCTGGTACATCCCACCTGATGTCAAGAGAACATCTCAAGAACAGATATGATGCCTTGAAAAACTATAGCTGAATACTCAGTGAGCTATGGAGGACATAAAGAGCATCATTTGTTAAGAAAGCAAAAGTTCTTTTAAACGACCGGAAAAAGACAAATATCAAAGGATATCAGAATACTCTGAAAGTGGGACTTAATCCTAGAGTGGCTAAAGCAAACGGGAAAAAAATGATGAAGTTATAGTTGAATACAATATCTCAAAGGGAAGCTCAAGTAGACATAGTAAATTCTAATGAAATGTGCAAAGACCTAGAGCAGGGGTCCTCAAATATCAGCCCGCGTGAGACAAACTGCCCACTCAGGACAATTATTCGGCCCTAGGGTGTTTTGCCCCATTTGGTTTTTTTACTCAGAGTTAGGTATGTGCGGTCTGCACAGGAATTTGTTCATAGATTTTGGTGTTTTTATATTTTTGGCCAGTCCTCCAATGGGTCTGAGGGACAGTGAACTGGCCCACATTTTATAAAATTTGAGGAGCCCTGGTCCATCCCACCTGAATTTATGAGATCATCTCA
This sequence comes from Tenrec ecaudatus, assembly GCF_050624435.1. Classification (NCBI taxonomy): domain Eukaryota; kingdom Metazoa; phylum Chordata; class Mammalia; order Afrosoricida; family Tenrecidae; genus Tenrec; species Tenrec ecaudatus. The sequence continues at coordinate 50,277,839 of NC_134532.1, forward strand.
AGAACAGATATGACGCCTTGAACAAATATAGCAGAAGACTCAGTGAGCTGTAGAAGACATAACGAACATCATTTGTTAAGAAAGAAAAGTTTTTTTTAAACAACCGGAATATGTCAAAGATCAGAGAATGTCCAAAGAGAAGCTGAAACATGCACTTAATCAAATGAGCTAAATCAAATTGGAAAAAATTAATGAACTCACAGTTGAATACAAAATCTCAAAGGGAAGCTCAAGAAGACATAGTAAATTCTAATAGCAGTAGAATCAATGAGCTGTGGGAGGACATAATGAACATCATTTATTAAGAAAGCAAAAGTTCATTTAAAATACAGGAAAACGACAAATATCAAAGGTTGTCAGAAAACTCTGAAAGTGGGATTGAATCCTAGAGTAGCTAAAACAAATGGAAAAAAAGATGAAGTTACAGTTGAATACAAAATCTCAAAGGGAAGCTCAAGAAGACATAGTAAATTCTAATGAAATGTTCAAACACCTAGAGCAGGGGTCCTCAAACTTTAGCCCACTGGCCACAAACGGCCCTCTGAGGACAATTATCTGCCCTCAGGGTGCTTTGCCCCGTTTGGTTTTTTTACTCAAATGTAGGTATGTGCTGTTTGCACAGGAATTTGTTCATAGTTTTAGTGTTTTTAAATTTTGGGCCAGTCCTCCAATGGGTCTGAGGGATAGTGAACTGGCCCACTTTTTACAAAATTTGAGGAGCCCTGGTCCATCCCACCTGAATTAATGAGATCATCTGAAGAACAGATATGACGCCTTGAACAAATATAGCAGAAGACTCAGTGAGCTGTAGAAGATATAACGAACATCATGTGTTAAGAAAGAAAAGTTTTTTAAACAACCGGAATTTGACAAAGATCAGAGAATGTCCAAAGAGAAGCTGAAACATGCACTTAATCAAATGAGCTAACTCAAATTGGAAAAAATTAATGAACTCACAATTGAATAGAAAATCTCAAAGGGAAGCTCAAGAAGACATAGTAAATTCTAATGAAATGTGCAAAGACATAGAGCAGGGGTCCTCAAACTTCAGCCCAAGGGAGAAAACAGCCCTCTCAGGACAATTATTCCGCCCTCCGGGTGTTTTGCCCCTTTTTGTTTTATTTCTCAAAGATAGGTATGTGCGGTCTGCACAGGAATTTGTTCATAGTTTTTGGTGTTTTTAAATTTTGGTCCAGTCCTCTAACGGGTATGAGAGACAGTGAAGTGGCACCCTGTTTACACAGTTTGAGGAAACCCTGGTCCATCCCACCTGATGTCATGAGAACATCTCAAGAACAGATATGATGCCTTGAACAACTATAGCAGAAGAATCAATGAGCTGTGGGAGGACATAATGAACATCATTTATTAAGAAAGCAAAAGTTCATTTAAAATAAAGGTAAACGACAAATATCAAATGTTGTCAGAAAACTCTGAAAGTGGGATTTAATCCTAGAGTAGCTAAAACAAATGGAAAAAAATGATGAAGTTACAGTTGAATACAAAATCTCAAAGGGAAGCTCAAGAAGACATAGTAAATTCTAATGAAATGTTCAAAGACCTGGAGCAGGGGTCCTCAAACTTCAGCCCAAGGGAGACAATCGGCCCTCTCAGGACAATTTTCCGGACCTCCGGGTGTTTTGCCCCATTTGTTTTTTTACTCAGAGTTAGGTATGTGCGGTCTGCACAGGAATTAGTTCATAGTTTTTGGTGTTTTTACTTTTGGGCCAGTCCTCCAACGGGTCGGACAGACAGTGAAGTGGCCCCCTGTCTACAAAGTTTGAGGAGCCCTGGTCCATCCCACCTGATGTCAAGAGAACATCTCAAGAACAGATATGATGCCTTGAAAACTATAGCTGAATACTCAGTGAGCTGTGGAGGATATAAAGAGCATCATTTGTTAAGAAACCAAAAGTTCTTTAAACGACCGGAAAAAGACAAATATCAAAGGATATCAGAATACTCTGAAAGTGGGACATAATCCTAGAGTGGCTAAAGCAAATGGAAAAAATGATGAAGTTACAGTTGAATACAAAATCTAAAGGGAAGCTCAAGAAGACATAGTAAATTCTAATGAAATGTTCAAAGACCTAGAGCATGGGTCCTCAAACTTCAGCCCAAGGGAGACAAACGGCCTTCTCAGGACAATTTTCCGGACCTCCGAGTGTTTTGCCCCATTTGGTTAATTTACTGAGTTAGGTATGTGCGGTCTGCACAGGAATTTGTTCATAGTTTTTGGTGTTTTTAAATTTTGGGCCAGTCCTCGAAAGGGTCAGAAGGACAGTGAACTGGCCCTCTGTTTACATAGTTTGAGGAGCCCTGGTCCATTCCACCTGATGTCAAGAGAACATCTCAAGAACAGATATGATGCCTTGAAAACTATAGCTGAATACTCAGTGAGCTGTGGAGGAAATAAAGAGCATCATTTGATAAGTAAGCAAAAGTTCTTTTGAACGACCGGAAAAAGACAAATATCAAAGCATATCAGAATACTCTGAAAGTGGGACTTAATCCTAGAGTGGCTAAAGCAAATGGGAAAAAAATAAGTTACAGTTGAATACAAAATCTCAAAGGGAAGCTCAAGAAGACATAGTAAATAATAAAGAAATGTTCAAAGTCCTAGAGCAGGGTTCCTCAAACTTTAGCTCACTGGCCACAAACAACCCTCTGAGGACAATAATCCGGTACTCTGTGTTCTTAGCCCCATTTGGTTTTTTTACTCAAATGTAGGTATGTGCTGTTTGCACAGGAATTTGTTCATAGTTTTAGTGTTTTTAAATTTTGGGCCAGTCCTCCAACGGGTCTGAGGGATAGTGAACTGGCCCACTTTTTACAAAATTTGAGGAGCCCTGGTCCATCCCACCTGAATTAATGAGATCATCTGAAGAACAGATATGACGCCTTGAACAAATATAGCAGAAGACTCAGTGAGCTGTAGAAGATATAACGAACATCATGTGTTAAGAAAGAAAAGTTTTTTAAACAACCGGAATTTGACAAAGATCAGAGAATGTCCAAAGAGAAGCTGAAACATGCACTTAATCAAATGAGCTAACTCAAATTGGAAAAAATTAATGAACTCACAATTGAATAGAAAATCTCAAAGGGAAGCTCAAGAAGACATAGTAAATTCTAATGAAATGTGCAAAGACATAGAGCAGGGTCCTCAAACTTCAGCCCAAGGGAGAAAACAGCCCTCTCAGGACAATTATTCCGCCCTCCGGGTGTTTTGCCCCTTTTTGTTTTATTTCTCAAAGATAGGTATGTGCGGTCTGCACAGGAATTTGTTCATAGTTTTTGGTGTTTTTAAATTTTGGTCCAGTCCTCTAACGGGTATGAGAGACAGTGAAGTGGCACCCTGTTTACACAGTTTGAGGAAACCCTGGTCCATCCCACCTGATGTCATGAGAACATCTCAAGAACAGATATGATGCCTTGAACAACTATAGCAGAAGAATCAATGAGCTGTGGGAGGACATAATGAACATCATTTATTAAGAAAGCAAAAGTTCATTTAAAATACAGGAAAACGACAAATATCAAATGTTGTCAGAAAACTCTGAAAGTGGGATTTAATCCTAGAGTTGCTAAAACAAATGGGAAAAAATGAAGAATTTACAGTTGAATACAAAATCTCAAAGGGAAGCTCAAGAAAACATAGTAAATTCTAATTAAATGTTCAAAGACCTAGAGCAGGGGTCCTCAAACTTTAGCCCACTGGCCACAAACGGACCTCTGAGGACAATTATCCGGCCTCTGGGTGATTGCCCTGTTTGGTTTTTTTAGTCAAATGTAGGTATGTGCTGTTTGCACAGGAATTTGTTCATAGTTTTTGGTGTTTTTAAATTTTGGGCCAGTACTCAACGGGTCTGAGGGACAGTGAACTGGCCCACTTTTTGCAAAATTTGAGGAGCCCTGGCCCATCCCTCCTGAATTTATGAGATCATCTCAAGAACAGATATGACGCCTTGAACAAATATAGCAGAAGACCTAGTGAGCTGTAGAAGACATAACGAACATCATTTGTTAAGAAGGAAAAGTTTTTTATACAACCGGAATATGACAAAGATCAGAGAATGTCCAAAGAGACGCTGAAACATGCACTTAATCAAATGAGCTAACTCAAATTGGAAAAAATTAATGAAGTCACAGTTGAATAAAGTATCTCAAAGGGAAGCTCAAGAAGACATAGTAAATTCTAATGAAATGTGCAAAGACCTAGAGCAGGGGTCCTCAAACTTCAGCCCAAGGGAGACAAACGGCCCTCTCGGGACAATTTTCCGGCCCTTCGGGTGTTTTGCCCCGTTTGGTTTTTTTACTCAAAGTTAGGTATATGTGATCTGCACAGGTATTTGTTCATAGTTTTTGGTGTTTTTAAATTTTGGGCCATTCCTCCAACGGGTCTGAGTGACAGTGAACTGGCCCTCTGTTTACAAAGTTAGAGGAGCCCTGGTCCATCCCACCTGATGTCAAGAGAACATCTCAAGAACAGATATGATGCCTTGAAAACTATAGCTGATTACACAGTGAGCTGTGGAGGAAATAAAGAGCATCATTTGATAAGGAAGTAAAAGTTCTTTTAAACGACCGGAAAAAGACAAATATCAAAGGATATCAGAATACTCTGAAAGTGGGGCATAATCTTAGAGTGGCTAAAGCAAACGGAAAAAATGATGAAGTTAAAGTTGAATACAAAATCTCAAAGGGAAGCTCAAGAAGACATAGTAAATTCTAATGAAATGTTCAAAGACCTAGAGCAGGGGTCCTCAAACTTCAGCCTAAGGGAGAAAAACGGCCCTCTCAGGACAATTTTCCGGACTCCGAGTGGTTTTGCCTCATTTGGTTTTTTTACTCAGAGTTAGGTATGTGCGGCCTGCAGAGGAATTTGTTCATAGTTTTTGGTGTTTTAAAATTTTGGGCCAGTCCTTCACGGGTCGGAGGGACAGTGAACTGGCCCTCTGTTTACAAACTTTGAGGAGCCCTGGTCCATCCCACCTGATGTCAAGAGAACATCTCAAGAACAGATATGATGCCTTGAAAACTATAGCTGAATAGTCAGTAAGCTGTGGAGGAAATAAAGATCATCATTTGATAAGTAAGCAAAAGTTCTTTGAAACGACCGGAAAAAGACAAATATCAAAGCATATCAGAATACTCAAAGTGGGACTTAATCCTAGAGTGGCTAAAGCAAATGGGAAAAAAAGAGTAAGTTACAGTTGAATACAAAATCTGAAAGGGAAGCTCAAGAAGACATAGTAAATATTAAAGAAATGTTCAAAGTCCTAGAGCAGGGGTCCTCAAACTTTAGCCCACTGGCCACAAACGGCCCTCTGAGAACAATTATCCGGTCCTCTGGGTTCTTAGCCCCGTTTGGTTTTTTTTACTCAAAGTAGGTATGTGCTGTTTGCACAGGAATTTGTTCATAGTTTTTGGTGTTTTTAAATTTTGGGACAGTCCTCCAACCGGTCTGAGGGACAGTGAACTGGCCCACTTTTTACAAAATTTGAGGAGCCCTGGTCCATCCCACCTGAATTAATGAGATCATCTGAAAAACAGATAAGACGACTTGAACAAATATAGCTGAATACTCAGTAAGCTGTGGAGGAAATAAAGAGCATCATTTGATAAGTAAGCAAAAGTTCTTTTAAACGACCGGAAAAAGACAAATATCAAAGCATATCAGAATACTCTGAAAGTGGGACTTAATCCTAGAGTGGCTAAAGCAAATGGGAAAAAATGAATAAGTTACAGTTGAATACAAAATCTGAAAGGGAAGCTCAAGAAGACATAGTAAATTCTAAAGAAATGTTCAAAGTCCTAGAGCAGGGGTCCTCAAACTTTAGCCCACTGGCCAAAAATGGCCCTCTGAGGACAATTATCCGGTCCTCTGGGTTCTTAGCCCCGTTTGGTTTTTTTACTCAAATGTATGTATGTGCTGTTTACAAAGGAATTTGTTCATAGTTTTTGGTGTTTTAAAATTTTGGGCCAGTCCTCCAACGGGTCTGAGGGACAGTAAACTGGCCCCCTGGTTACAAAGTATGAGGAGCCCTGGTCCATACCACCTGAAATTATGAGAACATCTCAAGAACAGATATGACACCTTGAACAAATATAGCAGAAGACTCAGTGAGCTGTAGAAGACATAACGAACATCATTTGTTAAGAAAGAAAAGTTTTTTAAACAACCGGAATATGACAAAGATCAGAGAATGTCCAAAGGGACGCTGAAACATGCACTTAATCAAATGAGCTAACTCAAATTGGAAAAAATTAATGAAGTCACAGTTGAATACAGTATCTCAAAGTGAAGCTCAAGAAGACATAGTAAATTCTAGTGAAATGTGCAAAGACCTAGAGAAGGGGTCCTCAAACTTCAGCCCGCGGGAGACAAACTGCCCACTCGGGACAATTTTCCGGCCCTTCTTGGGTTTTGCCCCATTTGTTTTTTTTACTCAGAGTTAGGTATGTGGGGTCTGCACAGGAATTTGTTCATAGTTTTTGGTGTTTTTAAATTTTGGGCCAGTCCTCCAACGGGTCGGAGGGACAGTGAACTGGCCCTCTGTTTACTAAGTTTGAGGAGCTTGGTCCATCCCACCTGTTGTCAAGAGAACATCTCAAGAAGAGATATGATGCCTTGAAAACTATAGCTGAATACTCAGTAAGCTGTGGAGGAAATAAAGAGCATCATTTGATAAGAAAGCAAAAGTTCTTTTAAACGACCGAAAAAACACAAATATCAAAGCATATCAGAATACTCTGAAAGTGGGACTTAATCCTAGAGTGGCTAAAGCAAATGGGAAAAAATGAATAAGTTACAATTGAATACAAAATCTCAAAGGGAAGCTCAAGAAGACATAGTAAATTCTAATGAAATGTTCAAAGACCTAGAGCAGGGGTCCTCAAACTTTAGCCCACTGGCCACAAACGGCCCTGTGAGGACAATTATCCGGCCCTCTGGGAGCTTTGCCCAGTTTGGTTTTTTTACTCAAATGTAGGTATATGCTGTTTGCACAGGAATTTGTTCATAGTTTTTGGTGTTTTAAATTTTGGGCTAGTCCTCCAACGGGTCTGAGGGACAGTGAACTGGCCCCCTGGTTACAAAGTATGAGGAGCCCTGGTCCATACCACCTGAAATTATGAGAACATCTCAAGAACAGATATGACGCCTTGAACAACTATACCAGAAGACTCAGTGAGCTGTAGAGGACATAAAGAACATCATTTGTTAAGAAAAAAAAAGTTTTTTTAAACCGGAATATGACAAAGATCAGAGAATGTCCAAAGAGACGCTGAAACATGCACTTAATCAAATGAACTAAATCAAATTGGAATAAATTAATGAAGTCACAGTTGAATACACAATCTCAAAGGGAAGCTCAAGAAGACATAGTTAATTCTAATGAAATGTGCAAAGACCTAGAGCAGGGGTCCTCAAACTTTAGCCCACAGGCCACAAACGGCATCTGAGGACAATTATCCGGCCCTCTGGGTGCTTTGCCCCGTTTGGTTTTTCTACTCAAATGTAGGTATGTGCTGTTTGCACAGGAATTTGTTCATAGTTTTTGGTGTTTTTAAATTATGGGCCAGTCCTCCAACGGGTGTGAGGGACAGTGAACTGGCCCACTATTTACAAAATTTGAGGAGCCCTGGTCCATCCCACCTGAATTTATGAGATCATCTCAAGAACAGATATGACGCCTTGAACAAATATAGCAGAAGACTCAGTGAGCTGTAGAAGACATAACGAACATCATGTGTTAAGAAAGAAAAGTTTTTTAAACAACCGGAATATGACAAAGATTAGAGAATGTCCAAAGAGACGCTGAAACATGCACTTAATCAAATGAGATAACTCAAATTGGAAAAAATTAATGAAGTCACAGATGAATACAGTATCTAAAAGGGAAGCTCAAGAAGACATAGTAAATTCTAATGAAATGTGCAAAGACCTGGAGCAGGGGTCCTCAAACTTCAGCCCAAGGGAGACAAACGGCCCTCTCAGGACAATTTTCCGGACCACCGGGTGTTTTGCCCCATTTGATTTTTTTACTCAGAGTTAGGTATGTGCGGTCTGCACAGGAATTAGTTCATAGTTTTTGGTGTTTTTACTTTTGGGCCAGTCCTCCAACGGGTCGGAGGGACAGTGAAGTGGCCCCCTGTCTACAAAGTTTGAGGAGTCCTGGTCCATCCCACCTGATGTCAAGAGAACATCTCAAGAACAGATTTGATGCCTTGAAAACTATAGCTGAATACACAGTGAGCTGTGGAGGAAATAAAGAGCATCATTTGATAAGTAAGCAAAAGTTCTTTTAAAAGACCGGAAAAAGACAAATATCAAAGGATATCAGAATACTCTGAAAGTAAGGCATAATCCTAGAGTGGCTAAAGCAAATGGAAAAAATGATGAAGTTACAGTTGAATACAAAATCTAAAGGGAAGCTCAAGAAGACATAATAAATTCTAATGAAATGTTCAAAGACCTAGAGCAGAGGTCCTCGAACTTCAGCCCAAGGGAGACAAACGACCCTCTCAGGACAATTTTCCGGACCTCCGGGTGTTTTGCCCCGTTTGGATTTTTTACTCAGAGTTAGGTATGTGCGGTCTGCACAGGAATTTGTTCATAGTTTTTGGTGTTTTTAAATTTTGGGCCAGTCCTCCAACGGGTCAGAGGGACAGTGAACTGGCCCTCGGTTTACAAAGTTTGAGGAGCCCTGGTCCATTCCACCTGATGACAAGAGAACATCTCAAGAACAGATATGATGCCTTGAAAACTATAGCTGAATACTCAGTGAGCTGTGGAGGAAATAAAGAGCATCATTTGATAAGTAAGCAAAAGTTCTTTTAAACGACCGGAAAAAGACAAATATCAAAGCATATCAGAATACTCTGAAAGTGGGACTTAATCCTAGAGTGGCTAAAGCAAATGGGAAAAAATGAATAAGTTACAGGTGAATACAAAATCTGAAAGTGAAGCTCAAGAAGACATAGTAAATTCTAAAGAAATGTTCAAAGTCCTAGAGCAGGGGTCCTCAAACTTTAGCCCACTGGCTACAAACGGCCCTCTGAGGACAATTATCTGGTCCTCTGGCTTCTTAGCCCTGTTTGGTTTTTTTACTCAAATGTAGGTATGTGCTGTTTGCACAGGAATTTGTTCATAGTTTTTGTTGTTTTTAAATTTTGGGCCAGTCCTCCAACGGGTCTGAGGGACAGTGAACTGGCCCACTTTTTACAAAAATTGAGGAGCCCTGGTCCATCCCACCTGAATTTATGAGATCATCTGAAGAACAGATAAGACGACTTGAACAAATATAGCAGAAGACTCAGTGAGCTGTAGAAGACATAACGAACATCATTTGTTAAGAAAGAAATGTTTTTTTAAACAACCAGAATATGACAAAGATCAGAGAATGTCCAAAGAGACGCTGAAACATGCACTCAATCAAATGAGCTAAATCAAATTGGAAAAAATTAATGAACTCACAGTTGAATACAATATCTCAAAGGGAAGCTCAAGAAGACATAGTAAATTCTAATGAAATGTGCAAAGACCTAGAGCAGGGGTCCTCAAACATATGCCCGCGGGAGACAATCTGCCCACTCAGGACAATTATTCGGCCCTCCGGGTGTTTTGCCCCGTTTGGTTTTTTTACTCAGAGTTAGGTATGTGCGGTCTGCACAGGAATTTGTTTATAGTTTTTGGTGTTTTTAAATTTTGGTCCAGTCCTCTAAAGGGTCTGAGAGACAGTGAAGTGGCACCCTGTTTACACAGTTTGAGGAGCCCTGGTCCATCCCACCTGATATCATGAGAACATCTCAAGAACAGATATGATGCCTTGAACAACTATAGCAGAAGAATCAATGAGCTGTGGGAGGACATAATGAACATCATTTATTAAGAAAGCAAAAGTTCATTTAAAATACAGGAAAACGACAAATATCAAAGCTTTTCAGAAAACTCTGAAAGTGGGATTTAATCCTAGAGTAGCTAAAACAAATGGAAAAAAATGATGAAGTTACACTTGAATACAAAATCTCAAAGGGTAGCTCAAGAAGACATAGTAAATTCTAATGAAATGTGCAAAGACCTTGAGCAGGCGTCCTCAAACTTTACCCACGGGCCAAAAAAGTCCTCTTAGGACAATTTTGCGGCCCTCCGGATGTTTTGCTCTGTTTGCTTTTTTTACTCAAAAGTAGGTATGTGCGGTTTGACATGAATTTGTTCATGGTTTTTGGTGTTTTTAGATATTGGGCCATTCCTCCAACAGGTGTGAGCTACAGTGAACTGGCCCCCTGGTTACAAAGTATGAGGAGCCCTGGTCCATCCCACCTGAAATTATGAGAACATCTCAAGAACAGATATGACGCCTTGAACAACTATAGCAGAAGACTCAGTGAGTTTTAGAGGACATAAAGAACATCATTTGTTAAGAAAGAAAAAGTTTTTTTAAACCGGAATATGACAAAGATCAGAGAATGTCCAAAGCGACGCTGAAACATGCACTTAATCAAATGAATTAAATCAAATTGGAATAAATTAATGAAGTCACAGATGAATACAGTATCTCAAAGGGAAGCTCAAGGAGACATAGTAAATTCTAATGAAATGTGCTAAGACCTAGAGCAGGGGTCCTCAAACTTCAGCCCAAGGGAGAAAAACGGCCCTCTTAGGACAATTTTCCGGACCCCCGGGTGGTTTTGCCCCATTTGGTTTTTTTGCTCAGAGTTAGGTATGTGCGGTCTGCACAGGAATTTGTTCATGGTTTTTGGTGTTTTTAAATTTTGGGCCAGTCTCCAACGGGTCTGAGGGACAGTGAACTGGCCCCTGTCTACAAAGTTTGAGGAGCCCTGCTCCATCCCACCTGATGTCAAGAGAACATCTCAAGAACAGATATGATGCCTTGAAAAACTATAGCTGAATACTCAGTGAGCTGTGGAGGACATAAAGAGCATTATTTGTTAACAAAGCAAAAGTTCTTTTAAACGACCAGAAAAAGACAAATATCAAAGGATATCAGAATACTCTGAAAGTGGGACTTAATCCTAGAGTGGCTTAAGCAAAGGGAAAAAAATGATGAAATTACAGTTGAATACAATATCTCAAAGGGAAGCTCTAAGAAGACATAGTAAATTCTAATGAAATGTTCAAAGACCTAGAGCAGGGGTCCCCAAACTTTAGCCCACAGGCCACAAACGGCCTCTGAGGACAATTATCCGGCCCTCTGGGTGCTTTGCCCCGTTTGGTTTTTTTACTCAAATGTAGGTATGTGCTGTTTGCACAGGAATTTGTTCATAGTTTTTGGTGTTTTTAAATTTTGGGCCAGTCCTCCAATGGGTCTGAGGGACAGTGAACTGGCCCACTTTTTACAAAATTTGAGGAGCCCTGGTCCATCCCACCTGAATTTATGAGATCATCTCAAGAACAGATATGAGGCTTTGAACAAATATAGCAGAAGACTCAGTGAGCTGTAGAAGACATAACGAACATCATTTGTTAAGAAAGAAAAGTTTTTTAAACAACCGGAATATGACAAAGATCAGAGAATGTCCAAAGACACTGAAACATGCACTTAATCAAATGAGCTAACTCAAATTGGAAAAAATTAATGAAGTCACAGATGAATACAGTATCTCAAAGGGAAGCTCAAGAAGACATAGTAAATTCTAATGAAATGTGCAAAGACCTAGAGCAGGGGTCCTCAAACTTCAGCCCAAGGGAGAAAAACGGCCCTCTCAGGACAATTTTCCGGACCCCAGGGTGGTTTTGCCCCATTTGGTTTTTTTGCTCAGAGTTAGGTATGTGCGGTCTGCACAGGAATTTGTTCATGGTTTTTGGTGTTTTTAAATTTTGGGCCAGTCTCCAACGGGTCTGAGGGACAGTGATCTGGCCCCTGTCTACAAAGTTTGAGGAGCCCTGGTCCATCCCACCTGATGTCAAGAGAACATCTCAAGAACAGATATGATGCCTTGAAAAACTATAGCTGAATACTCAGTGAGCTGTGGAGGAAATAAAGAGCATCATTTGTTAAGAAACAAAAAGTTCTCTTAAATGACCGGAAAAAGACAAATATCAAAGGATATCAGAATACTCTGAAAGTGGGGCATAATCCTAGAGTGGCTAAAGCAAACGGAAAAAATGATGAAGTTACAGTTGAATACAAAATCTCAAAGGGAAGCTCAAGAAGACATAGAAAATTCTAATGAAATGTTCAAAGACCTAGAGCATGGGTCCTCAAACTTCAGCCCAAGGGAGACAAACGGCCCTCTGAGGACAATTTTCCGGACCTCCGGGTGTTTTGCTCCGTTTGGATTTTTTACTCAGAGTTAGGTATGTGCGGTCTGCACAGGAATTTGTTCATAGTTTTGGTGTTTTTAAATTTTGGTCCCGTCCTCCAACGGGTCTGAGAGACAATGAAGTGGCACCCTGTTTACACAGTTTTAGGAGCCCTGGTCCATCCCACCTGATATCATGAGAACATCTCAAGAACAGATATGATGCCTTGAACAACTATAGCAGAAGAATCAATGAGCTGTGGGAGGACATAATGAACATCATTTATTAAGAAAGCAAAAGTTCATTTAAAATACAGGAAAACAACAAATATCAAAGTTTGACAGAAAACTCTGAAAGTGGGATTTAATCCTAGAGTAGCTAAAACAAATGGGAAAAAATGATGAAGTTACAGTTGAATAAAAAATCTCAAAGGGAAGCTCAAGAAGACATAGTAAATTCTAATGAAATGTTCAAAGACCTAGAGCAGGGGTCCTCAAACTTTAGCCCACTGGCCACAAACGGCCCTCTGAGGACAATTATCCGGCCCTCTGGGTGCTTTGCCCTGTTTGGTGTTTTTACTCAAATTTAGGTATGTGTTGTTTACACAGGAATTTGTTCATAGTTTTTGGTGTTTTTAAATTTTGGGACAGTCCTCCAACGGGTCTGAGGGACAGTGAACTGGCCCACTTTTTACAAAATTTGAGGAGCCCTGGTCCATCCCACCTGAATTTATGAGATCATCTCAAGAACAGATATGACGCCTTGAACAAATATAGCAGAAGACTCAGTGAGCTGTAGAAGGCATAACGAACATCATTTGTTAAGAAATAAAAGTTTTTTTAAACCGGAATATGACAAAGATCAGAGAATGTCCAAAGAGACGCTGAAACATGCACTTAATCAAATGAACTTAATCAAATGGTAATAAATTAATGAAGTAACAGTTGGATACACAATCTCAAAGGGAAGTTCAAGAAGACATAGTAAATTCTAATGAAATGTTCAAGGACCTAGAGCAGGGGTCCTCAAACTTGAGCCCAAGGGAGACAAACGGCCCTCTCAGGACAATTTTCCGGCCCTTCGGGTGTTATGCCCCGTTTGGTTTTTTTACTCAGAGTTAGGTTTGTGAGATCTGCACAGGAATTTGTTCATAGTTTTTGGTGTTTTAAATATTGGGCCAGCCCTCCAACGGGTCTAAGGGACAGTGAACTGGCCCCCTGTCTACAAAGTTTGAGGAGCCCTGGTCCATCCCACCTGATGTCAAGAGAACATCTCAAGAACACATATGATGCCTTGAAAAACTATAGCTGAATACTCAGTGAGGTGTGGAGGACATAAAGAGCATCATTTGTTAAGAAAGCAAAAGTTTTTTTAAACGACCAGAAAAAGACAAATATCAAAGGATATCAGAATACTCTGAAAGTGGGACTTAATCCTAGAGTGGCTAAAGCAAACGGAAAAAATGATGAAGTTACAGTTGAATACAAAATCTCAAAGGAAGCTCAAGAAGACATAGTAAATTCTAATGAAATGTTCAAAGACCTAGAGCAGGGGTCCTCAAACTTTAGCCCACAGGCCACAAACGGCCCTCTAAGGACAATTATCCGGCCCTCTGGGTGCTTTGCCCCGTTTGGTTTTTTTACTCAAATGTAGGTATGTGCTGTTTGCACAGTAATTTGTTCATAGTTTTTGGTGTTTTAAATTTTGGGCCAGTCCTCCAACGGGTCTGAGGGACAGTGAACTGGCCCACTTTTTACAAAATTTGAGGAGCCCTGGTCCATCCCACCTGAATTTATGAGATCATCTCAAGAACAGATATGACGCCTTGAACAAATATAACAGAAGACTCTGTGAGCTGTAGAAGACATAACGAACATCATTTGTTAAGAAGGAAAAGTTTTTTAAACAACCGGAATATGACAAAGATCAGAGAGTGTCCAAAGAGACGCTGAAACATTCACTTAATCAAATGAGCTAACTCAAATTGGAAAAAATTAATGAAGTCACACTTGAATAAAGTATCTCAAAGGGAAGCTCAAGAAGACATAGTAAATTCTAATGAAATGTGCAAAGACCTAGAGTAGGGGTCCTCAAACTTCAGCCCAAAGGAGACAAAGGCCCTCTCGGGACAATTTTCCTGCCCTTCGGGTGTTTTGCGCCGTTTGGTTTTTTTACTCAAAGTTAGGTATGTGCGGTCTGCACAGGTATTTGTTCATAGTTTTTGGTGTTTTTAAATTTTGGGCCATTCCTCCAACGGGTCGGAGGGACAGTGAAGTGGCCCCCTGTTTACAAAGTTTGAGGAGCCCTGGTCCATCCCACCTGATGTCAAGAGAACATCTCAAGAACAGATATGATGCCTTGAAAACTATAGCTGAATACTCAGTGAGCTGTGGAGGAAATAAAGAGCATCATTTGTTAAGAAACCAAAAGTTCTTTTAAATGACCGGAAAAAGACAAATATCAAAGGATATCAGAATACTCTGAAAGTGGGGCATAATCCTAGAGTGGCTAAAGCAAACGGAAAAAATGATGAAGTTACAGTTGAATACAAAATCTCAAAGGGAAGCTCAAGAAGACATAGAAAATTCTAATGAAATGTTCAAAGACCTAGAGCATGGGTCCTCAAACTTCAGCCCAAGGGAGACAAACGGCCCTCTCAGGACAATTTTCCGGACCTCCGGGTGTTTTGCCCCGTTTGGTTTTTTTACTCAGAGTTAGGTATGTGCGGTCTGCACAGGAATTTGTTCATAGATTTGGTGTTTTTAAATTTTGGTCCGGTCCTCCAACGGGTCTGAGAGACAGTGAAGTGGCACCCTGTTTACACAGTTTTAAGAGCCCTGGTCCATCCCACCTGATATCATGAGAACATCCCAAGAACAGATATGATGCCTTGAACAACTATAGCAGAAGAACCAATGAGCTGTGGGAGGACATAATGAACATCATTTATTAAGAAAGGAAAAGTTCATTTAAAATACAGGAAAACGACAAATATCAAAGGTTGACAGAAAACTCTGAAAGTGGGATTTAATCCTAGAGTAGCTAAAACAAATGGGAAAAAATGATGAAGTTACAGTTGAATACAAAATCTCAAAGGGAAGCTCAAGAAGACATAGTAAATTCTAATGAAATGTTCAAAGACCTAGAGCAGGGGTCCTCAAACTTTAGCCCACTGGCCACAAACGGCCCTCTGAGGACAATTATCCGGCCCTCTGGGTGCTTTGCCCTGTTTGGTTTTTTTACTCAAATGTAGGTGTGTGCTGTTTGCACAGGAATTTGTTCATAGTTTTTGTTTTTAAATTTTGGGCCAGTCCTCCAACGGGTCTGAGGGACAGTGAACTGGCCAACTTTTTAAAAAATTGGAGGAGCCCCGGTCCATCCCACCTGAATTTATGAGATCATCTCAAGAACAGATATGACGCCTTGAACAAATATAGCAGAATACTCAGTGAGATGTAGAAGACATAACGAACATCATTTGTTAAGAAAGAAAAGATTTTTTAAACAACCGGAATATGACAAAGATCAGAGAATGTCCGAAGAGAAGCTGAAACATGCACTTAATCAAATGAGCTAAATCAAATTGGAAAAATTAATGAACTCACAGTTGAATACAAAATCTCAAAGGGAAGCTCAAGAAGACATAGTAAATTCTAATGAAATGTGCAAAGACCTAGAGTAGGGGTCCTCAAACTTCAGCCCAAGGGAGACAAACAGCCCCTTCAGGACAATTATTCCGCCCTCCGGGTGTTTTGCCCCTTTTTGTTTTATTTCTCAAAGTTAGGTATGTGCGGTCTGCACAGGAATTTGTTCATAGTTTTTGGTGTTTTTAAAATTTGGGCCAGTCCTCGAACGGGTCTCAGGGACAGTGAACTGAACCCCTGATTACAAAGTTTTAGGCCCCCCTACTTTGGAGTATTGATAAGCAAGGATGTTACTTTAAGGCCTATGGCTTTGCTTACCCAAGCCATGTTATTTTCAGTTGCCTCACATTCCTGTGAATGTTGGAAATTGAATAAGGAAGACTGAATCATGATCAATGCATTTGAAACGTGCTGGAGAAGAATATGCAAAATGCCTTGAACTGGTACAAGGACAAAGTAATCGCTCTTGGAAGAGGACAGCTGGAGACCTCTTTTGTGGTAAGGCTGGAAGATTTCGACTGACATTTGGACATGTTGGCAGGAGAAACCAGTCCCTGAAGAGCGACATCATGCTCCGTAAAGTAGAGGGGCATCAAAATCGAGGAAGGCCCTCAGGGAAATGGTTTGCACAGTGGCTGCAACAATGTGGTGCTGCATAGGAATAATGGTGTGGTGGCTCAGGACTGGTCAGTGTTTTCTTCTGCTCTGCATACGATCTCTATGGGGCAAAACTGACTTGTTGGCACATAAGAAAAATTAAGTTTTAAGACCCAAAGCATGTGTGCCATGAGACCAATAGGAATCTGCTATTGTAACAGCCTTGTGTGTTGTTGGCTCAGCGCTAGAGTCACCTCACCTGTTTTACTGCTTCTTCTTCTATTCCCTTGCTTTCCTACTCCCAACCCCAACCCCTAATCCTCAAGACTACTGAGCAGATTCAAGTCCTATAATAGAAGGAGTATTTTACCATAGATTCGGGGGGCTAGTCTGATGTCATGTACTCATCCCTTGACTGTCTTACACATATGGAACAATGTCTCATCTCACAAGCATGGCCATTGAGGCCAGACTCGACTGTACTCCAGTATTCAACTGTCAGGGTGGAGTAAGGCCTGCCACTGGGGAGGCTTGACACACTGCATCAGGCCCCATTCTGGTCTTCCTTTTTCTTGTACTTGCCCAGACTGCAAAGGCCCTGAATAGTTTTGTTCCAACACGGCTCACATTATGACAGCTATAATTCACCGATGATGAGACAGAAGATTAAAGAGACCTCTATGGCCATTCCACCCTGAATAAACCCAATCTTGTCAGATATCAGATGGTCAAAGACATGAAATGCCTTTCCACACTCAACTAGTTGGAAGCATACCCATAGTTTAGATAGAATCTTCTCAGACTTCAGACCTTGTCCTTCCACCAACTTGTTGCAAATGCCCATGTTCAATACACACAAACAAATGGGACCCTAATGAAGAGCACAAGCTCAATACAGAGCCAAGTATCACCACATGGCTAGACCTCCACTCACCCCACCATTGGCTCCACAGGTGCAACTCTCCCTGGTAGCCTAGGAGAACACACAGGTTCCCACCAATATTGCACTTCCTCCACAGGGCCAGGCTCCACCACTGCAGGTGGTAATTTGCATGGGGCAGTAACCTCTCCCAGGAGGTTTTGCCTAAGTTTCTTTTTTGCACTCCTCGATGAGCAACCTCTTTTAAAAGAGAGAAAAACAAGACACTAGTCATTCCCTGCTTGAACTGGGTCTGCCGGTGTTTCAAAGCCCCCGTGGCTATTTCTGCCCCCATTGTCGTCTGGTACTGGGACTGAGAGGAAGACCTGATGGCTGTTCTTTGCTTTAAAGGCAGAAACAGAACATTGTTTCTCCTGGCTTTGCTTTAAAGCCCAAAAACAGTTATAGGAAACTGTTCAGCAGATGTTTCATGAAACTCAGAAAAGATTGGGTCTTTTAAAGGGCTATTTTTAGACAAATGCTTCCTACCATTGAGAATTTGGTGCTCACAAAAGGGACAGAAAATGAGAGAGAAGAGTTGGAAAAAGCTTCAAACTTTTTTCCCTCTTTCGTTTTCAGGATGAATTACATGGGCCTGGAAATCTTGGAGTACAGAATGCAGAGGTGATTCCAGGGAGGAGGGATTGATTCCTTTGAGAGTTTCCTTATTGAAAGAGGGTTTTCTGGGTAAAGGAAAACCTACATTTTCATGATTTCACATCTGCTACTACAGGTTACAGCAACATGCAATGTTTTTCTCCTCCCCAAATCCCTTTTTTCTTAATTACCTATTTCCCTCTTTCCTCTTATCTCAGCCCTCTTCTCCCTTGTCTCTTTCACCAGTTTCGTGCTGTCATTTAATTCCCAACTCAGAGATTTCTTCTTACATGAAGCCTTCCCTGAAATCTCCAGAATTGCCTTCAAGTGGATTCTGACTCTTAGCAAACCTACAGAATACTCTGCACACATTTCAAACCCTGCATTTGCTATTTTGCTCTGTAACTGTTTATGTATCAGCCAGAACCTATCAATTTGTCATACAATGGTTATTTGCATCTGCTATGATGCTGGAAGCTGTGCCATTGCTATTAGAAATACCATCAGGATCACTCATAGGGAGCTTTCAGTGGGGTTTTCAGACTATGAGAGACTAGGGGGGGAAATTTTGCCAAGGAAAACTCGACGGGACACAAGAGAACATTGTCCTGCTTGCTTGCTTTGAACATGCCAGCAGGACAGATCAATTGATGGAAAAAGACATCCAGTTTGGTGAAGCAGTCAACCATGCAGGGCATGGCAGGGAACCTTTGGAGAGATGCATAAGCGCAGTAGCCAAGACAGTGCAACACGCCAGTAACTGTGAGGATGACAGCCCTGCTCACTGTCGCCTAGTCAATGCCAAGTCACAGCTACCATATAGGACAGAGTAGAACTGCTCCACGGGGTTTCTGAGACTACAGATCTGTATAGGAACATACAGCCTCACTTTTCTCCCAAGGAGTAGCTGATGAGTTTGAACTGCCAACTTGGTGATTAGCAGTCCAACACTTAACCTACTCCACCACTCAGGCTGCAGAGAACATTGCATAGGGTCTACTCCAAGGCAATTATCTATTCATCTATGCATCTTGTATATCTGATCTTTTCCACATGCTGTAAAATCTATCATCTTTCTCTACTTATTATCTAGCACTGTGTAACATAATAATAGACACAGAACAGGTGTTCATATTGAGTGGATAGAAAAATAAAGATGTGAGCAATCTAGTAAATTTGAGCTAGTTGAAAGATTTTACTTCAGCTACAGGAGCATTTAATCCTCTTTGTTTCTGTTGTTCAAATTAATTCCAAATCTGTTACTTTTATAACAAAAAATTACTATGCTGTGAGGTGACTATTACTATTTCCACAAATTGAGACATTGTGACAATGAATTTAAAAGCTAGCATGAAAGCATTCAGAATTGGTTGCTTTTAATTCCCAAACCATGTGAGATTGAGACATTGATTCAGGGGAACGCTTATCTCTGGGGCAGAGCATCAAGAAAACTTTGAGCGTCTGGGCCTTGGTAGGATCAAAAGAGGAAAGAGCAGAGCAAAGTAAGGCAGGGAAGCTCAATGAAAACATCTCCTTCCCCACCACTCTCGCAACCACAGCAGCTGGAACGGATCACCGAGGGAATGAAGACCAACAGATGCCCTTCCATTTCACGTCTGTCTGAAGCCCTTCCTAGTCAGCATCTCAGTCAGGTGAACAAAATGAAGGTTAATGGCCTCTGACGTTCTGGAATGCCCTAGAGCTCAGCCCAGGAAAAGTGAGACTCACATTTTACTTGTGCCTGGTCTTGGCAAAAGGGACTCCATTTTAAATCCGGTGCCTTCAGCTTGGCTCTTAGAATTCACCTCTCATCGACCTCCCTCTCACTGACCTCCCCCCTCCCCTGCTCAACCCCAAACACCTGGAACCGGCTCGTCCCGGAGCCAGAATGTTTTCTGAAGATAAGCACACTCCACTCTACCCATCCTGGACCTATGGATAAAATTAACGAACTCTTCCCTGCTAAAGCCCTGGTGTGCACAGATCCTCCCCAGCTTAGATCCTTCTCAGCTGTGCCTGCCAGCAGGGGTATAAAAACGCAGCCTGAATTCCCCCAGCCTGAATTCCCCAAGGCGCGGTTTCAATAGCTCCATACCCTGAGTTTCTGAATCCGCTGCAAGCCTCTCAATAAAGCCTGCTTCTAAACTTTGCCGATTGGATCTTTGGTTCTGTTTCACACCCCAGAATTCCTTACAACTTGAGCTTTGGTTAACCATGGTTTCCATGGTTGCTGGAGCCCTTAATGAGCACTTACAAAGAATCAATCTTTCGACCACACATAAATTTAATGGGACAAGATAGTAGAATACCTACTATGTGCCCCAATTGGAGAAGAATAGGAATATCTGTGACCAATTTATGATGTGCTTTATATTGGATTGATTATTGTTGAACTAGCAAAATAAATGAGAGTTCTACTCTTTCCCTTGAATTTGTTATTGAAAAATGAGGGCTTACCACACATCAAATGTTTAATGAGTATTATGAGTTAATATAGGGAATACGTCCCACCTAGGTACAGAGGAATTGATAGAATTTTAAATATAGCTTTTTCAAGCAGGGAGGAGGTGGTCAAGGAGAATCAGTGCGAAGGAAATGGTCTAAAAAGTGTGGTTGTGTAATACACTGAGCAGTTATATAGAGGTAATGAAATTATATCCCGCTTATCGCTCTCTTTCTCGTCTAACTCTTTTTACACACTTCTATTAAAAAACAAACTTAGATCATCTTATTTGTTCCTTTGATAAGCTACACGTTTTTAAAGAACAGAATTTTTATCTTTTCTTTGTAGTGCTATGAGTCCTTGTTTTAACAGCTTTGAAAGAAACATGAAAGTACCTAGATTTTGAAAAGCACCGTGGGGACACCCGTGTTAGTTTGGGTGGACTAGAGAAACAAATTCAGAGACCCCCATCTAGGCCAGGTGGGCTGCATTCAGCCAATGGGTTCAAACAGTATTGGCGGCAGCTCCTCCCAACCGGGCCCTGAAAAACCCACAAGAATTTCTCTCTCCCAGAGGGCCCCGCGCACTTGAGCCGCATCTGTCCTATCCGAACCCCCTTGGATCAAGATCCAGGCCTGCTTGGGAGCGACTTCGTTCTCCTTCAAAGTCAAGGGCCGAGGTAGTTCTCTCCCATGAGAGAGACCTAACTTTCCCCCCGACGCCCCCCACCCCCAGGTTTCACAACCACCTGTGGAAACCTGAGGCCGGAGAAACCTGCTGCGCAGCCCATGAGGCGCAGCTGGGCAAGAGGAGACTGGGGCACACTCCTGCACCCCGACCTAGCTGAACTGTGTGGGAGCTAGGCCACTGGGAGTA
Source organism: Tenrec ecaudatus (assembly GCF_050624435.1). NCBI lineage: Eukaryota > Metazoa > Chordata > Mammalia > Afrosoricida > Tenrecidae > Tenrec > Tenrec ecaudatus. The sequence goes on from NC_134532.1 coordinate 50,299,186, forward strand.
CCCAGAGAGAAAACCTCTGGCTTCTCAGGCCCTTTGGGGAGGAGCGGTGGAAGGTACAGGTGGATCCCACTGACTGAATTGAATTCACCAGGCCTAGTTGGAGGCCCACCCAGCTACGGGCTTCCCGGCTCACACTCCTGACTGTGGGCCTGCCCTCCAGCCTCAAGCAGCTTCCAGCTTCCTGAAACAGGGGAGCGAGGCTTTGGCATGGAGAGGGACAACCCCTCGTGCAGCCTCTAGCGCCCTGACAGACCCGCAGCCTCTCCTAAAGCAAAGGAGCGCAGACAGAAATACAGACACAAAGGGACGGGGCATTCCGCAATACATTATGTGTAGCGGGATAAAACCAGACTGGCTTCCTTTCCTAACAGCACACAGTGCAGTTTTAAAGGCCAGCCAAGCTGCTGTGTCCATATTTAGCAGCTTCCTGTCTCAAACACCTGAATACAAGAGCAACAGAATATTGAGAAAACATCCCAGGCCAGATCCACCCCACACCCGACAAACCTGGTACAAGCCCATATGCCTGATACCAATATATAAATTCCTCTAAAGACTCATCGAACACATGCAATGATGCCGAATGCAGTGGAAAGTTGTGGCCGCCGGCGAGGCATCTCAGAGCTGGCAGAGATCTGCACATGGCTCCTTCGGCTTAAGGGCTCTAGTGGTCTGCCTCCAACAGCTATTTATCTCCTTGGTGCCTCCAAGTGAGGTCATCAAGCTGAGACCTGATTGACAGGCTAAGCTCCACCCCTTCACCTGGAAGCCTCAAATTAACAACAGATTGTGTAACTACAAGACCCATACACCACCTAGTGAGACCTCCCAAGGCTTTCTAAAATTCATGGGGATATTTGGACTAGAATATAACATATATCTTTCTATAAATACATACATATACTTCACTTCTGCTTACACGTTGGATTTATAGATAGATACTTATGTTTGGAAGGAGTCCTTGTGATCCAGTGATTAAGTGCTCACCTGCTAAGTGAAAGCTCAACAATTAGAACCTATTAGGTTTCTGGAGTGGGGAAAACCTGGGTTCTTGGCTTTGCACAAAGAAAGGATTCACACTGAACCCCATTTTGTTATCCAAGTGGTTTTATCTAAAAGACAAGTTTCAGGTTTTACCGGTTCGAAGGGGTCCACAATTTGGCAAAAACAACCACGTGGAAAAGAGCACCAACACATATGGACCTTGAGGGTGGGGATCCCAGGATGCCAGAAGCCCAAGAACCCTAGAGACTAAAAGCAGGTAATCCCAGAGGCTATGGGCCCTGAGTAGGCCCAGAGGGGGTGCAGGTCTACCCACATGGGGGAGGGAGACCCTCCCCCTCTACCTGCCTCTGACCAGGAGCAGGGCCAGAGAGAGCAAGAGAGAATCCCAGAGCATGCTCCCTGCCTTTATTCTAGCCCACCCCATGACTGGAGGAAGGCGTGGTTGGACGTATTGATTAACCCCATTGGCTGGGTTAAGCCCACCTGGGTGATGTCATGAGCCTGGGCCTAGTTTGGACCACCCTGGTATATCTCCTATCTGGCTCTGGGGCTTGAGAATGAGCATGCTCAGTTTGGGGTCTTCATATGTGTCTAATGGTTGCCTGATTTCTTTCCAACCTCCTTTATGGGGCTCTTTTTGCAGACATGGGAGGGACCACCCCCATGTCCTAAATCTAGCTGCCCAACACACCCACCAGTTGTTTCACAGGAGAAAAATGTGGCAGTTCTATTCCATCCTTTAGAGCTGCTCAAATCAGAACGAACCCAACAACAGTGGCTCATTTAAATTTGGACTTGTTGAACTTTCTGTTGACACCAAAGACCTTTATACCAAGACCACGTTTAAAGCAAAAGATAAATAACTAAGGGTAAATAAAAGGATATGGTTTACATGCAAGGAGGAGAACCCAGCCCAAACACGAGATCTCGGGGAAGCTTCCGCTCCTCCAGGAAACTTCACCTGCAGTGCTGCATGGGTTGGACCATGAAATCCTTGAGTAGTTTGAATGAGCAGGCTCTGATTATCAGGAAAGGATGATGTGATTTTTAAAGGGGGGAGGAAATGGACTTGAAACCAGAAGATGCAGGCCCAAATTCAAACTGTACAAGATTCCTGAAATGCATTTCTGTTTTCTGTCAAATTGGTAACCAATCCTGCCTGGCTTAATGTATATGATTGTCTCACAGACCAAATGGGACAAGGGGCTGGGTGGATACTATACAAATAGTTGTTGCTGCTAGACCTTGATTTATAAGAAGTGACACATAAAAGATTATTTCTGTTCCTGAACTTAAGGTGGGGTTGAAGAGAACATAGAATTATCCAACGTCATTAACCATGGCCATGTTCTCTAGTTCACCTGTCATTTAGGGTTTCGTTAGGAAAGAGACTGGAAAGAAAGAGGGTCAATTGAGTATTATTAAAGGTGGGCAGAAGGGGGAAAATATTGCCTGTGAAAAGGAGGGATAAAGTTAAGAGACATGACAAATCACAGATTATGATATTGCCTCTCACCTTTCTTCTCTGAAAGCAATGGCCCTGCAAAAATAACCCAAGACCCGAAAGGCGGAGAGCTCTGTAATCAAGAATACGGGCTCACGAGCTAGGCTCTTTTGGACTTGAGTTCAGAGCATCCAATGTAATCTTTGGAAACCCATTTTACATCTGGGAGCTTCAATTTTTTTATTCTCTCTTTTAGCAAAGTGGAATTAAAGGTTGTTGCGAGAATTAAATGAGGAAATACCTGTCAAATGTTTAGCTCAGTACCTGACAATAGATGCCGATAAATGTTAACTCGTGTTAACAATGCAATTAGTCGTAGGGAAAATACTCCTTGAAATTGAGTCAGGACATAAACGCATATACCTAGATTCCCCATTTGAACAAGACCAGGAATCCTTGTGCACGTTCCCTTTCTTCTCTCTCACAAATTTGAGCCTCTGTAAAATGAAACTTAATTAATTAAGCATATTATTGAGTAGGTATTTAAGTGCCAACCACAGTTTATGACAATGAGACAAAGAATTTGCACATAAGGACTTCAACCAATTAGGACCAATTTAAGAGTCTAAGGAGTTGATATAATTTCCTTTATTTCTAATGACACTATTGTTGTTGTTAGGTAATTTATCAAGTTAATTCTAACTCATAGCAACATCATGTACCCTAGAGGGCTTACTAGGCGCTACTTTCTTTTGAAATGTTTGTTTATTATTTGGGTAAAAACTTACAGAGAAAATTGGTTTTGCACTCAATAATCAATACAGATTTTTTGTGTGATATATATTGCAATTCCTAATACATCAGCAATCTTTCCATTTCAATGTGCATTGTTTAGCTGAAACCATGGAAATTAGTTCATTGTCAATTCTGAAGGGTGACTATGTAGATATGTCAGACCTATATATATATTAATGAGTATAATAGTTCCGTTTACTTTCCCACTTGTTCAGTTTGAGTATCTAGTAATGTATCCATTCATATGTTATTATTATTTCTGTTAATGAATGATTGGGAATTTCATACTAATTCCTTTTGTTGTCTTTAATTTTTATGCCCCTCCATGTGTCTTCCTTTGCCTTGATGATTATGTGCTGACCGCCCATTATTGTGTATTTCTTCCCCTTCTCACAAGTTGAAATGTGTCCATCCTGTAGTTGGTGATTTCTTTACCCTCCCATCTCTGTTAACTTTCAAAGGAGATTCTTTTCTATGTGTAAAACTTTTTCTTGACAGTTTGTAATAGTACTCTCATGCACTATTTGTCCTTTAGGAATTGACTGGGTTCACTCAGAACAATGTCTTCTAGGTTTAGTCATGTTTTGAAGTGTTTCACAGATTCACCACTCTTCTGAAATGTTGACTAGAATTCTATTGGGTTGATGTGGTATAATGTATTTATCCACTGCTGGGCACTTAGGTTATTTCCATCTTTTGGCTACTCTGAAAATGCTGCAGTGAATTTGAATGTCTTTGAATCATGGTTCTTACTTCACTAGGATATGAGAGTAAGTTAACAACTGTTAGTATAAAATCCTAGAAACAAAAATATCAAAATGTGAATGTATTTTTTCTTGACAGGTCCTCCACCTAGTTCTATACACATTATAGGTAGTGTTTTCATATCTCTAAACCATACCCAAAGAGTCCTGCATTCTTCAATGTATGATACATCAAAATGACAGTTTTGATATCCTTCAGGAACGCAAATCGAGTTCCTTTCAAATATTATTTAAGTTTGGGAAACAAAAAGAAGTCTTAGAGGAAAAGATCAGGGTTGTAGGATGGATTGTAGAAGAGCTCTTGTTCAAGGAATGAGCAAGTGCATTGTCATAGAAAAATAGTTCAACTTCTCTTGTCTTTTTCTTAGTAGCGCAGTTTCAATATTCTTAAACTTCATAATAAGCCTCCATAAATGTTCTATGTGCTTTGAGACAATCTATTAAGACTAGTCCTTTGGAATACCAGTAGACAGTCACCACAATTTCTCATCTGAGCTCCCTTACTTGAACCATATTAGCCTAGCACATCCTCCTGGAAGCCATTGTTTTGATTTAGTTCTGTTTTTTTTTTAAGGTAAATTCAGAAATCCACTAAAACAGTGGATTAGAGAGAACTGGTCTTCAGTTATCCACTGGATACATGCTTAAGCAAGTTTTGTTTAGGATAAGCCCATGCATGCATTAATTGGAACCTTAATAATATTTTTTAAAGTTATGCTCCTATATACTTAGTACTTGGATTGATGGATCTTATAGTACTGATAGTTCCAATTTAATTTATTTTTTAAAATAATTTTATTGGGGGCTCTTGCAGCTCTTATAACATTACATATATCAATTGTATCAAGCATATTTGTACATATGTTGCCGTCAACATTTTCGGGACATTTACTTTCTGTTTGAGCCCTTGGTATCAGCTCCTATTCCCCAACCCCTTTAGCCCTGTCTCCCACCTTCGTGACCCCTTCATAAATGTTAAATTATTATTTTTTTCATATCTTTCATCAACTACTATCTCCTTGTACCAATGTTTCTGTTGTTCATTCCCCTGGGGTTGGGGCCAGGGGAGTTATGCATTGATCATTTCAATCAATTACCCCTTCCCCCCACCTTCCCCTTACCCTCCTGGTATTGCTACTCCAATTTCTGTTCCTGAGGGGTTTATCTGACCTGAATTCTGTGTGTTGTGAGCTCTTACCTGTACCAGTGTCCATGCTCTGGTCTAGCTAGAACTGAAAAGCAAGACTGGGATTTGTTAGAACAAAGTGCTCTTGCATTGAGGGAGGGCTTGAACTGAGGTCCCAGGTCTGTCCACTCACTCAATGTATTGCCATATAAATATATGCACCTAGTCCAATATCTCTATTTTTATAAATTAATATATTTCTATATGTACACATCTATGTATGTACCTGTATCCATAGCTTTGCTTCCTAGATCTTTCCTCTGTTTTCTTTTACCTTCCTCCTGCCCCACCATCATGCTCACCTTTCTTCTGCCTCTTAGTAATACCTCTCCGCTGGATTGCTGTTGCTCTAAAAACAATGGGATCTATGTCTTCTTTGTTGCTTTTAATTCCCTAGTTTTCCCCCTGTCTATGGCATTGTTTGCTCACTGCTCCTTCTCCTACCCCTACCCTGCCTCCTCCAGAACTGTTGGTCCCGTTGCTTTCTCCTCAGGCTTGCTTTACATGCCTATCTCTTTGATTTTCTATGAAATAACAGGGACACCAGGCAGGGGATGCTACCCAAAGGCCATCTTGATTCCTCCCTCTAGATTCAATGTTTCCAATTTTAAAAGGAAGTTCTATACCATTTTCCACAGTGCTTGTATCATTTTATGTTCCACCAGCAGTGTATGAGGTTCCCAATATCTCCACACCCTCACCAGTGTTTGTTGTGGTTTTTATTTTTTAATTTTCTACTAATGCTGGTGTGAGCTGAGATCTGATTCTTGTTTTTATTTATATTTTTCTAACAGCTTATGTTCACAAGCATTTCTTCATGTGTTTGTTGGTCCCCTGAATGTGTTCTTTTGTGAAGTGTATATTCAAGTCCCTGCCTATTTTTAATTAGAATTTTTATTGATGTGATAAAATTTTAGAAATTAGCCCCTTGTCCAATGTGTCATTGCCTAAAAAAATATTTCCAGGTGTATAGATATTTCTTTTACTCTTTTGGTAAAATCTTTTTATGTACATAAATGTTTTATTTGGGGGGGGACAGTAGTTTGTCTTCTGGTGTTTGTGTGTTTTCAATTATGCTTGATATTGTATTTATGCCATGTATTTGATTTTAAATTTATCTGTAATTTTTCTTTGATGACTTTCATAGTTTTATTTTTTTTCATCTGATCCATCTTGACCTAGTTTTTGTATATGGAGATTTGGTTTTGATTTCATTTTTCTACAAATAGATATTCCATTTTGTCAGCACCATTTGTTAAAGAGGCTATCTTTCCCCATTTTAATACATTTAAATCCTGCATGAGAGATTAGTTGTCCAAAGGTGGATGGATTTACTTTTGGGTTCTCAATTCTGATCCATTGGTCCTCGTAGCTGGCATTTTACAATAGGCTGTTTGTCTACAGTGACTGTATAGTAAGCTTTGAGATTAGGAAATATAAGGTCTACTACTTCGTCCTCTCTTTTAATGGTGATTTCCTTAACCAGGGTCTTTCATTTCCTCACCAAACTAAATTGGTGATTAGTTTTCCCATCTCTGTAAAGAATGATGATTGAATCTGAAACAGCAGTGAATGTTATCTATAAATTGCTTTAGGTAGTATTAACATTTTCATAATGTCTTTCATTTATGTAAGTGGCTTGATTTCTTATAATAGCACTCTATACCTATTTCCTAGATAGTTGTTTCGACACATAATTCACAGGTCATACCATTTTAATAATTCCATCATACTTAGAAAAGTTGTGCACTCATCACCATAATCAATTTCAGAACATTTTCTTCCTTCTTCACCCGTTGTTGTTAGCTCCTTTTCCCCCAAACTTCCTTTGACATGCCCCTAGGTAAGTATTAATCTAGTCACTGGATTTCATGTGCAACAAATCATGAGGAACAAAAACAACAAAGGAGCAAACAAAACCAACAACAATACCAAAATAAAACACAAGAACCTCAATCAAAAAGAAAGCAGAAATTATGAGAAAGTGGAATAACTTAAAAATGGACCAAAGGGAGATCAAGTAATAGAGTATTACATATTAAATGCTCTATATGTGTCATAATGCTCTCTGTCTCACATCACGGCTTTTCACATCCTGGGACTATGGACACAGGGGACCCACCAGAGTCTTACTCCACCTGGGGACCCTGCAAATGGATTTTGGTTATCCATGGCCTTTTGCAAACTGGTGTTCAGAATTTTGGCTCAGGTACTGTCCCTCTTCCAGATTTGGATTTTATTATCAACAATCCTTGAATCACACGGACTGTACACTTCTTCCATGTGGACTTAGCCGATGCCTTACTAAGATGGCTGCTTGCTTACAGACAAGTCTTGAAGATCTATTCTTCCTGATATTCTGGAACCATCTGATTTCTTGACCACACTTTGTTCTAGCACCAAATCTTCAATGATCTCTTCATGAGGGTATCAAGTAGGGCCATGTCAAAAGAGTTGTTCTTATATTAGGGCTACAATTACGTGAAAGCCCCAGTGGCCAGGTAGCTAGCTCTCACCTCATCTATAGATCTATTTCCCCCTCCTCATATATATATATATATATATATATATATATATATATATATATATATATTTGCATATGTATATGTCTTTGTCTAGACCTCTATAAATGTCCTTTGCTTCCTAGCTCTTTCCTCTACTTCCCTTGACTTTCCTCCTGTCCCACTATCATGCTCTGTTCCCACCTGGGTTTCAGGTATACCTCTTCTTTACGTTACCTTACCCTTGATCATTTCCTACCAGGCCTTCCAGATTGCTCATTCTTACATCATCCCCATGGTTGTTTGTAGGCTTGAGTTAAACTGTATATATTTTAGGAGTTCTGGTGGCATATGTGGTCGATTTGAGGCCAGAAGGTAGGCAGATCAGAACTACCAGATTCTCTGAGGAAGAAAGTGAGGTTGATAATTCTACCAACATCATTCACCCTGTGGTTAGTCAATTAAATTACTAATCACGCCTATAGATTATTTAAAGTTAAGGGGCTTGTCTGTCCCCCTGGAACTGTCTGTCCCATTGTTTTTCCTCCAGATAGCTCATCCAGCCTGTACTATTCAGACAGACCTGTGGAGACACTAACATGCACGAAAACAAGACAGAGGAAAACAAAGTAACAGTATATAACCAGACAATAAAACAACAAAAACAAACCACTGACAAAGAACAAAACAAAACACTTCACAAAAGAAAGGTTTGTAGTTCGTTCAAGGATCATTTGCTGGCCCTTAGGAGCGTTTTCCAGTCCAGTCTGTTGGGGCACCATGCCCTGGCCCCAAAGTTCACTTTCAGAATTCCCTGGGGACCTTGCCACTCCATTCCCTTGCTGTTCCACTGCCCTCCCCCAGTGTTTTGCCTCGGTGTGGTGGGATCAGGTCAGGTGCAATTCCCACACTGTGTCTCCGGTGCTGTCCCCTGTATCGCCCTTAGTCACTGAGGGGCATCATGTCTCATAGTAGGGCCAGCCATGTTGTTCTCTCTGTGGACTGGCTGCTCTACTCACGAACATCATCCTCATGGCCTGGTGGGCCAGGCTGTGCTCCACTCTCTCCTCCTGCCCCTTCATCTGCTCCCGTGTGCTCTGATCAGATATGTCCATCACCCGGAGCTGCAGAATCAATGTCATCCTTTGAAACAAATTCTTTTCAGGGAAGGGGCAGGAATCCACTTAATTTTTGGTGCTGGGGCCAGCCTCCCAGACCTCTCCACTGGTTCCCTAAACCATGTCGGGATATTGCATTCACTCCTTGCAGCATTGGGTTGAAGTCTGGTCCAACTTTCCCTGTGGAGATATAAACAATACCCTCCCCTTGGGTGGATTAGTGCCCCATGCCCCCACTTCCCTTTTCTTCCTTATATTCATCCTTTTATTTTCCTTTCCCCACCTCCTCCACTGTTGTCTACCATGTGCATCCCTGGTTTTGGTCTAATCTCTGCCATACTACACAGTCTTCACCCCAGAAATGTTTGTATACAGTAGCTTTTTCCCCTATGCCACTTTTGGATTAAAAAAATATTTTTTATACTTACCTCAGCGGGCTCATGTTGTACTTGTCCTTTTGTGCCTGACTTACTTCGCTTAGCATGATTTCCTTCAGTTTTTCCCATGCCGCTATGTACCTCATACGTTCATCACTGCTTTTTAGTGATGCGTAGTACTCCATTGTATGTATATACCACAGTTTTTTAATCCAATCGTCAGTTAATGGAAATTTGGGTTGCTTCCAACTCCTTGCAATTGTGAACTGTGCCGCAATGAACATTGGAGCACAGACGTCTGGTCTTGGTTTGTTTCTTGCCTCTTCTGGGTATATGCCCAGTAGGGGGATTGCTGGGTCATATGGTAACTCTATTTCCATTTGTTTTAGGTATCGCCAGATTGATTTCCATAGTGGCTGTACATACTTATAGGCCCACCAGCAGTGGACGAGAGTTCCTGTCTCCCCACAGCCCCTCCAACACTTGTTGCTTTCTGATTTTTTGAATTGGGCTACCTTTGAGGGTGTCAGGTGGTACCTCATTGTTGTTTTAATTTGCATTTCTCTTACGGATAAAGATCGGGAACATTTTCTCATATGTTTGTTGGCCATTCGGATTTCTGTCCCTGTAAAATTTATGTTCAAGTCCTTTGCCCACCTTTCAAGTGGGCTATTGGTTTTTTTGCTTTTTGGAAGCTAGCAGAGTATTGTAGATTTTAGTAATAAGGCCTTTGTCTGATGTGTCATTGCTAAAGATGTTTTCCCAGTCTGTGGAATCTCTTATTACTCTCTTGGTGAATTCTTTAGATGTACACAAGTGTTTTACCTTCAGTATATCCCATTTGTCAATTTGTGCCTCCTCTGTGTTTGTGTCCTTCCCTATTTCTGATAGCCTGTTTATTCCCTGCGCCAAAGTTCTCAAGTTGGTCCCAATTCCCTCATTGATGGCCCTAATAGTTTGGGGTTTAACTTCAAGGTCTGTGATCCACCTTGAGTTTATTCTTGTGCATGGAGTGAGATAAAGGTCTTGCTTCATTTTTCTGCATGTGGATATCCATTGTGTTAAGAGTTGTATGAGTTCCTAATAAAATGTAAAAAAAACGAAAGGGAAAAAAAAGAAAATGGTTAGTGCAAAGAATGTACAAATATGCTTTATACAATTGATGTATGTATATGTATGGATTGTGATAAGAGTTGTATTAACCCCTAATAAAACGTTAAAAATAACGTTTGAGGACCCCTGAAAGGACAACGTAGAATTATACCTGTGGGTTCCCAAGGTTGTAAGTCTTTACAGAAGCTGAGATCCTCATCTTTCTCTGTGAGCCACTAGTGGATTTCAATTGGCTGGCCTTATGGTCACACACATTCCACCAGGCTCCTTGAGCCCTGACTTGATAATTTAATGAAACGATACTTCTCCCAGTCTCATTGTATCCTTGTCGATAATCTTGCTATTCTAATATCAAATTTAAAATAAGGAATATATTTAAGCTCCATATCCATAAGCAATCAGATCCTTAAATCTCTTTGGACACTATTACTTTAAAAAAGAAAAAAACTCTGTCCAATTATTTTCAGCACAGAGAAGTTTCCAGTGTTTATGGCTTAGTATTTAATTGCCTTTTCTCTTCTTATTTTGCATTGGTGAATCATTTTGAGCTTATAATAATTTCAAAATAAATATTTTTCAGAGCCTCCAGGCATTCACTGTGTAATGATCATTTATAAGATTTCTTGGTTAGAGGGGGTGGCCAAGGGATGGATAGTGTTTCTTTCTGTCTGTCCTTAAGGTCATTATGGGTCATAACCAACTTGATGGAACCTGACAATGGGTTAATAGAATTACCTTCTACCCAGGGGTATGATTGATAATGTTTATATGGCAGTGAGGTCTCTAAGGTAAATGAGAAATATATAAACCATGGATACAGAATGGATTTTGGCTTTACCCCCAATCTGAAAAAAAAAATAAGTCTTGATTGCCCTGATTGATTGTTGCCCTCATGAAGAGATCATGGAGGTAGGAATGCTATAGCAAAGTGTGGTAAAGAAACAAGGTGGTGCAGGGCTATCAGAAAGGAATATTATTTGGGACCTTAAAGTTCGTCATCAACAAGCATCCATGTAAGTGAGGTGTCAAAGAATACCAGTCTATATGATTCATGGATTTTAAATAATAAAACTCACATCCAAAGGACAAAATGATTTAAAGTGACACTAAATCTTTATGAGAGTAGCAAGTCTCCATTTTCTCCTAAGCAGCAGCTGGTCATTTAAGCTGCTGACCTCGAGGTAAACTCCTCCTGAGAGAGACCATAGTTGGTCAAGTATCCCATAAGGATTCCTGTGATAGGGCAGGGAAAGCCACGACCTGCCTAACTGATGATTCCCAGCCAAATGGGCTCAACAACTTAAAAACAACAAAAAGAGCATAGAGCCCACCCCCACCTCCACTGCCCAAGCAAATAAGAAGGGCTGACCAGCTCCAGATCAGGCCACACTACTCTCACTCCGTCTATAGTGTAGGTTCCCTCGGGCCTGTCCCTAATGATCCAGACTTAACTAAGTAATCAACCTGCTGCTCCTACATGTTACTTAAGGCTGCATTGCTGCCAAGTCACCACACCTTTCAAGAAACTGATGGACCAACACTCATCCCGAGAAAATGTCATTGTGCCCCAACACTTAGAGAAGTTAATTTTGCTTCTCAAGGTAAGGAAAACCGGGCATATTCGATGTTTAAAACTGCTCACAATCCCCTTGCCCTTCAATAAAAAGCCCATCTTGTATTGTACATCCTTTTTTTAAATCGAGATCATACCATTCTTCGACACTGAAACTTCGTGTTGTAATTTCCATTGTCCATTTTGTGTTTTCCATAACTAATTGTCGAACCTGTCAACTTCATATCACAAGATTGTACTTTTCAAAAGTTCTTCACTCTGTGTATAAAATAAATGCACAGAAATCATAGCAGTTATTCCCAAGTTGTCTTGAAAAAATAGCATCAATTAAAAACATGACAAAGTCCAGAGATAAACACATCCAAAAGTGAACAGGATACACAGACACACCACACAAAACAAACTACAACAACCCTATGGAATAGGATAGACCTGCCCTTGTGAGTTTCTGAGATTAAATCTGCCGCAGAAAGCGCTGCCTTTCTCCCATCAAAGCTAACAGGGACAAAATATTTTAATCAATTCAGAGACTTGATGATGTGGGGACTTCAAGAAGGTCACTGCAAAATGGAATGAAATGTGTTCCATGAACCTTTTGAAGCAACTTTGTGTGAAATCTGATCAAGAGACTGACTCCCAATTAAGCCAAGTTCTCCTCACTCAATTTCAATCAATGTGCCAAAAAAATGATTTTTAATTTGGCACGGTGATTAGAAGTTTCACCTGAAGTAGAGAAAATGGTGTCAAGAAAGTACTGAAAAGCATAAGGGAAAAGTTTGGAATATGCAACAGATATTAAAAAATATTTTTATATAAAATGCAAATCAAACACCATCGAGCCCATGCCTGACTTGAAGGGCAGGCGGGGAGGGGTGGGGGCGGGGTCCCGTGATGGGGAGGGGTTACAGGATGTCGGTTGAGTGCCTCTGACGTCAGAGCGCTTGCATAGCAACCGGCTTGGTGACATGAGCATGTGCTGTTCCGCTTAGTTCACTTGCTTCTTTACCGTTCGTGTCAGTGGCAGGACTCTCCGTGAGAGGGGCTTTGGAGCCGGTTATGGATGCAATCAAAGCTTTTGTGGGTTCAAAGTTAAAACATGGGCGTGTCCGTCAACCCCATCACATGGGACCCCCCTGTTCCAGGGTTGGAAGAAGAAATCATCACCGACCCGAGGTATAAGATCGAAGTCCAGGATCTGCCAGAAATCCACCGCGCAGCCTGGTCCGGGAAGGTGAAGAAAGTAGAGCAACTTCTTCTGCAACAGAAAACCAATTTAAACTTATGAGATAAACACCTCAGGTAATGGGGACAGTGCGGCAGGCCGCCCAAGGGCTGAAGTCACAGGCGGGATGCGGACCGCATGGTGTGACACTGTCTGGGGCTGGCTCCAGGATGATTGTCCACAGAGTTTTTGTGCAGTGTTTCAGCATGAATTCATATTTTTAATTAAAATATCTATAATTTGTAACAATGAAACTCAGCGCAAAAATGTTTTATAAGCCCAGCTAACGTGAACCTACCACTTGTAAGAACAAAAGCCTAGGAGTATTTACTTTGTTGAATTGTCAGATGCGCTCTGGTTAGATGTGCAGTTTTCCAATTAAAACAACACTTAGGATCGCCATTTTGTCTGTATACAGTACAAACTATGTTGCTCTTTTTGGAGCTCGTGTTTTCTAGGTAATGATTTTGTCAAATTGTCAGGTGTTTGAGCTAAACTAGTGTGCTAATTAACATTTGGGAACTTACATCAGTTGTGTAAGAAGCTAATGGTATTGGAGGAAAAAGCAACATTAAAGCAAAAAAAGAGGCTCCCATGCAGTTACCAATACAGTATCTAATAGACTTACTTCGTGTATTTCATTTAATGTAAAGTCTCCTGGATTATAAGATGCCCTACTTTGTGTATCAATAAGACACTTGTCAGAATCCTGCTGATTATCGCTGTAAGACACCATCAGTTACATGTTGCATTCCAGTGTGTAAGTTGTCCAGATGTGAGAAAATGAGCACCTTAGAATCACTGAAAGACAGTACTATTGCTAATTCCTTCTAAGTATCTGAAAAGTAGAAATAATTGTGTCATTTTCCCCCTTTCTCCCCTCCTTTTTAGTTGGCTACCATATATATCCCTGGATTTGGTCTGGTCCCTACCATACTACCTGGTCCTCTCCCCAGGAATGTTTGTATACAGTAGCCTTTCCCTTATGCCCCATTTGCACTTTTTAAACCTACCTCAGTGGAATCATGGTGTACTTGTACTTTTGTGCCTAGCTTACTTCGCTTAGCATAATTTCCTCCAGTTCTTCCCATGTGGCCATGTGCTTCAGACGTTCATCACTGCTTTTTAGTGATGCGTAGTACTCCATTGTGTGTATGTACCACAGTTTTTTTTTTCCATTCGTCAGTTGATGGAAATGTGGTTTGTTTCCAACTCCTTGCAATTGGGAACTGTGCTGCAATGCACAGCAGAGCACAGATGTCTGACTGGTTTGTTTCTTGCCTCTTCTGAGTATATGCCCAGTAGGGGGGTTGCTGGGTCATATGGTAACTCTATTTCCATCTGTTTTAGGTATCGCCAGATTGGTTTCCTTAGTGGCTGTACATACTTACAGGTCCACCAGCAGTGGATGAGAGTTCCTGTCTCCCCACTTGTTGCTTTCTGATTTTTTGAATTGGGCTATCTTTGAGAGATGTTTTCTTTTGGGAAGCTAGCCAGAGTATTGTAGACTTTAGTAATAAGGCCTTTGTCTGATGTGTCATTGCTAAAGATGTTTTCCCAGTTGGTGGACTGTCTTATTACTCTCTTGGTGAATTCTCTCGATGTATACAGGTGTTTTATCTGCAATTGTGTCATTTTTAAATGAATTGAAATGTTGTTTTCGTTTAGTACAGAGTAATACTAATACAAATATTGTGAGAAATTATTAAGCCTCTCTTCGTGTTACAAATTGTTCTCAATGCTTGGCAGATATTCTATGTACAACATGACAGAAGCGTTCTGTGAGGTCATTACTATTTTAATTCTCATTTTATTGTTGAGGCCCCTGAGGAACAGAAACACTGATTGGTAGCTAATAATTGAGTGATAGAATAGGATTGACACCCAACTTGGGATGAATCCAGAGGTCATGCTTGCATATAGATATAGAGATAGATTTACATATACATCGATGGGTAGATTTATGTTTCTCTTTCATTAAGGAATTAAATGATTGGAGCTAGCTAATATTTAATATTCTTCAGAAGCAAAAAATCATGTCTTTTATTTGAAGTTCTGGGAATTACACACTTTGTTATCTTCACCATCTCTTGAATAATTTTATATTTGGCAATAGTTGGCTGTGTTCATTTCTAAAATGTCCTCTTTTATAGGACTCCCCTACATCTGGCCTGTGCCAATGGCAACCTAGGAGTCGTAAGAGTTTTACTGAACAACACCTGCTACTATAACGTCTGCGATGATGAAAACAGGACACCTCTAATGAAGGTATATGGCAGTATGAATTGGATTGCAGGATGAACATGGCTCTATCTCATTAAACTATAGTGTGAAATGTGGGCAATGTCCCCTATTACAAGTTTATTTTGGTAGATACAGTGTACTTGCCCTTGTAAGTGTGTTTCAGTGGAATTTATTTTATCCACAAGGTTTTGAAACCATTGCTATCACCCTTTTAATTAAAACCTTCACTTTTTGATCATCCCAAAGAGAAATTCTGTACCCATCAAACAATAAGTTGATTCTCTGCTTCCATTTCCCTTGTTGTGGTGGTTGTTCGGTGACATCGAGTTGCTTCCAAATTGTAGCTGTCCTCTGCGGAGCGGAAGGAAGCACGGCCCGGTCCTCACAATTGTTCCTGTGGCTGTGCCCTTTGTTGTAGCCACTGTGTCTACCCATTGTGTCTGGGGCTTTCCTCTGTTTCTCAGCCCTTCCATGTGACCAAGCATGGCATCCTCCTTCTACAGGGACTGTGCTCTCCTGAAAGTACGTGCAAAGCATGTCAGACAAAGTCTTCCTCTTCTGGCCACTAAGAAGCACTCCACACCTACTTCTTCCAAGAAAGATTGGTTAGTTGGTTTTTTTTAACAGTCCATGGTACTTTCAATATTCTTTTTCAGCACCACAACTTCGTTATTCATTGTCCAACTTTCACATGGCTACGATTCAATAGAAAATACCGTGGCTTGAGCCAGGTGCCCCTTAGTCCACGAAGAAACGTGCTGGAAAGAGTTCTTGTGCCGCAGAGTTACCAAATGCCATTCGTCTTTGAAACACTTGACTGCTGCTTCCATGAGCATTGCTTGTGCATCCAAGTAAGACAAAATCCTTGACAACATCATCCATTTCTCCATTTATCATGATGTTTCCCATTGGTCCAGGAGTGAGGCTTGTGGTCTATATCACCTTAGGTCTGAATCCATTCTGAAGGCTGCAATCTTGAATCTTCATCAGTAAGCGTCTCACGTCTACCTTACAGTTTAGGAATAAGGGTTTCCCCAATCCTGAAGTCACATTCCTCCTCAAATAAGCCTGCTTCTCTGATGATTCGCTCAGCTACAGACTGAATAACTATGGTGAGAGATACAACCCTGGACACACCCCTTTCCTGATTTTAACCATGCAACATTCCCTGTTTTGCTCTAACAACTTCTTCTTGATCCACGTACAAGCTCCACACAAGCACAACAAAGTGGTCTGCAATTCCCATTCTTCTCAAGGTTATCCATAGTTGGTTAGGATCCACACAGACCAATGCCTTGACATAGTCGATCAAAGTAATCATCTTTCTGGTGTTCTGGGTTTTGAGGCCAGATACATCTACCTCAGCAATGATATCCCATGTTCCCGGTGCTCTTCTAAATCCAGGTGTATCGCTAGCAGCTCCCTCTCAGTGTACTGCTGCTAACAGAGTTGGATGATCTTCTGAAAATTTTTACATATATGTCATATCAATGAGAGTGTTCTAAATTTGGAGCATTCTGTTGGGTTACCTCTCTTTGGAAGAGGCACAAATATGGATTTTTTTCCAGTTACTTTTCCAAGTGGCTGTCTACCAAATTTCCTGGCATATCCCCTTGTTTAGTAACTGATTCAGTTCTTGTTTCTGTGTATGTTCCTATGTAACTGTTTGACGTGAGTACGGTCATACCTTATTGTCTTTGGTGTCTACCTTACTTCACACAGTAAAACGTTTTCAAGAGTCATTCATTCATTGGTGTGCATTAGAATTTTATGTTGCTTTGTCTTTGTATAGTGTTCAACAGTGTATGGCTGTGCCAGATTTTGTTTATCCATTAACCTCTTGATGGTGACTCAGGGAGTTTCTATCATATGGTTATTACTAGTAATGTTGTCATAAACACAGTTGTATAAGAAAGTATGTGTTGGAATTCCTGTTTACAAGTACTTTTTGGCTATGTGTCAACTAGGGGATATTTCTGTGTAACTTTTTCGAAAACCAATAAAATGTTTTCCACAGCGGTTAAACCATCTCATGTCTCCACCATCAAAGATAGGATTCCAAATGTTCCACATAGTTTCCAATACACATTATTTCCTCTAAAAAATTAAAACGTTTTGCTAGTAAGTGAATGGACTGTTTACTTCCAATTTGTACTCCCTTTGTTTTTCTAACACCGACAGGCAGTACAATGCCAATTTAAAGAATGTGCAGAACTACTGTTACTCAAATGATTACCAATATGATTGATTATGATGGGAATACAGCTCTCCACTATGCTGCCTGTGGTAAGGTGTCAATCGTGAAAAAACTGCTGTTTCACGATGCTGACATCGAAGCCAGAAACAAGGTATTGATTAAGCAACTGTATTTATCAAATATCTGAAATATATATTTATATTTAGTGATGCAAAGAGCGTCAATTTTACATATGTTTTAAAATATGAGCCTTCTCTAAATGCAAATTGTATTTTGAAATTGCTGAAAATCAGACTTTAAAAGACTTCCAACAGAAACACTAGAGGGTTCAGCTGCCATTAGGTATTGTGAGGACATAGAATGTAGTTGTTGAAGGTCAAACTTTTCCTAAAGGTTCGTATGTACCTGAATTAGTTATCTAGTACGGTTTTACCCAAAATGCCACAAACAGAAAGTTATTATCTTCATAGATTGTGTTAGTCTGGGTACATTAGGTAAACAAATAATGCAGAAACTCATATCTGTAAGAGAGAGCTTTATATAAAGAGTAAGAGCACATCCAGAAAACATCCCAACCCAGTGCGGCCCAAGCCCACAACTCCAACATTAGCCCAAATGTCTGACACCAATCCACAAAGTCCCCCTCCATCTCACAAAACACACCCAACGATGACTTCTGCAGGAGGAAAGCCGAGTCAGTGAATGTGTCAGCATCTCAGCCCTGGCAGGGGTCTCCACACGTCTGCTCCAGCACCCATGGATGCATCGGGGTAGGTCCATGTGCCTTCTCCTCAGTGATGTCTTGCAGGAAGTCAGCCTTGCAAGCTGAAGCAGGGAACTGGCTAAGGCAGCTTCAGCCTGGTGCAAACATCAGAAAGCAAGAGACCCGAGAACACTAAAGGTGAGGCTCACTGAGCCATTTATCTCTCTGCCATTCAATTAACCCCACGCGTGTTTATCAGCCAGGTTGGCACAATAAACATTATCTCATAGATTAAGCCACTGTCCTTGAGTCATTTTGGACTGAGAGTCAGCCCACGTAAGGTTCCCAAGGCTTGAAATCTTGCTGGGAGGAGCTGTTGGGTTAGAACTGCCCACCGAGCTTATGGACAGCAACCTACTGCTCTCCAACCAGCTAAAAGACCAAATGCAAGGCACTCCCTTTGGGGAGGCTTTTTCTCTCTGTGGGCTCACACTTGACGCAGAAAGTCCTGTTTCTTTTCAACCTCTCTGAGGACAGCATGCCTTGGAGATTGCCATGTGACATGGCATCAATCTTTCCCTCTCTAGGAAGTTCTAAATGCAGGAACCCCGGGCCGACAGGACTAACCATTGCTCCATGCTCTTTCTTGATAGTAGTATGGTCCTTTGTTTGCTCACTTCTTTGTTTTATCGCTTCTAAGATAAAAGGTGGTGCAAACCACATCTGAATAAAAGGACTCTAACCTGAAAACACTGGTTGGATCAGTGTAAGCGTATTGCCTCCCTCCCTGATCTCCTTACAGCTGATTTGATGATACATCAGACAATGTCATGGATGATGTTTTCATCGTCCCACAACTCGCAAACCACTAAGACTCATAGCTCAGACAGGTTGGCAAAATTTCATATATGGTTTGTTAAAAAAAAAAAAACCCTATGGTTTATCCTTCAAACCTAAATAGTGGATTGTGTGACTTTAAAAAAGAAAAAGTAGAGGACAAAATTAAAATTAAAATGGGTTTAAGAGTTTTATCAGCAAACAAGTTCGTTTAAAAAAAACAACAACAACAAAAAAGAAAAACAATAGAATATCCTTTGGGTTCAAAGGGAATTTCTTGCCAGCTGCATAGTGCCAGGCATGAGGTGGGCATTGGTTATTTCTTTTGGGTTTTCCTGCAAACCAAGTGTCAAGCATGGCAGATCACACCCAGGCTCCAGGCCCAGCCAGCTGTCTCTCACTCCTCCTGTCTCATTCCCCACTGCTAACTTGAATGATCTCATATCTATGCCATCTGTTTAAGATGACAAAATTGGTGTGACTTCTATCAAGCAGGCAGTGTGGGTTTGTTCCATAGAGTGGCCCCCTGCTACACAGAAATGGCTCGAGGTCAGACACAAATGGAAAGCCTCAAAACTGTAAGTTGTATTTCATGTACCCAGGAAGTATCGATCATCCTGGATAAGTGTAATAAGCCCTTTCAGTTGGAAAATGTGGACAAAGCAAGGGGTTTGGTGCATCAATCTCTGAAGACATTTCCCCAAAGAACAAGACAAAGGGCACATGAGGAACGGCAAGCGCACTGTGGAGAGAACTTGCCCGCGGGCATCCACTGATGGCTGAGACACATTGAAACGTGCTTAGAACACACCTGTGCGGGGTATGAATTGGAACCCTATGAACGCTGTTTTGACTCACTCTGGGAGAACTTGCTGCCCAGTTTTCAATTCAGTTTAGAAATACATACATATTCTGGAAGTTATAAATTGCTTTTTTCCTATTTCCAGCATGACCTCACACCACTGCTACTTGCCATCAATGAGAACAATGAGGATATGGTGATGTTTCTAGTACGGAATCATGCAGATGTACATGCTGTGGATAGGGAAAAAAGGTACAGTAGTTCTTTGTCTTCGAGTGTACTGGAGAATTGACAATCAGATCAGAAAGACTACATTATAAGATGATTAATTTGCAATGATTTATGTCCAGTGCACACATCCCTACCAATCACCATGCGAGTAGGGAAACACTTATGCTGACTGCACCACAGGAAGAACATTTATATTCCTTTGTCATGTAGATTCCTTTAGTTAGGAGGGGTGGGGGGCACCTGACTTTAGGTTAACCCAAAGGGGTGCACAAAGACATGGTCTATGATTAGTGTATGACATAATATTAAACTTTTTAACCTCTGAGTTTTTTTTTGTTTGGTGTTTTTAGACCTGTGCCCTTTATATAGAAACTTGAGTACTGGGAGCAGAATTAGCAGAACTGGATTGAAAGAATGATGACATATGCATGTGTTGACATATAAAATGTCACTGAACACATTGCAAAGAACTGCTGTGTAAATTTTGATGAAAGGCACGATAAAAATCAGAGGTTAAAAACAGAGATTAGGTGTAAGAGGATATGTGTAACCTCCTGCTCATCTTTATGAGCTGCCACTACTAAGACTTTTAGAAATCCGAGTGGTCCTACTGGGTAATTGTTGAGATGCTAGGTTGCAGAGCTGAGGCCGTCTGCTCCCACAAAGATTTAGTCTCTGAAACCCTTCAGAGAGGCTAGCGATATATTCAAATCAACTCCATGGGGGTGGGTTTCATTTTTGGAGACTCTATTGGTTTCATCGTCATTGTTATTAATATTATGGTTTCACACTTTCACTTAATTGATCGCTAGACCACTTTGAATCACAGTACATCAGAGTAGGGAAGAGATGAGAAAACTCATCCTTAAGCTATTTCCTTACTTCAGCTAAGTGACCCCAGCAGGGTGTCTTGCCATGAAAGACTTTCAATGAGTAACGTCTACAGTGTACTACACCAGTGGGAGAAGAGATTTTCCATTTGGCCCTTCAAAGATGCTTCTGTTCCTTAATACCTGCAAATAGGCTATTTCACTTAGACTAGCAAGTTGTTCATTTGGGAAAATGTATCAATTAGTCGTGTGAATACCCACAATTCTTAAGGATGAAATTATGTCTCTGTTAAATCATGTCTCTGTTATTTTAGAACGGCCCTCATGTTTGCTGTAAAGCACGTCACAAAATACACAATAAGGATTCTATTTTATAAAGGTGTTGATGTCTTTGCTAGAGATATGTATGGCTGGAGAGCAGACGATTATGCTGAATTTTGTGGTATCAACACGTAAGTGTTTACCATAGTTTCACGAAGGTTTACCATTATAACTGTTAACTTCTGATACAAAAGCTGGTGTGAATACTTAATTTGGTCAGGGACTCTCAGAATAGCAACGAAATTCCACCACAAGAAACAAAGCAAAAGACAAAGCTCCCTGGGAGGCTAGGCTAGTGTAAAGTAGCACTAGATGCAAGGTTCTTATGGGAAAGAGGGAGGTGCTAAAGCTTCTGAGATGCTTATGCTTACAGATCCTAACATTTCAAATGTAACCCCTGTGAGTGTGATAGAATAGAGCCATCTCTTTGAGTTTCCTAATGAATGACTGCATTCCAAAACTGTGTGGTTTAGCAGTAGACCCTCTCTCTTGCACCCTTCCCATTGAGCTTTCCTAGAGCTCCAGGAGTTCACAGAGATTATGACAAGTCGGTGGGGGTGGTTGAGGGAGGATATTGGAATCATTCTGCTCTTATTTTTTTATTGCCTCTCATATAATTACATCGCTTGAAAAGGGGCCTGGCAGTCTAGTCTTGATTGGCCAGGACTCACAAAGATGCGCTTGCTGATCTAGATCTCTCATGGACTTAGATGCCAGAGTTATTTATTTATTTTTAGTTCATATATGCTTACTTATTCAGCCACTGTGCCCATAAAACCAGCATTCTGCCCTGGCAGTGGGTCCTGCTAGCATTTTCGGACTGACGGTCTCCCCGGCACTCAAAAGCAGGCTGAGCCCACATCCTCACCTAGACCTTCCAAAGCGAATCACCCTCTCAGGCCCAAAGTTACCTTCTTTCCAGCAGTTCTTTGTAGAAAACACTGGAAGCTACAAAGGAGACCAAATTATGTTGCAAGAAAAGACTAGAATTTCCTTTCCTTGGTACAGATCTATATATCAAAGCCCCATTTTGTCCCCTGAAACACCTTGTGCTTTCCTTAGAATAGTGGGGCCAACTTGCCTTTGATTTCATCATTCAGCCTGGCTTTCACAAGGGGTCTGCTTCCTTCACTAATGAACATCTCCCACAAGACTTGTTTTCAAACTACCTCTAGTGTTCGGAGGAGGGCATAATTTAAGAATTAGATGCACAAGGCAGGCATTTGATTAATTCTCTGAATCTAGTTGTGTTAGTGCAATTGACAAAATTCAAGTTACATTCATGACTTAATACTATTCTTTACTAAAATAGAATTACATCTTCCCAGTCAGCTGAACATGAATGTGGATATTAGGCATCATTTTAATAAGTATCTGCGAGTTGAGACTTGCAGTGTGCAACGAACAAAATAGTAGCTCCATATTGATTGTAAACTCTATTAATTCTGTGCCCTTTTCATAATAGTAGTGGGGAAGTATATTATCTATGGTAATGACTGAGTTAATATGGTCACATGATAAATGAGTTTATGCACAAATCACATAGTTGCTGAGATGCCCTGATATAACAAACAAAGACTGGAACTGCTAATATCCAGCATTATGCTTGATACTGTTTTCTGAAAAATACGCAGCATTTGCATATAGAATCTAAGGAAAGGTACACATAAACACAGTGGGTTGTACTATGAATCCCAAAGAAGTTCAAGAACCAATCCCTCCATATTCACCCTTTCTCTGGCCGTTTTCCTTTTCATAATACCTCACTGGGTTTTCCTAACAACCTTATGAAAAGGATACTAGCATCTCTTTCATAGGCTCCTGTTAAACCTAAGAGCAGTGACAGCTGTAAGAACGAGTAGGTGGGGAACGCATTTGTCTATTGCTCTTTGTTACAGGGCTAGAACTGCTTCGGAATTCAGGTAACTGCCCATGACCTCATTGCTAATTTCAGTGAATTCACTCAGCTGTATTGCCATCAATTCAGAGTCATACTCTTTGTTCTTTTTCAAGTAAATGCCTAGTACAAGATTCTGGATATCAGTGAATTTTTGTGCAAATAATGCGTGCTTTCTACTGTTTTTCCAAAGTGCACAAACTCTTTGCATATTCGTTTCCTATGTGTGCTGCAGGTGTGGTGTTGTATGTGTGTGCATGTGTGCATTTTGTTTTGTAAAAATGTGGCAACTTTGTAGTGTGTGGGCTAGAGTTCTGAGTTGGTACTGACTTTGAAATGCTCTAAGACAGGGTCATATGGTTGGTAAATATCCATGATATCAATATTAAAATTAAAAGATTTTCTCCTTTTTCACTACATAGGTATAAAGAAATTATAAATAACTATATAAAAGAGTATAAAAAGATTCATCCTGAAGAGTATGAAAAAAAAGGTAAGACTTCTTAAAATGTCATTCCTCTTGGGGCCTGTACCATAGATAAAGAAATGAAGAGCCAAGAATTTCTAATAATAAAAGAGCAGTTTTAAAAATTAGTGTATAAACTGCATGTATACATATTTTCACTTTGAATAGTCTTGAAGTTAGAACCATAGCATACGTTAATTGTAGGCTCCTTATGTTCTGAAACACAATGAAGTGTTTTTAAGGTACTATTAGCCTGTTCTAGAATACAAATATTTTAAACACACAGACCTTACCATCCAGTTTCCAGTTACTATTGATGTCATTTTATATTCATCCTAGTTTATTCATTGCTCGCTCAGTGCAAGATAGAGTCCAGGAGTTTATACTTAGAATTATCTATGTATTATACTAAGCCTTTTCTGAGGGCCAGACTCATCTGAAGCAATAGGAGCTTTGAAAAACGTGGGTATAATTTAAGGTCGGCAGAGCGCCAGAGTACAAGTTTGTGAGCTGAAGGGACAAACCCACAGTGTTTGGCAGAAAGGAACATCTAAGCATTTTGCATGCTTCACAGATAGGAACGAGTACAAAAGGCTAAATGCATGAATGACCGTGCATGATTGAGCACTTCAGGTTTGCTGGTACAAAAGCATGATGTGGCAGAGTTTGGGAATGAGGAGACTACGGAAACAAGGCAAGCTAAGGGAAGACTATTCAATCCTGGAGGCCACGGGATGTTTATCAGTTGAATGCCTTCCCCTACAAATAGCAGATTGCCTACTGAGCAGTGGCTAAAACAGTAGGGGAACTGGAGTTGTTTGAGTGGTGTGTGGTTGCTAGTGAGATCTGGGTGGTTTCCCTCTTTGAGTTGGGCTGCCTTTGAATTGTGTCCGTGTTTCCTCTCCTAAGCAGCACCAAGTTTCCAGTTCTCACGTGACAGTACCCAAAGACAGGAAGGGCTGCCTTTCTCCATGATTCTTTGAAACAGGGAATCAACTCAGAACCTTGCACCACACTTCCACTCACCTTTCATTGCCTGGGGAGCGTCACATGCTCATTCCTAATTCTGTCACTGGTGAAGAACATGTCATGACTGTGACTGTCTTGAAGTGATAGTTGTTCTGTTTAGGGCTGGGTTGGAACCATCTTCTTTGGGGTGAATCCTCTTTCTAAAAGAAGTTGTGGTTCTGAATTAAGACAGAAGAGTCAGGAGTAGCTCTTAGATAGGGAGTCACCACTATTTCCTGCAGGAACCCATTGAAGTATTTTGAGGCAGGAGTCACAGGAAAAGATGTAGCACTCTGCTGTGGTATCCAGCAGGAATCAGTGAAGATTTCCTGTAGAGGACCGGGTAGTAAAACTTCTAGAAATTGTCTGGCTCTCCAGTCTCTGTCACATCCATTCAACTCTGCTGTAGACATGTGCCAACATTCACGACAAAGAAACATCGAAGAGATGTCGGCCTGGTTGCTGTCCAATCAAATAACACCATTTACATGTCCAGGCAGCAGAGTGCAATTGGTATGTGGCTTTAGTTTGCTTACCCATCCTAGAAAACTAAGATGATAGGAAACCAAAGCAAGATCTAGGGAGATGAGACATTTGCCATAATCAAAACAAGCATTTCCTCGTCACCAAAACGAGGACTACGGTCAGTCCATTAGGGTCTTTTTGCCTGGGTATATTAAGCAAGAGGTTTCCATGCTCAATTTGTTCAGTTTACAACGGCTGAATTGTTTTTGTGTGCATTTCATCATTCTCAATAGTTTTTCTTTCTTATTATTCTCATTGGTTTTGCTTAAAGTATTCTCATTTAAAAAATAAAAATGGTGCTGTTTTTTCCCGACTCTTACTCCCTAAGTTGACACCAAATTAGGTGACTACCACAGACCACCCCTTGTCAATTTAACACTTTCACAAAACTCTTTCACCATATATAATTTTCAAACAATAAAACCACTTCTGTGCCTAATCGAGTAAATTTAAAAAGCATACAATTCAATATGTGCCACACCCATTTAAACATAACAATCTATAAGAGAGCCAAACGAAAACTCTCTGCCTAACAATTGCAGTTAAATAACACCTATGCCTTAATCCTATAATCCTATGCATATATTGTTCCCAACCTATGAAATTTGTAAGCCAACCACTTCATGCTTTTTGCCCCCCAATTTTGGATATCCAATTTCTATATTACCCACTTACATTAACTCAGTGCTCTGAGGAGTCAGTCATATTTTTCAAGGTGAAGAATCTTCTTTCCAGTTGGAATCTTGTGAAATCCACATCCATAAGCAAAGTCAAATCAGGATAGACCACCCACAAAGTCAACAGCAATATGTGCCAGTTCACAGGCTCACAACCTCTTCATCTGGTCAGGTTCTGGTCAACTCAATATAGATTGCCCTTCCTTAGTCTCACAAGGGCGTCCATTGGTCACCTTGCCTAAGACCATGGCTGCATCACAAATTCTCAACAACGCTAGCTCCTGTGTTAGGTCATGAACTTCAGACCAGTCAACCGACTCGTGTCTACTCCTCTGGTTCCTGTAAACCAGGTCCACAGGTGTCAGTGGCCAAATTCAACCCATCTCTTTACTGCTGCCATTTCTCCCACTTCAACTCAACAAGTGAATCCAGGTAGTCACCTAGCAAACATTTCAGCGTGCCCACAGGCTTCATGCCCAAAGAGGCGTTTTCTTCATGATTCCAGATTTTATCCAGCTCCTGACAAAGACTACTAGAGTTCAAACTTCTAATTAGAAGAGTTGCTTCTTCTTCTTTTTTTTTTAATATATCTTCAATCTGCAATTTTGTCCCCAGGCAATTCTGGAATACAAATGTCCTGAGTACTCCAAAGTACTGGGTAGCCCTTATCTTTTCAGAGACTTCTCTGCTGGTGTGTCCTAAACCCATCTAATGATCCAATTAATGGCTTGAGGCAAGAGGGCTTACAAGTTCTCTTTTTATACTTCGCCAAATCATTTCTATCAATCATTATATCCATAACAAACAGAGGAAATAAGTGCAAACAAAATAGAATCAGATACTAAGCTCAATTCTTAAAATAGTCAAGTTCAATCCTTATTTAGCTTATCCAAATCCTTATCTAAACTATTCTATTTATACAAACAGATGGGATTAGGTCCCTGAAGGCATTAAAACTGATCCAGGCTTTCTGTCAGCCATTTTCCTTAAGCACCCTGGTTTCTGAGAAATTCAAATGGCAATTTCTACCCCTGAACTCAAGTTATATATTCATCACATTCATTTCCACCATTTAAAACAGGAATACCCAAAGAGTGAATACATCCAAACATAATAATCAAAACTTTAACTTCCCATATTCTTTCCAGAAAACAACTCAATAAACTGCATGGATATAGCTGACTTCTGGCTAGCCAGAGAAGAAACACTACCACAAACCAGAAGAGAAACATCTACTTTCCAACTATGATTTTTTTTCTCCAGTACTCCACTCCCAAAGAACCGTAATGTGTTAGTCTGGGGAGACTAGAGAAACAAACCCATGGACACACATATGTGTATAAGAAAGAGGTTTATACTCCAGAGCAATTGAACAGGGAGAAAGCATCCCAACCCAGTACAGATCAAGTCCATAAATCCGATATTAGCCCATATGTCCCTTATCAATCAATAAAGTCGTCTTCAGACTCACAAAACGCATGCAATGAAGGCAAATTCAGGACAGTCACAAGCCAGTGGCTAGAAAGTCTTTGGTCCCAGTGAAGTTATAAGCATCTCAGCACTGGCAGGGGTCTCTCTGGCTTCTCTGGCTTCACAGGTCCGGTTTCATCCATGAGGCTTGTCTTCTGCAATGTCTCCCTGGGAATAGCAGAGAGAGACGGGGGTGTCTTCCCCCTCCAAGGAGGAAGTACCAGCTTTCCCAGCATTCTCAGGAGAAGACCATGCCCACAGAAGTCTCATTGGCTGTCTCCAGATTGACAGCCTAGACTCCAGCCCTACACTCTTAATCCTTAAATTGACACCACATAAGGTGACTAATGCAGTTTGTCAGTAACTGCCACTGATTGGTAAAGGTTGACGTTAGTTTTAGGAGAATTTAAGAACACAATTGAAAAAGGAACTCTTTGGTCAGCAGTATATTTCTACAATGATTTGACTTAGCTTATTGACACCTAACTATTATAAAAAGCAATTAAGCTCTGCTTAGCTGGATAAAATTGTTTTATGAATCCACGTTCTTTACAAGACCCTTCTTACAGTAGAATGAATTTTCATTAACAGGATTAATTGTCATTCATATTGTTTACAATAGGGTTGCTGCTTGGCTTACATTAATTTGAGCATTGTTGTGTCATTTTCCTCAGTGAAATCAGATCAAAAGAGGTTCCCCTTACAGTTTTTAAAGAAGACAACGAAACCAATCGGTATGCTGTGAAAATACCTTCTCATTCATAATTTAAGTATAGCATATTACACCAAATAATAAAAAATTCATAGAATGTAATTGAACCAGAGGTTCTCAAATTACTCCTAGGTTTAGTGATGAACTCGTAGGTTGCACAGGGTGTAGGATATAGCTATAGTAGTGGATGTGATTAATTACAAGAAGACACAGCAAAAGAAGTCAAAGGAAATGGCCAAAGGGTGACGTCTAGAGGAAAACCAGGCACAAGCTGCTGACAACCCTCTCCTTGTGGAGTTAATTTTGCCATCCAAAAATGAGGAAATACCATGTGAAAAGGTTTCTTGCAGAGACTCTGGTGCCCAAGGTTTTGACTGGGGACTGGTCGTGCCGGTGCCGTTTCTTAGGATGCACCACAGTTGCAGACTCCCACATGGATTTTAGGGGTCCAGCATAAACTGAGTTGAGCAAACACTTTGGGCACAGTGAAGGAGTCTTCTCATTTTGAGAATGATGGCAATCCTCTTGAAATCCTATTGCTCGAACAGCAGCCAATGGCTAACCTGGCAGCAGGCCTATTCAGGAATGGCAATCTCCTACCTGCTATGTGAACTCCTTTCTGCACAGCAATCATGGCCCAGCTTGAAATGTGGATTCTGCCTTAAGATTTTCAGTAGCAAATAGTATGTTGATAGAACCTGACGAATGGTTGAACCTTTTATGAGGCTCATGTGATTCCAGTTGATAAAATAAGGCATTCACATCTTCTTATTTTCCCAAGTACTCAATTGAAATTTCTTGCTTTATATATTGTCATATACTTCAATTTTTGGTATAATACCCATATGTGATGATTTTGACCTGATTATTTAACTTTCTAAATGACTCTAGATCTAGCTGTCATCCATGCTAATAGAGGATTCATCTTCCTGAGAAGTAGAGTGTTGAACCTATGTAGACTCCAGAGCTAACGGAACTGTGTTGTGTGAAAACAAAATAAATATGTTCTCCTCAAATTCCCCTTGTGGTAGAAATCCAGAAACAAGCATGCTATGATACTGATTCTAACAGTGATACTATTTTCTAAGTCTGAGAAGAGTCTGAGAAGCTTAAATGGCAACTGAGTTTTGGGTGTGAAATTTTGATAAATCACATTCTCCATTCCTTGTAGGGATAAACTATATAGAGAGGAGAGAATTCATAAAATTCATCAATTGACCTCCAACGGGATAATTACTATTTACCTCAGTATAGTATTGTCTCTAGGTGTAATTTTATAGAAATATTGTGTAACAAAAGATCAGGATCTGATACTTTTAATGACCTAGATTTTTCTCTTATGGATTTAAATTGTAATTTTATTTCTTCTGCTTAACAGTGAAGGAGATATCGGAAGATTCTTCAAGTGGGTAAGATTCCTGAGATCTTTTAAACAGGGAATTCAGAGAAAAGTTCATATTTATTGAGTGCTTTACTATGGGCTAGATACCAAAATACAAAGATGCTTCAAAAATACATGGAAAATGATCATATTTTTTACATATTTTCTACATTATTTTACTGGGAGCTCTGTAACAATCCACAATTCAATTAGATCAAGTATAATTATACAAATGTACCACCATGAGTTTCAAAATACTTTCATTCTTGAACTCTTTGATATCAGCTTGTTTGTCCCTTCCCTTCCGTACCCTACTCCGCAGGGACCCTCATTATTATATGTTTTTATTGTTATTTTCCATATATTACACCACTCGATGTAACTGTTCACCTTCAACTGTTGCCTGTTCCCCTCAAATGGAATTGCACAGTCATCATTGCAATCATCTCCACCATGGCACTCCCCTCCCCGATCCTAGACCCTCAGGAACCATTACACCCTACTGTTTCTGAAGGTTTATCTAGCTTGGCTCTCATGCATCCAGCAGTCTTCGTTATACAAATGAACACGTGCAGGTCTAACCAGATGAATGAGGTAAAACACAGACCATAGTAGTAAAGAGAGGAGATTAGAAAGAACTAGTGGGTAGTGATGTTTTTCATTACTGCTATACCGCTACCTAGAATTATCTTCCCTTCCTTGTGGGCCTTTGGGGAGGGACTGCCCAAATATCTTACAGGTGGGTTTGGGGTCTCCATGGTGTCCACCCTCCTTCATGTCAATTAGATTATTTGTTTTTTGAACTTCTGCTTCCTATTCCCATGGATACATCATGATCACCCCGGGCTGCTATACTTCTTCCATTTGGGCTTTGTTGATTCCCTGATAGCTGACCACTTCAAGCCATTAATACCTCAGACACTATGTCTCTTAATAGCTGTTCAGCATCAGCTTTCTTCACCACGTTTGCTTATGCACCCATGTAGCCTTCAGTGATCGTATTGAGAAGGTCAATGTGATACAGTGCCACATTATTAGAGCAATCTGTTTTTGTCCTGAGGCAAGATTGATATAGAGACCAAAAGGCCACCTGCTTCCTCCTTGTATTTAGATGTGTATGTGTGTGCACGCATGCATATTGACAAACAAACTTATCTTTACAACTTTATGAATTACATACATACATATGCATATATATACCTATATAAAATTTCTGTTTTCTTCTTCTTTGCTCTTTTCCTTTCCTCCTGCCCAAGTATCATGTTTACCCATCATTCACCTCTCAGAAATTTCTCTCAGATACATTTCATTTGATCAAACAGAACCAGGGACACTGCATCCTCCTCACTATCAATTTTAGAACCCTTCCTGTTCCCCTGTCCCAGTCGTTATTGACTCACCACTGACACCCCCATTAGCTACCATTACCTTCCCTATCTTGTATAGACAGACTCCAAAGTTGAAAGGGAAAAACACAAAAAAAGACAGACCATACAAATAGTTCCAAGTCTAACTGATAATCTGTCCCAGAGTAGATGACTATCTCTCTGTTAAGTAGCAAGCAGGACGTCTTTTAATCCATCAGTCCAGTCCCCTTTTCTTCCTGGGTTCCATATCCTGGGACGCACTTACCTAACAGCACTTAGACTATTTTAGTCCTCAGACTTCCTGACCAGAAGGCGTACCTCCTACAAGTTCCCATTGCACTTCCTGCAGTCAGGGATGGAGTGGTCTAATGAGCCCCTCCTTATACCTTTAGACTTTCAGTGTGGTCCCTTGTGAGTAACCCCAACCAGTTCAGATGAGCTGCCATATACTGCCCCCACCCCCGACCCCCAAGTAAGAGGTCGATGATTGAGATTCCTCAAGGACTTGGTGGCTTTGCTGGCATCGCTGTCCTGTTGCACTCACCTCTGGGTTGGCGCCCATGTGGGTGGGTAAGAGCAGCCACTCTCCCTGAGCTGCATCCTCAGTTGCCTGTATGCTGATGATTTCATTTCTGGATTATCTGTTCCTATCCATTGGTCTGTGTATCTATCATTATACCAGTGCGTGCTGTTTTGACAACTGTGGCTGTATAAAAAAGTTTAAAAGTCAGATAATGCAAGTCCCCCCTCTTTGTTCTGTTTCTAGAGGAGTTCTTTGCCATTCTGAGCTTCTCCCCTTTCCATAGGAAGTTGGTAGTTACCTTTTCCATTTCTTTCAGAAACAATGACGTTGGTATTTGTATCAGGATTGTATTAAACTTATATAGGGCTTCAGGGTAGGATCAACAACCTTACAGTATTGCATCTTCTGATCCACAAGCATGGAATATTCTTCCTTTTATGAAGGTACATTTTGGTTTCTTATAATTATGTTCTGTATTTTTCCTTGTACAGATCTTTTGGGGTTTTGTGTTTTTTTTGGTTAGGTATATTCCTAGATATCTCAGTTTATGCTAGGCTATTATGAAGGGTACTAACTTCTTGATTTCTTTTCCTGTGATACCATCTGTTGTGTATAGCAACACAATTGACCATTCCCTGGAAAAGGACATCATGGTTGGTAGTGGAGAGGGCCAGGCTTGAAGAGAAGAGCCTCAATGAGAGGGATTGAAGCAGTTGCTACAACAGTGTGTGCACACGTGAAAGTAGTTGTTTGCTCAGGGCAGTCACTGTTTCATTCTGGTGTGTAGTTCGGAACTGACTCAGAGACACCTGGAAACAATGATGATACATAACAGAACACAATATTGCTGGGTCCTGTGCCATTGTCACTATTGTAGCTGTGTGCTATTCTATCAGTGCCTCTCTTTGTATGTCGTCCTCATTTTCACAGACCTTCTGCTTTATCCAGCACGGTGACCTGTTACCAGAACTATATTCTCTCCTGATAGCATGTCCAAAGTATGTGAGATGACATCTCCCCATTCTCCCTGCTAAGACTGTGTTTCCCATTCAGCCTACTTTTGTGTGATGTTTTAAAATGTCACTAGAATATTTTGCTATTCATCTCTGTATTTTCTGTAATCATTACTTAGTTATGGATTTTTTGTTTCTGCTTTTCTGGTGTTTCTTCTGTTCTTGCATTTTCCCCATTCCTGCCAACCAGGCATTATTCCTCTTTTTCCATTGATAAAATTACAGCACATAAATTTCAAGGTTGGAGGCAACTCTGGAGATGAAGGAGCCCTTTGGGTCTTGTAGGGGTGGGTGGGCACTGGATGCAGCAAGCTACTATGCAATGACTGCATCATGGACCGGAAACGCCAACCTAGAAACAGACGACTTCATGCTCTTTTGAAGTGTACTGCTATCTAAAAAATGACAGGTACAATATACCCATATTTTTATGCACCATATCCAATGGTTTTCCTCATGTGCTCCCCCAACTCCCCCCGACCAGTGTTTTCATAAGTACACTATTTGGAATGATCTTTACAACATAATTTGTAAGCCCCACTACATCAATATATTACAAATTAGTCTACCAGGCATATGATAATAACCAGACTGGAGATATGCTTGGCTTGGTGATAAAAAACTAGGAGATCACCTTATTTCTTGGAAAATGTAGCAAATTGCCAAATTTGTCACTGCTTTTTGTGTGACATCAACTCACTTATTTTATGGTATATTTTTGTTCTAAAGCCTTTCAAAGGAATATGGACCTGATGATCCATGGCATTCTGATGATGATATCTTTGGCTCAGAACCCAAGGTAAAGTACTTTCTCCTGAACTTAGTCTTGTGTACTGTGTACTCATGAAATTAAGCATGGGTCTATTGCATAGTGCCAATGAAAAGCTGTTAAAAGTGTAGTCAAGCATGGCTAATTGAATTTTATGTATTTATTTTTACTTTAAACTGATGTGAAAAAGAAAGGGATGCGTGAACTGAAAACAGAATGATTAGGAAAATTCATAGTCGTGACAACACTATATTTAGGAGATTTTCCCATCCCATAATGAAGAAGAAAAATGAAGATCAAGTCCTCCTAATATGAGTTTTACAATTCCTAAGCCTAAATAATTTCACGATCTAATTATTATAATTAGTATAATACTTATTACATCTCTCCATGTATGTGAGTCCTAAAATATATTCTTGGATGCTTTTATTTTTATATTGCACGTATGTGTTGAGAGAACACTTGTTCTCCATTCCACTCTTGGTTCTATATGTAGACTACTGGGATCTGAGGAATTGTGGATATTTTGAAATTTAAACTTCCTTTCCAACGGGATTCCACTAAATTTTCCAATGCATTCCACTAAGCTTACATTTAAATGTCTTCATCTGACAGCAGGATGCATGATTTAACTCAAATAAACCATCTTTAGACTTCTGGGTCAATATGACCACTTAGGTCTATGCAAAAGAAAAGTCCCACTACAAAATGTAGAAGAAAAACCAGGTGTCTGGATGCTTGGAAGACAAGATGGAAGTTAAGTGAACAGAACAGTGGGTGTGGACAGGAAAAAAGGACGAATGGGTGGATCTGTGCCGCCCTTGGGGAGAATGGAGAAGGGGATGAGCCAGCTCTGTTTCGCCAGAGACCTGGAGAGCTCAGGGGAGTTACAGGTGTACACCCCCACTGGTGGATTGGAGCTCCAGTGTCTGCACTGAACCTGCAGGACTGACAAGTGTCAGGGTCCCACATTTCCCTGGTGCTTTCCTAGCCCCGTGGCACCCTGTTGACATCTCACTGCACTTCCACCACCTGGTCACTCTCCTGAGCTCCTATCCATTGCTTCCTTGGTGTTCCCATTGTACTTGCCCCAGGCTGTTAGCCCACCTCTTGCTCTTGTTCAACTGCCTGCACTCCCCTCATGCTACCTCTAATTGCCCGAAAGCTTTGCAGTAGTGAGGGGACGGGATCTCACATTGCACTTTAAGGGATGCTGGTCACCACCCTCCTTTGTTCTGTGGCAAAGGGAAGAACTCTTAAAAACTGTAATGATTTCCCACTTAATTTAATTTTTCCTTTAAAAAACAGTCAAAAGCTCTGGTATCACCAGAAAAAGAATTAAGGAGAAATTTGTTCTGATCATTTCAACAGATGGAGAAAAAGATTGAGAGATCTACAGAAAAAATTAGAAAACTAGAATCATTACATCATTAACAAAAATAAAATTCTAAATCTTAATCCAAAAGGAAAAGAATTAGACAATATTTTGAACTTTGACAAAGTTCAAAATAAGAATTGAAGCAATGGGAAACAAAAATTAGTGAACCTTATGGAAAAAATTTCCTGAATCCAATTAACAAGAGCAATCTAGTAAAAGAAGAAAAGTCTGCAGAATTGTTACACCATTTGTAGGACACTGTCAGGAGGAATAACTTACAACTCATTAGAATTCTGAAACAGGACATAGCCAAGAAATGGAACCGAGAAAATAGTCCAAGATTTGCTGGAAGAAAACTTACCTGACAGCAGAAAAGAGGAAAAAATAATGATTCAGGGAGCTGAGAGAACCCCCAAAAGAAAAATTCCAAAAGAAAATCATTGTGACATAGTATAGTCAAAATGTTCAATAAGAAGGACAAAGTGAGAGTCGTAGAGGAGCTAGGAACTAAACGACCCTTGAAATGAGAAGAAGAATATGCTTAGATTTCTAAGCAGACACCTCGCAGGCAAGAAGACAGTAGAATGACATATGATGCCCTGAAGGAAAAAAAAATCCAGCCAAGAATTCTATATGTAGAAAAGCATTAAGTATATTGTAGAATTACGTGTATTTACAGAGAAGGAAATATTAAAGGAATTGATAAAACCTAGTCCAGATTCACAATAGTACAGCAGACAAACATTTGAGATCAACAAGACCATCAATGCCCACGTGTTAACCTATGTATAACAGAATTCAAAATAAAGTAGAATTATAAGATTAAAAAGAAAAGAAAACAGATGTTACTCCACAATGCAGGGGAAAAAAAAACCAACTATAAGAACAGAGAGGAAACATAGATGTGAATCATTCAATTGGAAAAAGGAGAAGTCCTATTCAAGAGAGGAAAAGTGTCACTGCCATGGAGCCCATGCTGACTGACAGCCAAGCCCTGTGTGTTCCCCAGAAGGTAAGGGTTTGCAGGGGAAGCAGGGCTTCCCCCCATGTAGCTGCTGCTGGTTTTGGACTCCCTACCATTTGGATCAAAGCCCAGCACTTAACCATTACATCACCAGGGCTCCATCACCACCAGAGCTCCTTAAAATATGGGAGGATTGTAAGAAATGAGGTAGCCTGAAAGGGAATAGGAAAATCTCATCGAAATAAAAAGATGGAAAACACGAATAGTCATTAAAAAATAACAATAAGGGAAAAAGGGGTAAGAAAATTCAAGAACAGAAGACAAAATTGGGAATAATAAAACTATACCGAAAATAAATAAAACCACAGAACAATGACAGCAACAAATGTACACAAATCAATGATGAAACCAAATGTAAGTGGATTAAATGGACTAGTCCAGAGACAGATAAGAAGAGTGGTGAAAGAAAAACAAATAAAAAGAAGGCTAGGGTGGATTAGAAAAGCACCATCAATATGCTGATTAAAAGAAACATACCCTTTGGAGCCAGAGATCATGGGAAAAGCACACCAGCCTGTTTGATCCAAAGATGACAGTAACACGATCCAAATATGATGAAGGACCAAGGCACAGAGCTTACATTGTGAACAGGCAATTTAGAGAAGGCTATAGAGGACAGTGAGTGCTGACAATCTATTTGCAGAGTATTTACTCAGATTAACACTCTGGCAGATCCCCTCTGGCCACAATCAAGGGACACTAACAGCTTGACTATCAGGGATTATTGTAAACTTGACTATGATCCTCATAACTGTTGTATATTTTGGTACCCGGTCAATTGACCTTCTTCTTGAACCAACCTGAATTTGCTCTAGGATTAAATATTCCTCGCTTATTCCACTGTAACAGTCAAGGAAGGCAATGTAGTGTGTTGGGTTTCTTTTCCAATGGTTAAAATTCCGAATTAAAATTTGCCTTACACCACCATATTAATTTCCTCTCTGGCTTTTTATCTATCTATCTATCTATCTATCTATCTATCTATCTATCTATCTATCTATCTATCTATTTATGTTTGAATATTGCTGGAAGTCCTTTCTTTTTTGCCTTTTATCTTCAGTTTTATCTTTATATTATTATTTTTCTTTCTGTGTCGCTATGTTTGTGTTTATTGCCCGGTTTCCTAATTCCTGGTGCACAGAAGAATGGATGCATAAGGACAAACTGATGTGAGCAATTAACAAAGATGAGAGTGGGCAGTGTGAGTGAATTGGTCCGCAAATAACGAATGCAGTGATGGAGGACTAGAATAGATTGTGATGATGTAGATACAACTTTTTAAAATACGACTTAACTATGGAAGTGACTCATACGTGAATTTTATATCAACAAAGTAATTCTTTCAAGGAAGAAGCACAGCTTTTCTACCAACACAAAAATGCACTGAAAACCTAAAGTGGAAGGGGAAAAACCACAGTTCACAGCACAATCAAAGAACCCCACCCCCAAAGCAAGAGTAGCAATATTAATCACTGATAAAGCTTTCTTCTATGCAAAATCCACTATGAGAGACAAAGCAAGGTACTACATAATGATGAAAAGGACAAGAGCAGGAAGACATAGCCCTAATAAACACCTATGCATCTAATGAAAGGGCCCCCACAATACATTAATCCAAAAAGACATTACAATCATACTAGTAGGAAACGTCAACAATCCACCCTTAAGACCAGAGAGATCATCGGCGAGGAATTTAATAAAGGTACAGAAGAACTAACCAGCTCCATCAATAGACTGTATGGCTTAGGCATATGTGGAAAACACCTGTCAGCAACACAGGTTACATTATTTTTTAGTGCATATGGAATATCCTCTACAATAGATGATATGTTAGGTAGGACACAAAGCAAGCCTTAATAAGTTCAAAAACACTACAACCCGTTTTCACAACACTCAAACATTAGAACCCCACCATAGAAAGAGCAACGGATACAAATCAAATACATGGAAAATTCACAACCACTGTCTAAAAAGTACTGTGTAATTGTTGAAATAAAGAATTAACTCAAAAAGGTCTTGAAACAATTGATAGCATAATACAGCATACCAAAATCTTTGGGACTTAGCAAAAGCAGTACTCAGAAGGAAATTTTACATAATGACATGTACATAAAAGAGAGAAGAGAACAAAAAACCTACATATTAAACCAGCACATTCAACATTCAGAACTAGAGTGAAAAAGGAAACATCCATTGACTGGAAGGAAATACTTTAAAAATTGGAGCTGAATAAATGAATTCAAAAGATAGGGGAAGAGTAGAAAAAAATGAAAAGAACAAAACATTGATTCTTTGGAAGGATCAATGAAATGGACAAACCACTAGCAAATTTGACAGAGGAAAAATAAAAGTACAACTACCAATCAAGGAAAGGTGTGACATCACAACAGGATTCAAAAACAAAGCTAATAGCACAAAACTATAAAAGACAGTACTTCAACGAATTTGAAATTTTAGAAGAAATGAACAGTTTTCTATAAGCACAAGGTGTACACAAATTAATACCGACTGAGGTAGAAAACATCAACAGTCACATAACAATGAAATCAATCCATCGGGAGATTTTAAAAAGGTCCAACCAAAAAGATTCAAGGCCAGATAGCTTCACCAGGGAATTCTACCACACATTTAGAATCGAGTTGATAGAAAATTTTCACAAATTATGCCACAAAATAGAATGGGGTGGCAAACTCCTGAACTCATATTATACTACAAACAAAACCCTGATACGAAAACCAGGCAAAGACACTAGCAGGACAAAAAATTTACAGACCAGTCTGCTGTATAAACATAGATGCAAATTATGCCAACACAATGTGGGCCAACAGAATTCAACATAACAAAACAAACAGTCCAACAAACATCATGATCAGGTGGGACTCATGCCAGGTACACACGTATGGATCACCAAGAGAAAAAGTCATTGTAATCCACTGTATAAACAATAAAAGGGAAAAAAAAGAACTACAAGACCTAATCGACACAATACAGGCTTTGATCAATCTGATGCCAATTCCGGATTTTAAAAAACAGTACAATGGGAATAGACAGGAAATTTCTCAATGTAATAATGAACATATTTGCAAAACCAAAGGCCAACATCTCATTCAATGGAAAGAAACTGAGAGCATTTCCCTCTGATTCAATATTGTGTTGGAACTAGTAAACACTCCAATTCATATTGTGCTGGAAGATGTAACCAGAGCTATTACGTAACAAAAGGTGGTCAATAGCTACCAAACTGGCAAAGCAGTAAACTGTGTTTGTAGATAGCGCCATTCCATAAGTAGAAACCGGCAAAGACTTGTCTAAAAGATTGATTGAAACAATTGAAAGATTTGATAATGGAGCAGAGCACAAGGTCAGCATGCAGAAATCATGCAGATTCCTATACACTAACCTAGAGAGCTCTGAAAAGTAAATCAAGAAATCATTTATAATAACCACATAAAAGATGAAATATTGAGGAACAAACCTAACCAGAGAAACAAAAGATCTATGCAAAGTAAACTAGAAAACGCTATTTTGAGTGACCAAAGGACACCCCTCCTAGTATATATATATATAAAAAAGAAACCACATAAGTGGAAGAATGTTCCCTGTTCATGGATTGGAAGGCTGACTACAGTGAAATGTCAATACTTCCCCCCAAAACAAACCCCAACCAAATTCACTGGATGG
This sequence comes from Tenrec ecaudatus, assembly GCF_050624435.1. Lineage (NCBI taxonomy): Eukaryota > Metazoa > Chordata > Mammalia > Afrosoricida > Tenrecidae > Tenrec > Tenrec ecaudatus. The sequence continues at coordinate 50,338,340 of NC_134532.1, forward strand.
GGATAGCTTCTGGCTCATAGCAAACCTATAGGACAAACCTAGGTGGGTTCTGAGATGGTAAGTCTTTAAGGGAATAGAAAGCTATGTCTTTCTCTCTTGGAACAACTGGTCGTTTGGAACTGCCATGTATTGCTCCCATGGATCAGCTAGTAGTTTTGAAATGCTGATCTAGAGGTTAGCAGCTCTACACATAACTATTAAGTCACCAATCCAGATTTCAAGCTAATTATTTAAAGACATGGGGAGGGGGGATTAACATGGAGAACAAAGAGACACAGTATATAAACAAAAAACTACTTAAGAAGAACAGAGTATTGTGTTAAGTGTTGTAGGAGCCCCGATAAAATGATTTAAAAGAAGAAGAAGGACAAAGTAGGAGGCCTCTCACCTCATGATTTTAAAACCTGTTACAGCAGCCACATAATAAAAAGAAACCCTGGTACTGGTACAATGAGGCCATGGAACAGAATCGAGAACCTAGAGATAAAACCATTCACCTATAGATAATTGATCTTCCACTAAGGGCCAAGAATCTATCTGCAGAAGAATGAACTAAGACTCAGGCCTCAAGGGAACTCGAGGGAGTAGGACTGAAATATCAGTCCCAGAGCAATGAAGATCTTCAAGCGAAAAGAGAGATCAAAATAGGTGCCCTATTGCAGGGCACATGAGAGTATCAAATGCAACCAAGGAAACACACGTACTAGGTGGAAATAGAGATGACAGACCTACCAAAAATAAAATGCATATTAAAAGTATTTTATGTTCTGATTAATTAACTATTCAAAAATACTTCATTACTTTCAAAGTTGGGTTTATTTTCTCGCTATTTGTTGTACAGCTTTTTTTTCCTTTTTTCTCCCTGAATTTATACGATATTAGCTAATCCTGTCATTTTCTCCCCGTTCCTTTCTCTTTCTTTCTACCTTAAAAAAGAAATTATTGACCACTGTCGAGTTTTTCAGTCATATGGACATTTGTTACATATTGATTTTCTCTGCCCCTTGCTTTCTATTTTCATTGTCAATGAACAAGTTTAGAACTTTCTACTCGGTAGCTGTGTGTATGCACATGTTTGTGTATGCATTAGTGTTGACACACCTTCTCATTCTCTAAAAAGGTTTCTTCTGTTTTTCTTGCAAAGATTTCAATTGATATAATCAGTCTGCTTTAACATTTTGAGAATGGAGGGAATCTACACTGTTTGTAATTCCACTATTTCCAAATAGAATACTATTGAGAATTACACTCTCACATATTCCCTCACATGAGATAACTCATAAGATCATAGAAAATTAGGTCAACATGAAGCTGAAGACATTTAGAAATATCACAAATAAGTTTGATGTGAATTGCTAGTAGGTAAAAACAATTGTTGTCGTTTTTAAAAATAATACTACCCCAAGGTACATTAAAATTATCTAATGGATATCATGGCAGGTATATAAGAAATTAGAGAAGCAAGGTGAGTCACATTTTGGGGATGCTTGTGATGTTTCTCAGTAGACAAGAAGACTGTGATTGGAGTCCATGTCTGCGGGACTCCAAATCTTAAGCTCTTTGTGTTAGATCATATATTATGAGAAACAATTGATCTATTTTAATACTTGGTATTAATTTTCTTTTCCCTTAGGGTCCCCCTAAGCCCAACTTAGTTAAATTGCTCCAGGAATTTCAGCAATCGAAGAAACAAGGTAACTTATTTGAACACTTCCTAACCTTGCATTATTCATGAACTTGAAAATACAGACATCGTCATGCATTCATTTATTTTGCAGATGTTGAAACTACCAATGTTATATCACTAACAGAGAGGAATACTGAAGATAGTCATTGTAGTAGTGAAGGGGAACATGGGTCTAAAGCCATTCCTAAGGGAGGAATTACAATCAAAGTGGGTACTTATCATCCTACAAATGATGGTTCTGATAGCCACGATAAAGGAGTGTCTGAAACTCTTAAGGGAACAATTAATGTCAAGGTGAGTTCTATCCTGCCAAGAACAATCATTATAACCATGATGATGAAGACATGTCTAAAACTCTTCCTAAAGGATCACTTAAAATCAAGAAATATTCACATCCTATCACGCACAAACAATAGTTCTAACAGTGACCTTGAAAATGTGTCTTAAACTCTTCCAAAGGGACAAATGAAAGTCAAAGGGTCTTTTAATTCAGCCATTCTTTCATCTGATCCTGCTCTCAGGTTAACCGCTTCACATGCACTCAAAGTAAATGTCAGTTGTTTATTTGGGTTTTGCCTTTTCCCTAGGCTCTTCCACTTACCCTCCATCCCACTGTTCATCAGAATGAGGATGATGAGGGACAGAGATAAAAAGAGGTAGCCTGAATACAATCCAATGAAACGAGGGCAAAGACTAGCAAAATTATCTAGGGAACTATATAAGATTGAGATTTAGACAAAGTTGATGGTGCTGAACAATTTTTGGTATGCCATGATGGGAGGAAAACAATTAGATAGCAACACCAACCGGGCAAAGATATAAAGACGCATTTTAATAGGACTAGAATTTCAAGTGGAAATTTCATTTAAGAAGATTAAGATGAAGACAGTGAGGAAAAATGAAAAAGGGATTGAATAATTGAATTAATTGTAGAAGAAACAGGATGAATTAATTCAATAAGAAACAAGATGACAGAGATGAGTAGAATCTGTCCAATCTTACAAAATCAATAGTAAGGTTGACAGAGAACAGCTACTTTAACTGTAATTTGTCGAATTAGTGAATGATATTACAGTAAGGGCATGCAGGAATCAAAAGTTCTCCTTGTGACATCTAATAAATGCTATCATCATGTGGCTGGTCGGGAAAGATGAACAAAGTGTGTATAAAGGACATCCTAGCCTGAGCAAAGGGTTGAGGCATGAAAGAATAGCATGGCAAGAGAAGTGGAGAGAGAGGAAATGTGGTGAAATTGGCACACATTTATTAGGGGTAAACTTTCAACTTCCTGTTACAGGAAGTTTCCCTGGTAATATTTTAAATCATTTTATTGAGAGCTCTTACCACACTTGTAACATTCCATAAATTGATTGTATCAAGAATATTTGTATATAAGTTGTCATCATCATTTCCAAAATATTTTCTACTTGAGTCCTTGATATAAGCTCCTCATTTTCCCCTCCTCCACCAACCATCCCAACCTTTTGAATCTTTGATCAATTATATATTGTTATTTTTATTGTGTCTCTTACAACTGTACCTTGTCTCCCTCCACCCACGTTTCTGTTATTCATCCGCCCACATTATGGGGAGCTATATATCCAACCTTGTGATTGTTCCCCTCTTTCTCCCTTTCCCCCAACATGACCATCCCCCTCCCCTCATGATATTGCTACTCACACTACTGTTCCTGAGGGCTTTATCTTCCTCGAATCCCATGTGTGGAGCGCTCTTAGCGCTATCAATGAGTGTTCTCTGGTCTAGCCAGATTTAAAAGTTAGAACTGGGTCATGTTAGTAGGATGGATGGGTTGAGGGAGGAAACATTCAGGAACTAGAGGAATGAATGTGTTTTGTTGGTGCTAAAGTGCACCTTGGTTGAATCATCCCTTCCTTATAACCCTTCGTGTGTGTGTGTGTGTGTGTGTGTGTGTGCATGTGTGTGTGTGTGTGTGTGTAATGGGAGGGGGGATATCCAATTGTCTACAGATGTGCTTTGGATCTCTCCAAAGCCCCTCATTTGCATTCATATAGGCCCTGATAATTTTTTAGCAGAGGAATTACATTGTACTAAACATAAATTAGAAAAATGAGGAAATGTGTTCAGATTAGGACATATCAAACCCGAGTCACCAGGGAACTTACGAGAAAGATTTAGGTAAATACTTTTCTAGCTATTATTACTATTTGATGTATCTTTACTCCTACTCAGGAGAAAGACTGGGCTCACTACTCCAGTAGAGTTACAGTCTCTGCAACGCAAAGGAGCAATTCTTCCCTGTCCCATAGTATTGACTCGCTGGCAGAGTTTGGTCTTGGAATTGTCCCTTATTTAGAAGCTCTGATGTTTCCATGATGGAGGCCTGTTGGTTGTGCTCTGGGTTGTGATCTGAATGGTCTGCAGTCCACAATCAGTTGAAGCTCCCAGTTACAGTGACATTCTCAGAAACCCACAGGGAGTCACTCTGAGTCAGAGTTGACTCCAGAGCAGTGAGTAAGTGAGTGAGTGAGTGAGTGAGTGAATGAGTGAGTGAGTGAGTGAGTGAGTTAATGAGTGAGTAATGGCTCAATGCATTAAATATTGGATTGCTACCCAAAGAATTGGTGGATCCATCCCACTATCCAATCCTCAGGAGAAAGATGAGGCACTCTACCCCTATGAAGACTTACATGCTCAGAAAGCCCGAGAACAGTTCTTCTCAGTCCTATAAGACTTGCTATCAGTCCCAGTCCTCACCAGGGCCGAGGCTTTGGCTTCCCTCAGTAAGAGAGAGAGCCAAAGGGGAAAAGTGTCGAATGTATATGGTACAGCTTGTGGCTGCTTGATGGATTGCTTGAGGGAGCGAGTGAGGGAGTGAATATATTGCTTGCAAAGTTGACTTTCTTTCTTTCCATTCTAGGAAGAAGAAACACAGCTAGAACCAAAAGAAGACAAAGGCAGACTTACTGTTTCGAAGGTTCCTGCAACAGTGCAAAGAAGACACCCAGTGACTGCTGTGGATGAAAAACAGGAAGGTAAAACAAGCCGTAAATTAGTGCCTGCCTGAAGATTGTTGTCGGCTTAAATGCTACTAATATGTACTCCAGTGAGAATCAGTGGATTCAGACATGTCTATGCCATTTAAATAGTATTCATTAGCTAGTTCTTTTCCTAAGTCTCTGAATTACTGCTTCCAGCAACTTTGTCCTACAATGCTTCAACCCTTGTACTTGATTGACACTTTCCTGAGTGGAGATAGACTTGTATTTCCGTTTCCGATGCGCAGTGGTTATGTTCTTATTCATGCCTCTGTTACTATGTTTTACAGATGTGAGGTCAAGATTAAGATCACAAGAAGGGCATCCAAGAAAAACATGTTGGATTTCTGAGGTACTATCTCTGTAGACTTTTTTGTAATTTTACTATAAGTGTACGGGGATGTTAATAGGTTAAAGAGGATATGTTTCTTTGATTTATGTTTGCAGTGAACTTGTATGCCACTAAATCCTTCAAGACCATTTTACTTTTCTCTGTTTCTTAGCCACTTAGACTAATATTTAGATTTCAGGGGAAAGGAGTGTGGAGGATGTTTTTATTTTTATAGTCATTTTAATTTTTATCTTGCTAAACACTCCCTTGTATTGTTGCTGTCATTGTTGTCCCCACCTTATCCCTCCCCTCTCCCTGTTCCTACCCCAATCCCTGGGCGTCATGATCTTGTGTAAACCACATTGCTTCTTGCTTTTCCTTATAACAAGGATGACATAAGTATCTTTGTAAGATGCAGTTTGCTAAGCAAAATGTTCTCCAGTTTTCTCCATGTCTTACAGTGTTTAAGAGAGTTGTCATTGTCTTTTTCCAATGCATAAAATTCTGTAGTGTGAATGTTCCATAGCTTGCTGATACATGCCTCTAGAGTTTGGGGTTTGGGGCTGTTTCCATGGTTTCGCTATTGCAAAAACTGCTGCAATAAACATATCTGTACATATGTCAGTTTGTGTTATTTCTTTTGGTTATATTCCCAGGAGACAGACTGCTGGATCATGAGGTTCTTCGATGTGTGTTTGTTTTAAGAAGTGCCGCTGTACAATTCTACATTCTCACCAGCATCGTAAAAGCATTCTTATCATCCCTGCTATTGGGGCATTTCTTATTTTGTGTCACATTGAATTTTGCAAAGAGTGTCATTGTGAAGTGATACCTCATTCTTGTTTGAATGTGTATTTTTCTGGCTGCTATTGATCATGAAGATTTCTTCATACATTTGTGGGGGGCCGGTATTTATCCTTGGGACGTTGTCTATTTGTGTTTGTGCTCAATTTTTAAGTGTTTTTTTGTATTTTTCTTGTTAAGAGCATCAGTGAAAACAGGGAAAACTTTAGGACCCAATACAGGTTGGGGTCCTCTACAGATTTTGGACATTAATCCTTCATATGAGCTATTATAACTTAACATTTTTCCCAATCTGTGTGGTCTCAGTGACCCTTTTGATGAAGTCTTTGTTGTGCTTGAATGGGGTCTTTTGAGTAGGTTCCGGTTCTTTGTTGTGTCTTCTATAGTGAGTGTAGATATTTTAAATTTTGTTTGGTTGTGTCTTTATGACTAGTATCAGAGTCACAAAGTTTGTTCCTTGTTTTCATTGATGCTATTCATAATTGTGTAATTTATATTTAGGTCTTTGGTCCCTCTTGAGGTTATTTTTGTGCATGGTGTGACATAGGAGTCTTGTTTCATTGTTTTGCAGGTGAAAATCCAGTTTTTGCCTCACCATTTGTTGAAAAGACTGTCTTGAGCCCATTTAGTGTGTTTTATTTCTTGATTAAAATTTAGATGCCTTTAGTTAACTGGTTTATATCTGGGTTTTCAATTCTAATCCATCGTTCTTCATATCTGTCATTGAACGAGTTGTGATTACTGTTGTGATTGTTATGGCTACATAGGTTTTCAAGTCTGAGAGAGAGAGGCCGCACACTTTGTTTTAATGTGTTAATGTGTTTTACTTATTCTGGGTTTCTTTCCTTTCCATAGATGTTGGCAATTTGTTTTCCAATTTCTCTGAAAAATTATGGTGGAGTTAGGATCAGAATTGATTTGGATTTGTAAAGTAATTTTTGAAATAATAACATTTTTGCTATATTTGATGTGCATATCTTGGGTCATGGTAACATATTCCATTGGGGTAAATACTTTTTTTCATTTCTTAAAGAGTAATTTGGAATTTCATTTGTATACACCTATTGTTTCTCTAGTATTTACTCCTAAAATATTTTTGTGTAGTTATTGTAAATGACAATGCTCTTTGAATATCATTTTTTGAAATATCATCCTTAAAATAGAAGACTGAGTGATTTCTGCACGTTGATCTCAATGCCTGCTATGCTGCCAAATTTTCAATTAGTTTGAGCAATGGTTTGTTCAAATCTTTGGTATGTTCTATATATAGCATTACATGTCATCTGCAGACAAGCCATTCTTATTTCTTCTATGCAATGAGGACACATTCCTCTTTTTTATGTTTTTGAATCTCACGGAAATACCCAAAACTATATTAAATAAGCTTCTTGATAAAGGGCTACCTTGTCTAGTACTAGTTCAAAGAAAAAAGAAGCCATTTCAATGTCTCTCTATTCAGTGAATTGCAAGCGACCACTTTTGCATATAAGGTGTTTATTAGGTTGAGGGACTTCCCTTCTACACTTATTTTGTTGAGTGCTGTAATTGGGAAGAGATGCCGTATTTTCCCAAATGCCTTTTCTGCCTAGATTGATATAACCATTTGGCTCTTCTTCTTTATTTTGCTTATGTGATCACTTGAATTGATTGTTTTTCCTACTATTAACTCATCCTTGCACATTCAGTAGCAATTGCACTTGATCTTGTTGCCTAAGTTTTTTGGTTGGTTTTTTTGGGTAATTCTGTTGACTAGTATTGCACTGGAGATCTTGGCATCTATAGTCATTAGAGTTTTTGGCCTATCTTTTATTAGGCCATGGTACTAATGATTAAAAGAGTACTGAGAGAAGGAGTTTGAACAAGTGTAGGCTAAGGACTATTACAGTACCTGGATTATTCACTTATATAAGGTAACGTTCTGGGACTGAGGACTCTTTGTAAACAATGGGAATTGGGGGTCAGGACAAAGTTACAATAATATTCACTGACCGTGTCAGTCACAGATCTTTCATCTTTTTTATGTATTGAAAAGTTAGTATTTTGCATTAGCCAGCTGGGCTCCATTTAGATGATTCTGATTTTGTGGGCAACATGAAAAGGCATCATTGTCAGGAGCCAGTTGAACATATGCCTTCGTGTCACCATCAAGCCAGATCAAGGTGTTGACCTTGGCTATGTCAATGTGATAGATCTTCTTCACAGCCTGTTTGATCTGGTGCTTTTTGCCTTTGACATCCACAATGAACCCAAGTGTGATGTTATCTTTGATCTTCTTCATGGAAGAATCCTTGGTGAAGGGGAACATGAGGAAGGCATGTGGTCCAGCTTGTTTCTGTTGGAGGCACTCTCCCCAGGGTATTTGGGCTGCCTTCTTAGTCTCAGAGACTTGGGGCCCTGAAATTGGGGGACTTCTGGATATTCTTGTTTTGTGTGTGTGTGTGTGGCAGTGGATGCCTTACAGCACAGCTGTCTTGGGCTTTAAAGCCTTTGCTTTGGCTTTTGTTTGGGGAGAGTAAAGGACTTCCTTGTTTGCCTTCGGTGCCATCTCCATAGAAAGGAATCTGTACACATCTTAATACAGCTTTGAAGATGTAAGTAAATGCGTGTCCACCTACTGACAATTCAATACTCTTGGTATAGCCATTTTCCATGTCCTCACACACCATGTGATTTCAGTCTTAAGGCCTCAGTCTATAGGTATATTTGAGGTCAAGGTTAGTACACCTAGTGGGGCTTTTATATAGACCCCGTTGGTGTGTCTTTTGGAGCATATTGTGTACTTTGAAAATCCAGAATTCATTGTCCTGGTGTTCTATGGCACAAGACCTGGGTCTCTAGAGAGTGTACTGGTCGCACTCAGACCAGTGGGACTGATTAGGTGCATATTGCCAGGCACAATCACAGACAGTGTCAGTTACAGGTCTTCCATCATAATAAATACATATTTTTATGTATTGGAAAATACATAAAATAAGCACCATATCCTATAGGGAGAGGGAAGCCGACTGATATTATTGTGTCTATAAGAAAGGGTCCCTGTTTGGGCTTATTCAGCTTTCTGGCTCTCAGGGAGCTTATCGTTAGTGGAGGGATTATGTTCCTCTAAGGACAGACACGGTTGCCTCCATCAGAGGGGAGACATATGGCAGTTCCTCACCACACCACAGGACCCTATTTCCATGCATAGTTTCCCAGGAGTAGAGAACAGGGAGACTGGTGGTTGGAGGTGAGAGGGGATTTAAAGCAGGGGCTGTCAGGCAGAGGTGTGCCCCATGTACAAGTAGTTCCCCATGTAGGGGAGAGGGAGACACAGAGACTTGCTCCTAGGCTTCCTGTCAGTTGTGGAAACCTTCCTCTGATAAGAACTGAAATCTTACAGGGAGCGGGGGGAAGGAGAGTTGATGAGGAGAGGAGGTAGAGAGATGGAGATTCCGCACAAGGGCAAGCTATCTGACTTCCACAGGAGGGTCCCCGGGGTCTGAAAGCAAGGAGAAATGAAGAAGGAATGAGGGGGCTTGGTGAGAGGGGGTTGTAACCAGGGTGAGGTCAAGAGGGGAAAACGGAAATCCTCACACCTGGACCAATAGCCAACATGAGAAACGGAGGAGAGGTTGAAGTGTGGTCAAGGATATTGTGTTGCTTGGATCCACAGTCAATGCTCATGGAAGCAGCAGTCAAGAGATGCAAAGACGCATCACCTTAGGTCCATCTTCTAGCAGTTCCAGGTCTTTAGCATATTGAACAATGAGGATGGGACCTTGAGGAATAAGAAGCCAGCGGCCAGCCATGGTATTTTCACTTGCCTCATAGGCATGTGAATTCTGCACGTAGAATAAGAAAGAGAAAACAAAATTTGGTGTGGTGACTTGTCACTTGAAACTTTGCCGATGAGATTTTAAATGTTTGAACTGGAAATACATATCTGTTATTAAAAATCAACTATGTGCATGGCAGGGAGATACTGAATATTCAGGCAAGAGCTTATGCTTCAGTAGGTGGAACAGAAAAACAATCCAACAAAAATTTCCAGGTCATTTTAAGTCTTCATACAAAGGAAACAAAGACTGTGAGGTTACAGAATATTGCGAGAGTCATTATTCTGGGGTGGCTGGGGATGGCAGTGGGGGTGGGTTTTAGGCAGGTAGAGTGTAACATTGAAGCTCCCTAATGTCTAGGGTGGGAAGGAGTGCGTCCGGTGAGGGTTCTGCCTATGAGAACAACGGATCCTGCCTACCTTGTTCACCATGTTACTCTTCACATTTGGGGAGATTCCGAAGTGGGAAGTATGCGTGTCACCCTCATCATCATTCTTCCCGCTTTGTGGAGAAAGGAAGATGTGCATAAGCAGTGTCTGACACATTTTCAGTGCTTATTTTCCAAATTACTCTCCTTTTATGAAAACTTTCAGTGCTTTTTCCCCCCATATGCTCCTTAAGTTGAAAAAAATGTGTTGTACTAGAGTACTTGCTTGGTAGTATTTAAATATAACCTAAAGGGTAAAAATTCTTACTGAAGATCATTTTATTTTATGGTAAAAAATTACATTCCTAAAGCCCATGTTTGCCTACATCAAAGAATATGGAAGATCTCCTGTTTATGGTCAGCATGACAATACTGTGCCCTATGGTGTCTTGTCAGGCATTTTACTTTTTAAAAATACTGTCATGTATAAGTACTTTGTCTTCAGTGAAATCCATATCAAGCAAGTATATTTATTACAGCATTTGTTTAGATACCTACTTTTCCTAAGTGCTCTTTTTTTAAAGGGGGAAATTCAGACTACAATTAGCTACTTGAAGATGCTTGTTTATAGAGTTACCATAAATCAGTATTTTTATATAAATACATTTCCCCTGAACTTTCATCCTCAGCTTACAGAATTAATGCCTAAATAAAGATAAAATGTAGACATGATTTGGAAAACAAAGATGAGATGCATCATTGAAATGTTTAGCTTTTCAATTCATGCTTCCCTAAGTTTTAAGTGTAACTACTTTTAAAATAGGTGCTGTCAGCAAAGGATAAGTAATCTTGTAAAACTGATTATTGGCATTAATGTTAACAGAGTGTACTCAAGAGGTCTCCACAGAAGAATGCTGATGATTTAGTTGCAGCCCCAGATATATCAGAAAGACCAGGTAAAGCTGTATCAAAAATCATTTGAGATATTTTTTTAGACATGAGTACTGATAAATTCTGATAGCCGAAAGAAAATGTACAATGGAGAAAAAGAAGTATGATGGAGATACCTGATAGATGTTTAGAGAAGGTGTCAGTAACAGATTAATTGAAAAGCGTCACCAGAGAAACAAAATTATTACTTTCAATTCCAAATTATGGAAAGTCAGTAAGTTAAGGAAGAACAAAGGGGTCAAGAGGAGGAGAAGAAGAATGGAAGGACAGAGTACGATGAGTAAACAATGGGAAAAGAAACCAGGGGCACTCAGAAGCAGGTGATAATAACAAATACTTCTTTAGAAGAAGGAAGCATGGGATATTAGAAAAGGGGTGAAGAATATGGAAGGAGATTTCAATTCTAAGTGTCGACAACTTGAGGTGTAGTTTTCCACTGACTAGCTCCCACATTGGGAATTCATGAAGGAATGAAGCCTTTAATCGTGCCCCCAAATACTCCAATCTCACTGCCATTGAGTAGATGTTAGCTCATAATGACCCTATCTCACGCTGTAGAAATGACTGGCCCCTGTGAATCTCAGAGACTAAGTCTATACTGGAGTAGAAAAGCCCCATCCGTCTCCTGTGGAGAAGTTTGTGGATTTGAACTGCCCACGTTGCACATAGCTGTTCAAGTCATAACCAGCACGCCCCCAGGGTTCCTGTCCAGATCATACAGAGCTGTTTCATCTACAGTGGATGAGTCGAAGTGTGTGTGGTCAGGGATATATATATATTTTAAAAGTTTCTGTTTCATAGGACATCATCACATATGCCTGAAGAAGGGCACTGGGAAAAATAAAAAGCAGTGTCTTGTTTGAGTGAGAGGCAGGAGGTAAAGTCTGATTCATGTATCATTAATAAACATTATGACTTTTAATACACAATTAGTTCACGAGATGCAATAGGGAGGAGGCTCAAAGTTAGATTCCTGAAGGAAGAGTTGAGCTGAAGGAATGTGGAAGCTGACATAATACAATCATACTCAGACTCTGACTCACGAAGCCTGGACTTCTTTATTTCGAACAAGCTACCAGGTGATGCCAAAGTTGCTGGTCCTCAGATCCCTTCTCTGATTAGCATGGGTGTTAGATGTCCCTGGAGCTGTCTGGAAGAAGGATCTTGGGATAATGGTTTAAATCTGACTTATTGAGGAAAGGCATTGTTTTATCTAGATTTTACATGGAAATCATTTTAGATAGTAGAGGGAGGTAACATACCCAAATAATTGAGGAAATAATCATGGGTAATTTGGAAAAATAATTGAAATGTTTTCTTGAATACTAAAATTTCTATTGTCAGTATAGACTAGACTGGTTTTTTTTAGACTGGTTTTTAAACATCGAGTTTATTTAAATCCTCAATATTCTGTAATTAGCCCTACCCCCTCTTTAACAACATATTTCACATTGAAACTGTATTGTCCATTATTCCTTCCCTGCATTTGAAAAAGTTTCTGTCATGAGTGGATCATAAAACTATGATGGCTAAATGATAGGATAGAAGAAATGTATCCCTCCTGTATTGTGGTAAATAATGAATATTTTTTTGAAGTCTTATTCTACAACTAGCTCTCCAAGAAATCAATTTAGAATATGTTATGACTTGGATGAGAACTGAAATATACATTCAAGGCAGCTGTCAACACAACTGGGTACTTATTAAATTACAGGACAAATTGAAGAAGGTGATAAATATTTGTAGGATTATGATACAAATGATTTTGTTGCATCATAATTGGAGCTACATTTCTACATACGGCCTTGAGCTTTCATTAATTTTTATCAGGGTCGTGATTTGTTCCTTTGATGAAAGATCCAGTTTCCTCCACTCAATCAGTATGTCAACATTACTAATGGACACTTTAATTTCAGTTGCAGTGATTAGAATAATCATCTCATGTTTGAAAGCTTCATTGCATTCTTTGTTAATCCTATATTCCTATAGTTCAGTATTTTAAGATGGATTCATATTTCTTTCATGTTGCCTTTGGAAGCAAAGCAACAAGCAACCAATACAAAGCATGTACGCTGTACAGGAGGATGAGAATCCTGCTTGATAATCATTCCTCATAAATGTGTGTGATTAGTTTTTGTCATATTGCATGCAATTGATTGTGTCCAATTTGCCCTGTAGATTCTCCTGTGAATAAACTACATTTGATGGTCATAACTTTAAAATAAAACTTGTGAGTCTTTCCTTTAATTAGTAACCCCAGATTGTATGAAATGTGCCTTAACTGTTACTCCTCTTGTTTTCATTCCCATTCAGACTCCTGCTAATGACTTAGTACTCCAGGATGTGGACACATCCCGGTCAGGTGCGGTGCACAATACACATTTCACTTACGAACACGGATATGAAGCTCTTTGACATGTTCACAGGATCCTGGTTTCTGATTTATGTCACTTTTGCAAATGCAGTTGAAAAGTTGACATAAGCCATGCACATATCAATGTTGTTATTCTTGTTTGAAAAAAGATCTAGAAGTTTGAGAAAAGATTTTACCATAGTAAGATTGAACTCATTTTTCCATTTGTCGACTTGTACCCCTAAATTGCTTAGTTTGGAGTGTCCTAATGTCTTATAAATGCACAGATGTTAACAATGGAACGCTGAGAATTTTTCTTGATGCTTTCAAATGTTCACTGGACTTTGATATTCTCCAGGAGCAAAGCCTTACTTGTTTGTGTGTGTTTTAACTTGATTTCATTTCAATATTCTCATGGTGATGATCAGAAGTCAACCACATGTCTACCTCAGCAGACCTGTGTGCTGTATTGTACATGGATTGAAAATGCGGGGAAACTTGTTCATCTTTCTTAGTCGCTCTTTGAGAGACACAAACTATGAAAGAATTCATTCTACTTTTCAGCCGTAGGATCAGCCTTAGAATATCCTTTATGCTCTTCACTATTATTTAGACTTATCGAGAAACTTTTGTTGAAGCCGGTTGTCCCTACTGCTTTGGTAGTACTGGAGCTGAGAAAGTTTAAATGCAAGCGAACCTACTCAGAAATGTCATTGATTCCTAGAGTATGACACCATCAAACATCACATGGTGGCTGAAAACCTTCCTGGTGTACTTATAAGAGACAAAGTAAAAATGTCTAATGACATTTTGGATTGGTATGAGAATCGTGTGGCTCCCTTGGGCTTACTGATGCACATCTTGGGAATCCCGAGTTTCTCAGCTCATACTTTAGAACCACCAGGTTACCCTCTAAGATGTACATACTTTCACGTTGTTCCAAGGGTGACACAACCATTTTTGCTCCCTAACTGAGAGGTTGGTGGCTCCTGTCCATATGATGCCATAGAGGGCCTGCTGATGGACTTCGGTCATGTTGCAGCCTTTAACCCCCGGAGCAAGTTCTGCTGTGACACACGGGTTTCTATCAGTGCAGTGCCCTGGAAGAGAATAGATTTGGGTTTTAAAGCCTAGACAGCCTCCCTTGGGGTAAAATGAATATTGTCCACTTGGAACTATCCTTTAAAGCTTTACTGTTACAATTCTTGTTTTGTTGTTGTTGTTTTTCTTTCACTTATAAAATTTTCAATAAATGAAAAAATGTTCTCTATATTAATGGCTTATTCCTGAGCACAATATTATTCTTTATCTCTAGTGTCAACTTGTACTTCCCCTATATTTAAATGGTACCTCATACATATTCATGATGCTAATCCAAAGCTTAAGAAATGAATTTGAAGATTGTGTATTTAAGAAAAGTCTTATAAATATAATAAAATATTTTCATTAAAATAGCATGTTGATTGATGGCTTTAAAAAGTCATGTCCTAGAGCATACACGATATACTTTCATGCATACGCAACCTTAAATATGTACGCATAAATTTTGTTCCTAAGAAGAAAGAGTGTGAATCTTTGCAGCATTAATAAATAAGTTTCATGGAATGTAAACTAAATAATTGAAAGTTCTGTGTGAACCCAGGGACATCAAACAAAATAATGTATAGACAAAAGGAAAGACAACTTCTACTAAGCTTAAATAGATCAAGAGCACCTGTGTTGTTGGTTGCTGTTAAGTCTGTTCTGATCTAGCGCAAATACAGGGCCTCAGTAGAGCAAGCAGACCACATGCCAAGTGCAGGGAGCTGTCATGAAGGACTGACTGTTTGTCAGGGAGAGGAAGACTTGTGACCGCTTCACTGAAACAAGAATTTGTGTATTTATCTAAGCTGTTCAAATTTATGTTATTATTTACCTCTCATAAGTGAACGTTTGGTCTTCAGAGTTTTCAGATTTGCATTCTGCCTGTGTGAGCCAAAAACTTTCTATGAAATCTAACATTAATGATGAGCCTCCATCGAAACTACCAGAACAGACCACAAGTCATTCAACATCTGCAAATTGTGGAAGGATAACCTTAGCACGAAAAGTAAAGGACAAAAGTGGAGCCAAGTTTGTAACTCGGGATGATCCTGTCGATGACCAGAGTAAAGCAGAGCCATCAGAAAATAGAAGGAGCAGAGAAGGTAACAAGCATAGAGAATACAATCTGAGTCCCTCTCTTGGCTTCAGTCTACACATGACGCTCCCAAACCATTTTGTGCAAAACTTGCTATGGGTTGACTCCCTTGATCCAACCTGTGACCCATCCATTCTTTTACACGGTATTTGCTTTCTTCGTCCAAACAAAGCAGCAAAGCAACGGCTAGGAGTATTTGGAGGAGGCGTTCTCCTTGTAGGCTAGTAGAAAGTGTATTCACACTTGACAGCAGACAGTAAATGGTGGGTTACTTGGTGAACTTTGGGACAAGAGGCACACCTTAGGTGGAGGGTTAGAGATGGCATATTCAAACACAATGTGACTGCTTAACTATTTAGGTCTGAATTTAGAATTGTAAGTATGACTACATTCCAGTGTGACTAAATTAACACCATCTGAAAAGTAAAAGAGAATTCAAAGTGCTATTACCATATTAATGGAAATCATTGAAACTTTGCTATATAGTTCCTCTGCCAAGCATGACCGTGTATTTTATTACCTAATAATACCCATGTTATTCTATTTAATGAGTAAAGGAGCCTGGTTGCACCATGGTTGAAAGAGCTTGGCTGTTTTTCGCAGGAGAGCCATTGGAAATAATCGTGTCTCCGCAGAGGAAACATGTGGTCCTTTGCAACCAAGACAAGTACAGTCTTGGAAACCCTTCCCTCATCTACCAGTATGGTTATTATGAGCTGCAATCTACTCAGTAACATACACCAGTAACAAGAGTGAATAAATAATTTACATGTATTAGGACTTTAAAGAAGTGCCTTGACAGTCTATAGTGAAACAGGGATAGTCCATTTTATTTCTACTGTTCTGCACAGATTGTTGATTGATTGCATCCAATTTGTCTTACTTGATGTAGATTCCAGGGCCTTGATTTCACTAGTCCTACAAGTTGGCCTAAAGAGCCGTGGTGGCAGTTGGGATAGCTTGAGGCTGCCAACTGTAAGTTTGGCCGTTCAGAATCCATGACTGCACCAAGGGGGAAAGAGCAGGCTAATGGTGCCCTGAAAGATTTACCCCTTTGCTGTCCTCTTACAGCGAGTCACCATTGCCTGGACAGCAGTGGTTTTATGTGGGGATGATTAGGTCTGTGTTCATTAATATTTGGATGTGATTTAAAACCAATAGCTATGTCATCTGTCCTTAACTGTAGAATGAGGTTGCTGTTCATATTTATACACATATTTGACATCCACTTTCTCACGGTCATGATTTGCTCCTCAGATTAACCATGACTTTTGTCTCCATCAACCAGCATATGCCCATTGTGGATTATGGACAGTGTTACTCTCAGTTGCAGTGATGGAAATCCTAATCTCACTTTTGAAATCTTGTTGGTTTGTTTGTTTTATTTTCAATGGAAGGTAAAAGAATGATCGCTTTTAATCATAGTAAAATTTGTCTCTTCTTTCCAACATTTTTATTGGGAAAAATATACATATCGTACAATTCAGTAGTTCAATCGTCCAATCATAACAAGAGCATTTGTACAATCAGCACATAGATCTTACAGCAACCCCTGTCATGAATCACTTGCCTTTAAATTGAGTTGTGAAATCACAATGAGTTGTTCTGCTCTCTTTGTCCTCCAGCTTTCATTATTTACTCCAGAATCCCCTTTCTTAGCCTAATGCCCACCCCTACCCAAGCAGTCACTATCATCACTTATATCAGTTATTGTCATTCTACCTCCTCTCCTTCGGCGCTTCACGTCTGGGAAACTCAACAGATGACAATGGAAAACAAATAATACTAAAGGGTTTAGAATAAGATCATAATAGGCTGAAGACAAATATATAAATAATGAGTGTGAGGGAAAAGACCCCCATCAACATTCAAGAATCAGGAAAGAAATTTCAATAATGGAACATCTTTGAGATGTTCGCACCCAGAACTAATTCAGCTCGTGTATATGGTGAGGACAAAGAGGCCAAGTACCACATCTGATCCAGCGTAATGGAGATTACAATGGTCTCTGCATGAGGGTAAGGCTGCTCCGGACTCTGCCTTTGACCAGAGTGGATCTGCCAGCAGTTCTGTCTGACTGGATACTCTGCCGGTGAGTTTTGGCCTCCCTCTTCCCTCCATAGCCTTCTACAAATTGTGTGCTCGTAATTTTAGCTCAGATACTTTTCTCTTCACTATACTCAGTTTTTGTAATTGATGTCTTTGGATCACCCAAGCTGCTGTGCTTCTTCCGTGTGGGCTTAGTTGACTCCTCGCTTAGATGGCTGCTGGTTTGTGTACAAGCTTTTAAGACCCCAGGCAGTATTCCAATTGATAGCCAGACACCATCTCCTTCCTTTGCCACCCTTTGCTGTATGACCCTGTGTTCAGCAATCATTTCATGTAGGTGAGTACTGAGCCGGCCCGTGAGGTAAGAACTCATTGTTCTCAAGTTGGAGCTAGGATTCAGTGTGAGCCCAGAGTTATGTTTTCTTTTCTTTTTTCAATTTGCTGGAACTTTTGAATTATATTATATGTCATATTATGCCATAGTCCACGCATGTCAAACCTAATTATATAATTGCTGCCATTTCAATCTCGAAACGTACTTTTCCCTCCTGATCACTTTTGCAATCTTCATGGCAGGTTTGTCTTTGCTATATTCCTATTGTTTCTTCCGTTTTTAAAGATGACTCAAATTCCATTCATGTTGCTTTTGTAGCAAACACAACCAACACCCAATCCCAAATAAGTAAGTCACCCATTTCTAAAGCCCAGCATGAGAATTTGGCTTGATACTGAATCCATATAAATGTGTGAGATTAGTTTTGTCATGTTTACATGCCACTGATTGTGTTCACTTTGCCCTTTAGTTTCTGCAACAAAACATCGGCATTTAAAGGTAATAACTTTCATATAAAACTTCCACACTGTTACCTTTAGTTAGTGACTACGTTTGTGTAAATGGTTCCTTACCTATTAATCATCTTGTTTTAATTTCAATTCAGGATACCAAAGATGCTTCTCCTGATCAAGAGTTAGCACCCAAGGAAGAACACGCATGCATTCCAGGTACATTTCACAATACACGTTGTAATAAGGACATTGAGTCACTCGACATGTTCACAGGTCTTGCTTTTTATTTATTTCACTTTTAGCAAATGTTCGAGATTTGAAATTAGTCAGACTTAGGGCATTGTTGTTATTCATGCATGGAAAAGGTATCCAGAAGCATAAAGGGATGCTTTTACCACAGTAACCTTGAACTCCTCTTTTTTCCATGTGTATGCTTTAACTCCCTAAAATCCTTAGTTTGAAAGTCTATATTACTTAGAACTTCACAGAGGTTAATTATGGAATGCTGAGATTTCTTCCTAATGCTCTAAAATGGTCACTCGAAGTTTGTTCTTCACCAGAAGCAATGTCTTACTTCCTCGTGCGTGTTTTAAATTTATTTCCCTTTAGTATTTTCCTAGTGATGATCTAAAGTCAACTAATTTTCTCATTAGCTGACCCTGTGTGGTGTATGGTACTCGTGTTATGAATCATTCTTTAGTGACAATTGGGAAGACACAATCTTTGAAATAATCAATTCTGAAACCATCTGGATGAGGATCCCTTTATGCTATTCCCTATTCTTTAGAGTGCCTGGGAGCTTTTGTCGGTCAGTTATACCTATTGCTATATCAGAAATGAAAGCAGAAAACAGTTAAATACAAGCATTTCTACTGAGACGTTTTATAGCTAGTTGAATAGGATGTTGTTAGACATCTTATTGTGTCTGAAACCTCCATGCTGCAGTGACAGAGAATGTCAGTGAAAATGACAAGTGACATGTTGTCTTGTTAGGAGAATAGCATTGTTCCCTTGGGCTCCCGGATAGAGATCTTAGGAATCCAGAATTTCTCAGCTCGTGCTTTGGAATCATCATTTTTCACCTTATAATCGCCAGGTGGCACAACCATTTTTGTTCGTTAACTGAGAAGACTGGTGCTTCACATGCACAGCATGACCCTAAAGGGCCTGGGGATGCACTTGCCTAATCCACTTGCCTGGGAGAATACTGGAGCACACTTCTGCTTTCACATGTGTGGGGTTACCATAATTTTCAAACTGTTTGAACTCAACTCATTTGTCGTTTGTTTGTTTATTTGTTTTGTTTCACCCCAGATTGTATGGGTATAAATGAATACGTTGCATTGGGAAACATGCATTCAAATTAACTCTACAGTTCTTTATTTCTACACTTATTTCTATGACATTTAAATTTGGTATTTCAAAAAGGAGTGAAATATTTTTCTTTCTATAATAATTGCTTGTTTCAAGTATATTGCTACTTTTGTTCTCTGGTGTCACCTTGTACATCCGTTACTTAAAATGGAAACACTGATACCTAAAGGTTATGATCTTGCTTATATATTCATGAATATAAACTAAAGATTATTCTATTGAAAATGGTCTTTCAGTTAAAAGAAGCCCATTGATTAATGGCTTAAACACTAAATCAAGTAATGTTTCTAGATTATGCATGAAATATTGTCATGCATATTTGAGCTTTAAATTGGGGGGCATGAATGTTATTATTAAGAAGAAAGAATGTCAATTCATGTAGACCTAATAAACTAGCTTTCCTGGAATGCAAAATAATGAAAAGTTGTGATTGAACCCACGTAAGTAGAACTGAAAAAAAAATAGGCTAAAGGAAAGGAAACTGGTAACAATTTTTCATCTAAATCAGGAGCACCTGTGTGGCTGAGTGTTGCTAAGTCTAGTCTGATGTACCGAAAACACAGGGCCTCAGCACAGCAACCATACCATTTGCCACAGGCAGGATGCCAGAAAGGAAGCCTGTTCATCAGGAAGAAAAAGGCATGGGACCGCTTCATTGAAGCAAGAATTTGTGTATTTATCTACGCAGGTCAAAGTTATGTTGCATTTACCTTCTAATAAGTGAATGTTTTGTCTTCAGATTGGGATTCTTCCAGTGGGAGACAAACATTTCCCAAGAAGTCAAACGTTAATCATGAGCCTCCATCTAAACCACCAGCACCGACCACACATCACTCAAGATCTACCAGATGTGGAAGGACGACCACAGCACAAAGAGAAAAGGACAAAACTGGAGCTGAATTTGTAACTCGTGTTGTTCCCGCCGATGACCGGGGGAAAGCAGAGCCGTCAGAATACAAAAGGAGCAGAAAAGGTAAACGAGCACAGAGAATCCAATCATAGAGTCTCTCTCTTGACTTCAGTGCACTTTGGACATTCCCAAACCGTTTTGTGCAAAACTTGATTTGAGTTTACTCTCTTTATGCAACCTATAATCCAACCACGCTTTTATGTAGTATTTACTTGGTTCATCTAACTAAAGCAGCAAATAAATAGCTAGGAGTATTTGAAGGAAGAGTTCTTCCTTGTAGGCTAGTAGAAAGTGTATATATCCTTAAGGTAGACAGTCAAGAGTGGGTTGATTGTGAAATTTTTGGACTAGGGAAACACATTAGATTACAGGTGTAAAGATACTATAGGTATCAATTTAGAAGTATAAATGAGACTGTTTCCATATGTAACTAAACCAGAAGCATCTGAAAAGAAATGTTCAATGATTTGTTGTCACTTTACATAATTCAAAATGCTTTTCCCCGTATTAAAGAGAATCGTTCAAACTTTGCTGTAAAATTCCTGTCTCTGGTGTGACCGTGTATTTGCTAACTTGGTAATACTCATTTCATTGCATTTCATGACTAATGGAGAGCTGGTTGCACCACAGTTGAAAGAGCTTTGCTTCTATTTCACAGGACAGACACTGGAAACAATCCTTTCTCCACAGGGGAAACATGTGGTCGATTGCAACCATGACAAGTACAATCTTGGAGACCCTTCACTCATCTACCTGTATGGTCATTATGAGTTGCAATCTACTCAGTAACATACACCAGTAACAAGAGTGAATAAATAATTTACATGTATTAGGACTTTTAAGGAGTGCCTTGACAATCTATAGTGAAACGGGGATAGTCCATTTTATTTCTACTGTTCTGCACAGATTGTTGATTGATTGCATCCAATTTGTCTTACTTGATGTAGATTCCAGGGCCTTGATTTCACTAGTCCTACAAGTTGGCCTAAAGAGCCGTGGTGGCAGTTGGGATAGCCTGAGGCTGCCAACTGTAAGTTTGGCCGTTCAGAATCCATGACTGCACCAAGAGGGAAAGAGCAGGCTAACGGTGCCCTGAAAGATTTACCCTCTTGGGTGTCCTCTTACAACGAGTCACCATTGCCTGGACAGCAGTGTTTTATGTGGGGATGATTAGGTCTGTGTTCATTAATAGTTTGATGTGATTTAAAACCAATAGCTATGTCATCTGTCCTTAACTGTCGAATTAGCTGGTTGTTCATATTTATACACATATTTGACATCCATTTTCTCAGGGTCATGATTTGCTCCTCAGATTAATCATGACTTTTGTCTCCATCAATCACCATATGCCCATTTGGATTATGGACAGTATTGCTGTCCGTTTCAGTGATTGAAAACCTAATCTCACTTTTGAAATTTTCTTTGTTTTATTGTCAATGATCACTTGTAATCATAATAGAATTTGTCCTGTTTTGTAATGAATATTTCAATTGACACACAATTGCAATAATAAACAAGTCAATAGTTCAGGCATTCAATCATATCAAGAGGAATTGTACTACATCTATCTTAGAGCATCCTTCCACTACCTCCCATGAGTAAATCGCCTTTACAATGAGATGTGCAGTCAGCATCAGTTCTAGTGTTCCCTTGGTCACTCCACTCCCCTAAGTGCCTCTGAACTCCCCTTTCCAACCCGAATGCCCATACCCTACCCTTGCATTCCCTGGAATGCCTGTATCTGTTATTATCATTATACCCCCACTCCTCCTGTGGTTCATATTTGGGAAACCCAACAGAAGACAGTAAAAGCAAATCGCACTAAGGCAGTAACAAAAAGATCATTATAGTTTAATGCCAAAAAGACAAATAATGGTGCGAGGAAGAAGACTCCTGTCAACATTCACGAAGCCAGGTTAGAAATTTCACTCATGGAACATCTCAGAGATGCTCGCACCAGGAACAAATCATGTATATGGTGAGATCAAAGAGGCCTAGTGTCACGTCCGATCCAGCCTAATGAAGATTACAATGGTCTCTGCATGAGAGTAAGGCTGCTCCGTCTCTGCCTTTGACCAGAGCGGATCTACCAGCAGTTCTGTCTGACTGGGTACTCTGCAGGTGAGTTTTGGCCTCCCTCTGCCCTCCAGAGCCTTCTACAAATTGTGGGCTCTTAATTTTAGCTCAGATCCTTTTCTCGTCAGCATACTCAATTTTTGTAATTGAAGTCTTTGGCTCACCCAAGCTGCTGTGCTTCCTCCGTGAGGACTGAGTTGACTCCTCACTTAGGTGGATGCGTGTGTGAATGCAGGCACTATTCCCACTGACAGCCAGACACCATCTCCTTTCTTCGCCACACTTTGTTGTATCACCCTTTGTTCAGGGATCATTTCAGGAAGGTGAGGATTGAGCCGGTTACGATGGCAGAACTAATTGTTCTTAAATTGGCTAGAATTCAGTGGGAGCCCATATCTTATGCTGAGATTTGTGATTTCTTTGTGTTTTTTTTTCCTGCGATTTATGGGATTGATGTTTTGTTTCTTTTTAATTTGCTGGAATGTGGGAATTACATCATATGTCATATGATTCCATAGTTCAGTCATGTCAAACCTAATTATATAATTGCTTCCGTTTCACTCTTCAAACAAAGTTTTCCTTCCAAGACTTCTTGATGGACTTCAAAATCTTCCTGGCATGACTGCTTAAACGATAGTCCTATTGTTTCATCAGTTTTTAAATATGGATTCAGATTTCATTCACATTGTTTTTGTAACGATTGCACCAACATCCAATCCCAAACAACACTACCTTTATGACTAAAAGTCTCTAAAGCCCACAATATTGCCAAACTTCCCTCCAAAAAAACTCTAAAGATAACTCCAAATCCAAAGAAAGCAAACAACTCAAACACTAAGAAATGTTTACCCTATAAACACCCTAAAGTCCGATTCGCCCTCAATCCTGGGGGAGCAGCCAGGTGGCAGCCGGTCCAGGAGACCCAGCACAGGCCAGGCGGGGGCACTGCAGAGGCCATGCTCAGGTCCCCTGCTGTGCCAAGCAGCTCAGGACCAAAGGGAGCCTGCAAAGCGGCCAGTATGCTGGGGCCTGCCTAGGGCCTGAGGAAATGGGGGCGCTGCTGAGGAACCCGCCAGAGCGTGGTTGGGGTCTAGACTTTTCAGGAACATGGAACTTCATAGCGGGGGGGAGGGGGTGCCAGGGTACCTGGAGGCTCCCAGAGAGAGGGTGGGGATGGGGGCTGTTGGAAGCGCTCCCCCATGCGGGGAGGATGGCAGGGAAATTGAACATGGGTGAGCGGGGACAGCTGACATGCTGGGAATCTCTGGCAGAGTCACTGTCTTGTCTTCCCCCTCTTGCCTCTGGAAGCAGCCCCTGAGGGCTCCACCACCACTATGCCCTCTCATTGGCTAAGCTGAGAATAACTCCCGCCCCAGGCGTGCCCCTTGTTTCCATGGTGTCACTTGACAGGAAGATGTATTGACCAAGAGGCGTGCTCATTACTGGTGAGATTGTTGGCCGGTGCTCCCTTGGAATTCTGTCTGTGCCTTGGACTCAGCTTCAGGCTGTGGGTAGTCGCGCACTTACCCACCAGATCTCTGAGGAGTACTGATTACCCTCTTTTCTATTGCGCTGAGTGGTGGGTGGGGGTGGGTAAGGTGCTTCTCAAAGAAGTGCCCCCTTAAAGGGACAGGCGCCTCTGCTGGGGTCCTACCTAGTCTGAGAACCTTGTGTGGGAACAGGGGGGTCGCTGTATTTACATAGGCGAAACATTCCCCAGGGACCCGGGTGAGTATGTGCGCAGACCAGGGCACGGAGCACAAAAGTGACTTTTGGAAAGTTCTTCTTTTGGTCATAATTCAGTGTTGATGGCCCAAGCCTGAAAAAAAGGTTATTGGACCACGAATAAATTACTTGAACCTTCATTTTGGAACTGTCATGTGAGAAGACTGATATTCGTTGATTAGGAAATTGTTCACAAATTGTGACGAATTCAGTTACAATGTTACGGATATTACTCGAGAGCAAGGAGGGTAACTGCTTCCCTTTGCAGTGTTGTTCTCTGAGTGAAACATAACCACAAGAGGGCGGGACTGGGCTGGAAATTCAATAGGGTATATTTGTAAGAGTCATACACCCACATAGAGTAGTGTGTACCTTTTGAGAATTGAACTGCATCCAACCAAAGCACCTCAGATTTATTTCTGGAAGAGTCTCCAGTGACTGCTTGCCCTATTACTGTCTTTGGGAAAGCTTGCTGCCTGTAAACTTTAGTCCTTGACATCAAAAAATGTAATCTAAAATCAAAAAGGTGTTTTGGAGCAGAGAAATAAGAGTGACAGTGACTCAGTATTTTGCCCAGTATTGAAAAACCAAAACCCAGAAGCCAAGGAAACACTCTAAAAGCTATAATCACACCAGGCAACACCCAAGACACCCTAAGAGTCATAAAAAATTTTAAAGCCTTGAGAAAAAGCTTAGAAGTCCTAAATAAACACCTTAAATGAAAGACAAACCATATGGGTGTCCTTAAATATTCCCCAACTTACCTCTAAAAAGAACTCTAAAGATAACCCCAAACCCCAAGAAAGCAAACAACTAAAACACGGTGAAATGTTTACCCTACAAACACCTTAAAGTCTGTTTCGCCATACAACACAGCGCAGGCGGGGGGGGGGGGGGGGGGGGCGGAGGGGCGCAGGGCGGAGGCCATGCTCAGGTCCCTGGCTGGGCCTAGAAGCTCAGGACCAAAGCGCACCTGCTAAGGGGCCCGAATGCTGTGGCTGGCCAAGGGGCTGAAGAAATGGGGGCTCTGCAGAGGAACCCGCCACAGCCCAGCTGGGGTCTAGACTTCTGAAACATGGTATTTCATAGAGGGAGGAGGGTGTGCCAGGGGAATTGGAGGCTCCCAGAGAGAGGGTGGGGATGGGGTTTGTCAGAAGCGCTCCCCCATGCGGGGAGGATGGCAGGGAAATTGAACATGGGTGAGCAGGGGCAGCTGACAAGCTGGGAACCCCTGGCAGAGTCACTGTCTTGTCTCCCCCCTCCTGCCTCTGGAAGCAGCCATGGCTGGCTCCACCCCCACTATGCCCTCTCATTGGCTAAGCTGAAAAGAACTCCCGCCCCAGGCATGCCCCTTGTTTACAAAGTTTGAGGAACCCTGGTCCATCCCACCTGATGTCAAGAGAACATCTCAAGAACAGATATAATGCCTTGAAAACTATAGCTGAATACTCAGTGAGCTGTGGAGGACATAAAGAGCATCATTTGATAAGTAAGCAAAAGTTCTTTTAAACGACCGGAAAAAGACAAATATCAAAGCATATCAGAATACTCTGAAAGTGGGACTTAATCCTACAGTGGCTAAAGCAAATGGGAAAAAATGAATAAGTTACAGTTGAATACAAAATCTGAAAGGGAAGCTCAAGAAGACATAGTAAATTCTAAAGAAATGTTCAAAGACCTAGAGCAGGGGTCCATAAACTTTAGCCCACTGGCCACAAACGGCCCTCTGAGGACAATTATCCGGCCCTCTGAGTGCTTTGCCCCGTTTGGTTTTTTTACTCAAATGTAGGTATGTGCTGTTTGCACAGGAATTTGTTCATAGTTTTTGGTGTTTTTAAATTTTGGGCCAGTCCTCCAACGGGTCTGAGGGACAGTGAACTGGCCCACATTTTACAAAATTTGAGGAGCCCTGGTCCATCCCACCTGAATTTTTGAGATCATCTCAAGAACAGATATGACGCCTTGAACAAATATAGCAGAAGACTCAGTGAGCTGTAGAAGACATAACGAACATCATTTGTTAAGAAAGAAAAGTTTTTTTAAACAACCGGAATATGACAAAGATCAGAGAATGTCCAAAGAGATGCTGAAACATGCACTTAATCAAATGAGCTAAATCAAATTGGAAAAAATTAATGAACTCACAGTTGAATACAAAATCTCAAAGGGAAGCTCAAGAAGACATAGTAAATTCTAATGAAATGTACAAAGACCTAGAGCAGGGGTCCTCAAACTTCAGCCCAAGAAAGACAAACAGCCCTCTCAGGACAATTATTCCGCCCTCCGGTTGTTTTGCCCCTTTTTGTTTTATTTCTCAAAGTTAGGTATGTGCGGTCTGCACAGGAATTTGTTCATAGTTTTTGGTGTTTTTAAATTTTGGTCCGGTCCTCCAACGGGTCTGAGAGACAGTGAAGTGGCACCCAGTTTACACAGTTTGAGGAGCCCTGGTCCATCCCACCTGATATCATGAGAACATCTCAAGAACAGATATGATGCCTTGAACAACTATAGCAGAAGAATCAATGAGCTGTGGGAGGACATAATGAACATCATTTATTAAGAAAGCAAAAGTTCATTTAAAATACAGGAAAACGACAAATATCAAAGGTTGTCAGAAAACTCTGAAAGTGGGATTTAATCCTAGAGTAGCTAAAACAAATGGAAAAAAATGATGAAGTTACAGTTGAATACAAAATCTCAAAGGGAAGCTCAAGAAGACTTGGTAAATTCTAATGAAATGTGCAAAGACCTAGAGAAGGGGTCCTCAAACATCAGCCCGCGGGAGACAAACTGCCCACTCAGGATATTATTGGGCCCTCCAGGTGTTTTGCCCCGTTTGGTTTTTTCACTCAGAGTTAGGTATGTGCGGTCTGCACAGGAATTTGTTAATAGTTTTTGGTGTTTTTAAATTTTGGTCCAGTCCTCTAACGAGTCTGAGAGACAGTGAAGTGGCCCCCTGTCTACAAAGTTGGAGGAGCCCTGGTCCATCCCACCTGATATCATGAGACCATCTCAAGAACAGATATGATGCCTTGAACAACTATAGCAGATGAATCAATGAGCTGTGGGAGGACATAATGAATATCATTTATTAAGCAAGCAAAAGTTCATTTAAAATACAGGAAAACAACAAATATCAAAGGTTGTCAGAAAACTCTGAAAGTGGGATTTAATCCTAGAGTAGCTAAAACAATTGGAAAAAAATGATGAAGTTACAGTTGAATACAAAATCTCAAAGGGAAGCTCAAGAAGACATAGTAAATTCTAATGAAATGTGCAATAACCTAGAGCAGGGGTCCTCAAACATCAGCCCGCGGGAGACAAACTGCCCACTCAGGACAATTTTTCATCCCTCCGGGTGTTTTGCCCCGTTTGGTTTTTTCACTCAGATTTAGGTATGTGCGGTCTGCACAGGTATTTGTTCATAGTTTTTGGTGTTTTTAAATATTGGGCCAGCCCTCCAACGGGTTTGAGGGAGAGTGAACTGACACCGTTTACAAAGTTTGAGAAGTCCGGGTCCATCCCACCTGATGTCAAGAGAACTTTTGAAGAACAGACATGTTGCCTTGAAAAACTATAGCTGAACACTCAGTGAGTGTGCAGGAGAAAAAGAACATCATTTGTTAAGAAAGCAAAAGTTCTTTTAAACGACCTTAAAAAGACAAATATCAAAGGATATCAGAATACTCTGAAAGTGTGGCTTAATCCTAGAGTGGCTAAAACAAATGGAAAAAAATGAACAAGTTACAATTGATTAAAAAATCTCAAAGGGAAGCTCAAGAAGACATAGTAAATTCTAATGAAATGTGTAAAGACCTAGAGCAGGCGTCCTCAAACTTTACCCACGGGCCAAAAAAGTCCTCTGAGGACAATTATCCGGCACTCCGGGTGTTTTGCCCTGTTTGCTTTTTTTACTCAAAAGTAGCTATGTGCGGTTTGACATGAACTTGTTCATGGTTTTTGGTGTTTTTAGATTTTGGGCCATTCCTCCAACAGGTGTGAGCGACAGTGAACTGGCCCCCTGGTTACAAAGTATGAGGAGCCCTGGTCCATCTCACCTGAAATTATGAGAACATCTCAGGAACAGATTTGATGCCTTGAACAACTATAGCAGAAGACTCTGAGCTGTAGAGGACATAAAGAACATAATTTGTTAAGAAAGAAAAAGTTTTTTTAAACCGGAATATGACAAAGATCAGAGAATGTCCAAAGAGACGCTGAAACATGAACTTAATCAAATGAACTAAATCAAATTGGAATAAATTAATGAAGTCACAGTTGAATACACAATCTCAAAGGGAAGCTCAAGAAGACATAGTAAATTCTAATGAAATGTGCAAAGACCTAGAGCAGGGATCCTCAAACATCAGCCCGCAGGAGACAAACTGCCCTCTCAGGACAATGATTCGACCCTCCGGGTGTTTTGCCCAGTTTGGTTTTTATACTCAGAGTTAGGTATGTGCAGTCTGCACAGGAATTTGTTCATAGTTTTTGGTGTTTTTAAATTTATGGCCAGTCCTCAAACGGGTCTAAAGGACAGTGAACTGGCCCCCTGTCTACAAAGTTTGAGGAGCCCTGGTCCATCCCACCTGATGTCAAGAGAACATCTCAAGAACAGATATGATGCATTGAAAAACTATAGCTGAATACTCAGTAAGCTGTGGAGGAAATAAAGAGCATCATTGATAAGTAAGCAAAAGTTCTTTTAAACGACCGGAAAAAGACAAATATCAAAGCATATCAGAATACTCTGAAAGTGGGACTTAATCCTACAGTGGCTAAAGCAAATGGGAAAAAATGAATAAGTTACAGTTGAATACAAAATCTGAAAGGGAAGCTCAAGAAGACATAGTAAATTCTAATGAAATGTTCAAAGACCTAGAGCAGGGTTCCTCAAACTTCAGCCTAAGGGAGACAAACGGCCCTCTCAGGACAATTTTCCGGACCTCCGGGTGTTTTGCCCCATTTGGTTAATTTACTGAGTTAGGTATGTGCGGTCTGCACAGGAATTTGTTCATAGTTTTTGGTGTTTTTAAATTTTGGGCCAGTCCTCCAACGGGTCAGAGGGACAGTGAACTGGCCCTCTGTTTACAAAATTTGAGGAGCCCTGGTCCATCCCACCTGAATTAATGAGATCATTTGAAGAACAGATATGACGCCTTGAACAAATATAGCAGAAGACTCAGTGAGTTGTAGAAGATATAACGAACATCATTTGTTAAGAAAGAAATGTTTTTTAAACAACCGGAATATGAGAAAGATCAGAGAATGTCCAAAGAGAAGCTGAAACATGCACTTAATCAAATGAGCTAACTCAAATTGGAAAAAATTAATGAACTCACAGTTGAATACAAAATCTCAAAGGGAAGCTCAAGAAGACATAGTAAATTCTAATGAAATGTGCAAAGACCTAGAGCAGGGGTCCTCAAACTTCAGCCCAAGGGAGACAAACAGCCCTCTCAGGACAATTATTCCGCCCTCTGGGTGTTTTGCCCCTTTTTGTTTTATTTCTGAAAGATAGGTATGTGCGGTCTGCACAGGAATTTGTTCATATTTTTGGTGTTTTTAAATTTTGGTCCAGTCCTCTAACGGGTCTGAGAGACAGTGAAGTGGCACCCTGTTTACACAGTTTCAGGAGCCCTGGTCCATCCCACCTGAATTTATGAGATCATCTCAAGAACAGATATGATGCCTTGAACAACTATAGCAGAAGAATCAATGAGATGTGGGAGGACATAATGAACATCATTTATTAAGAAAGCAAAAGTTCATTTAAAATACAGGAAAACGACAAATATCAAAGGTTGTCAGAAAACTCTGAAAGTGGGATTTAATCCTAGAGTAGCTAAAACAAATGGAAAAAAATGATGAAGTTACAGTTGAATACAACATCTCAAAGGGAAGCTTAAGAAGACATAGTAAATTCTAATGAAATGTTCAAAGACCTAGAGCAGGGGTCCTCAAACTTTAGCCCACTGGCCACAAACGGTCCTCTGAGGACAATTATCCGGCCCTCTGGGAGCTTTGCCCAGTTTGGTTTTTTTACTCAAATGTAGGTATGTGCTGTTTGCACAGAAATTTTTTCATAGTTTTTGGTGTTTTAAAATTTTGGGCCAGTCCTCCAACGGGTCTGAGGGACAGTGAACTGGCCCCGTGGTTACAAAGTATGAGGAGCCCTGGTCCATACCACCTGAAATTATGAGAACATCTCAAGAACAGATATGACGCCTTGAACAACTATAGCAGAAGACTCAGTGAGCTGTAGAGGACATAAAGAACATCATTTGTTAAGAAAGGAAAATTTTTTTTAAACTGGAATATGACAAAGACCAGAGAATGTCCAAAGAGACGCTGAAACATGCACTTAATCAAATGAACTAAATCAAATTGGAATAAATTAATGAATTCACAGTTGAATACACAATCTCAAAAGGAAGCTCAAGAAGACATAGTAAATTCTAATGAAATGTGCAAAGACCTAGAGCAGGGGTCCTCAAACTTTAGCCCACAGGCCACAAATGGCATCTGAGGACAATTATCCGGCCCTCTGGGTGTTTTGCCCCGTTTGGTTTTTCTACTCAAATGTAGGTATGTGCTGTTTGCACAGGAATTTGTTCATAGTTTTTGGTGTTTTTAAATTTTGGGCCAGTCCTCCAACGGGTCTGAGGGACAGTGAACTGGCCCACTATTTACAAAATTTGAGGAGCCCTGGTCCATCCCACCTGAATTTATGAGATCATCTCAAGAACAGATATGACGCCTTGAACAAATATAGCAGAAGACTCAGTGAGCTGTAGAAGACATAACGAACATCATGTGTTAAGAAAGAAAAGTTTTTTAAACAACCGGAATATGACAAAGATAAGAGAATGTCCAAAGAGACGTTGAAACATGCACTTAATCAAATGAGCTAACTCAAATTGGAAAAAATTAATGAAGTCACAGATGAATACAGTATCTAAAAGGGAAGCTCAAGAAGACATAGTAAATTCTAATGAAATGTGCAAAGACCTAGAGCAGGGGTCCTCAAATTTCAGCCCAAGGGAGACAAATGGCCCTCTCGGGACAATTTTCCGACCCTTCGGCTGTTTTGCCCCGTTTGTTTTTTTTACTCAAAGTTAGGCATGTGCGGTCTGCACACGTATTAGTTCATAGTTTTTGGTGTTTTTAAATTTTGGGCCATTCCTCCAACGGGTCTGAGGGACAGTGAACTGGCCCTCTGTTTATAAAGTTTGAGGAGCCCTGGTCCATCCCACCTGATGTCAAGAGAACATCTCAAGTCAGATATGATGCCTTGAAAACTATAGCTGAATACTCAGTGAGCTGTGGAGGAAATAAAGAGCATCATTTTTTAAGAAACCAAAAGTTCTTTTAAACGACCAGAAAAAGTCAAATATCAAAGGATATCAGAATACCCGGAAAGTGGGACATAATCCTAGAGTGGCTAAAGCAAACGGAAAAAATGATGAAGTTACAGTTGAATACAAAATCTCAAAGGGAAGCTCAAGAAGACATAGTAAATTCTAATGAAATGTTCAAAGACCTGGAGCAGGGGTCCTCAAACTTCAGCCCAAGGGAGACAAACGGCCCTCTCAGGACAATTTTCCGGACCTCCGGGTGTTTTGCCCCATTTGATTTTTTTACTCAGAGTTAGGTCTGTGCGGTCTGCACAGGAATTAGTTCATAGTTTTTGGTGTTTTTACTTTTGGGCCAGTCCTCCAACGGGTCGCAGGACAAGTGAAGTGGCCCCCTGTCTACAAAGTTTGAGGAGCCCTGGTCCATCCCACCTGATGTCAAGAGAACATCTCAAGAACAGATATGATGCCTTGAAAACTATAGCTGAATACTCAGTGAGCTTTGGAGGAAATAAAGAGCATCATTTGTTAAGAAACCAAAAGTCCTTTAAACGACCGGAAAAAGACAAATATCAAAGCATATCAGAATACTCTGAAAGTGGGACTTAATCCTAGAGTGGCTAAAGCAAATGGGAAAAAAATGAATAAGTTACAGTTGAATACAAAATCTGAAAGGGATGCTCAAGAAGACATAGTAAATTCTAAAGAAATGTTCAAAGTCCTAGAGCAGGGGTCCTCAAACTTTATCCCACTGGCCACAAACGGCCCTCTGAGGACAATTATCCGGTCCTCTGGGTTCTTAGCCCCGTTTGTTTTTTTTACTCAAATGTAGGTATGTGCTGTTTGCACAGGAATTTGTTCATAGTTTTAGTGTTTTTAAATTTTGGGCCAGTCCTCCAACGGGTTTGAGGGATAGTGACCTGGCCCACAATTACGAAATTTGAGGAGCCCTGGTCCATCCCACCTGAATTTATGAGATCATCTGAAGAACAGATATGACGCCTTGAACAAATATAGCAGAAGACTCAGTGAGCTGTAGAAGATATAACGAACATCATTTGTTAAGAAAGAAATGTTTTTTAAACAACCGGAATATGACAAAGATCAGAGAATGTCCAAAGAGAAGCTGAAACATGCACTTAAACAAATGAGCTAACTCAAATTGGAAAAAATTAATGAACTCACAGTTGAATACAAAATCTCAAAGGGAAGCTCAAGAAGACATAGTAAATTCTAATGAAATGTGCAAAGACCTAGAGCAGGGGTCCTCAAACTTCAGCCCAAGGGAGACAAACAGCCCACTCAGGACAATTATTCCGCCCTCCGGGTGTTTTGCCCCTTTTTGTTTTATTTCTCAAAGATAGGTATGTGCGGTCTGCACAGGAATTTGTTCATAGTTTTTGGTGTTTTTAAATTTTCGGCCAGTCCTCCAACGGGTATGAGAGACAGTGAAGTGGCACCCTGTTTACACAGTTAGAGGAGCCCTGGTCCATCCCACCTGATATCATGATAACATCTCAAGAACAGATATGATGACTTGAACAACTATAGCAGAAGAATCATTGAGCTGTGGGAGGACATAATGAACATCATTTATTAAGCAAGCAAAAGTTCATTTAAAATACAGGAAAACGACAAATATCAAAGGTTGTCAGAAAACTCTGAAAGTGGGATTTAATCCTAGAGTAGCTAAAACAAATGGAAAAAAATGATGAAGTTACAGTTGAATACAAAATCGCAAAGGGAAGCTCAAGAAGACATAGTAAATTCTAATGAAATGTGCAATGACCTAGAGCAAGGGTCCTCAAACATCAGCCCGCGGGAGACAAACTGCCTACTCAGGACAATTTTTCGGCCCTCCGGGTGTTTTGCCCCGTTTGGTTTTTTAACTCAAAACTAGGTATGTGCGGTCTGCACAGGTATTTGTTCATAGTTTTTGGTGTTTTTAAATATTGGGCCAGTCCTCCAACGGGTCTGAGGGACAGTGAACTGACCCCGTTTACAACGTTTGAGGAGTCCTGGTCCATCCCACATGATGTCAAGTGAACTTTTGAAGAACAGACATGATGCCTTGAAAAACTATAGCTGAACACTCAGTGAGTGTGCAGGAGAAAAAGAACATCACTTGCTAAGAAAGAAAAAGTTCTTTTAAACGACCTTAAAAAGACAAATATCAAAGGATATCAGAATACTCTGAAAGTGTGGCTTAATCCTAGAGTGGCTAAAGCAAATGGAAAAAAATGAACAAGTTACAATTGATTAAAAAATCTCAAAGGGAAGCTCAAGAAGACATAGTAAATTCTAATGAAATGTGCAATGACCTAGAGCAGGGGTCCTCAAACTTTAGCCCACTGGCCACAAACGGCCCTCTGAGGACAATTATCCGGCCTCAGGGTGCTTTGCCCCGTTTGGTTTTTTTACTCAAATGTAGGTATGTGCTGTTTGCACAGGAATTTGTTCATAGTTTTAGTGTTTTTAAATTTTGGGCCAGTCCTCCAACGGGTCTGAGGGACAGTGAACTGGCCCACTTTTCACAAAATTTGAGGAGCCCTGGTCCATCCCACCTGAATTGATGAGATCATCTCAAGAACAGATATGACGCCTTGAACAAATAAAGCAGAAGACTCAGTGAGCTGTAGAAGACATAAGGAACATCATTTGTTAAGAAAGAAAAGTTTTTTTAAACAACCAGAATATGACAAAGGTCAGAGAATGTCCAAAGAGAAGCTGAAACATGCACTTAATCAAATGAGCTAAATCAAATTGGAAAAAATTAATGAACTCACAGTTTAATACAAAATCTCAAAGGGAAGCTCAAGAAGACATAGTAAATTCTAATAGCAGTAGAATCAATGAGCTGTGGGAGGACATAATGAACATCATTTATTAAGAAAGCAAAAGTTCATTTCAAATACAGGAAAACGACAAATATCAAAGGTTGTCAGAAAACTCTGAAAGTGGGATTTAATCCTAGAGTAGCTAAAACAAATGGAAAAAAATGATGAAGTTACAGTTGAATACAAAATCTCAAAGGGAAGCTCAAGAAGACATAGTAAATTCTAATGAAATGTGCAATGACCTAGAGCAGGGGTCCTCAAACTTTAGCCCACTGGCCACAAACGGCCCTCTGAGGACAATTATCCGGCCTCAGGGTGCTTTGCCCCGTTTGGTTTTTTTACTCAAATGTAGGTATGTGCTGTTTGCACAGGAATTTGTTCATAGTTTTAGTGTTTTTAAATTTTGGGCCAGTCCTCCAACGGGTCTGAGGGATAGTGAACTGACCCACTTTTTACAAAATTTGAGGAGCCCTGGTCCATCCCACCTGAATTAATGAGAATATCTGAAGAACAGATATGACGCCTTGAACAAATATAGCAGAAGACTCAGTGAGCTGTGGAAGATATAACGAACATCATTTGTTAAGAAAGAAAATTTTTTAAACAACCGGAATATGACAAAGATCAGAGATGTCCAAAGAGAAGCTGAAACATGCACTTAATCAAATGAGCTAACTCAAATTGGAAAAAATTAATGAACTCACAGTTGAATACAAAATCTCAATGGGAAGCTCAAGAAGACATAGTAAATTCTAATGAAATGTGCAAAGACCTAGAGCAGGGGTCCTCAAACTTCAGCCCAAGGGAGAAAACAGCCCTCTCAGGACAATTATTCCTCCCTCCGGGTGTTTTGCCCCTTTTTGTTTTATTTCTCAAAGATAGGTATGGGCGGTCTGCACAGGAATTTGTTCATAGTTTTTGGTGTTTTTAAATTTTGGTCAGGTCCTCTAACGGGTATGAGAGACAGTGAAGTGGCACCCTGTTTACACAGTTTGAGGAGCCCTGGTCCATCCCAGCTGATATCATGAGAACATCTCAAGAACAGATATGATGCCTTGAACAACTATAGCAGAAGAATCAATGAGCTGTGGGAGGACATAATGAACATCATTTATTAAGAAAGCAAAAGTTCATTTAAAACACAGGAAAACGACAAATATCAAATGTTGTCAGAAAACTCTGAAAGTGGGATTTAATCCTAGAGTAGCTAAAACAAATGGAAAAAAATGAAGAAGTTAGAGTTGAATACAAAATCTCAAAGGGAAGCTCAAGAAGACATAGTAAATTCTAATGAAATGTTCAAAGACCTGGAGCAGGGGTCCTCAAACTTCAGCCCAAGGGAGACAATCGGCCCTCTCAGGACAATTTTCCGGACCTCCGGATGTTTTGCCCCATTTGATTTTTTTACTCAGAGTTAGGTATGTGCGGTCTCCACAGGAATTATTTCATAGTTTTTGGTGTTTTTACTTTTGGGCCAGTCCTCCAACGGGTCGGACGGACAGTGAAGTGGCCCCCTGTCTACAAAGTTTGAGGAGCCCTGGTCCATCCCACCCGATGTCAAGAGAACATCTCAAGAACAGATATGATGCCTTGAAAACTATAGCTGAATACACAGTGAGCTGTGGAGGAAATAAAGAGCATCATTTGTTAAGTAAGTAAAAGTTCTTTTAAACGACCGGAAAAAGACAAATATCAAAGGATATCAGAATACTCTGAAAGTGGGGCATAATCCTAGAGTGGCTAAAGCAAACTGAAAAAATGATGAAGTTACAGTTGAATACAAAATCTCAAAGGGAAGCTCAAGAAGACATAGTAAATTCTAATGAAATGTTCAAAGACCTAGAGCTGGGGTCCTCAAACTTCAGCCTAAGGGAGAAAAACGGCCCTCTCAGGACAATTTTCCGGACCTCCGGGTGGTTTTGCCTCATTTGGTTTTTTTACTCAGAGTTATGTATGTGCGGTCTGCAGAGGAATTTGTTCATAGTTTTTGGTGTTTTAAAATTTTGGGCCAGTCCTCCACGGGTCGGAGGGACAGTGAACTGGCCCTCTGTTTACAAAGTTTGAGGAGCCCTGGTCCATCCCACCTGATGTCAAGAGAACATCTCAAGTACAGATATGATGCCTTGAAAACTATAGCTGAATACTCAGTAAGCTGTGGAGGAAATAAAGATCATCATTTGATAAGTAAGCAAAAGTTCTTTTAAACGACCGGAAAAAGACAAATATCAAAGCATATCAGAATACTCAAAGTGGGACTTAATCCTAGAGTGGCTAAAGCAAATGGGAAAAAATGAGTAAGTTACAGTTGAATACAAAATCTGAAAGGGAAGCTCAAGAAGACATAGTAAATATTAAAGAAATGTTCAAAGTCCTAGAGCAGGGATCCTCAAACTTTAGCCCACTGGCCACAAACGGCCCTCTGAGGGCAATTATCCGGCCCTCTGAGTGCTTAGCCCCGTTTGGTTTTTTTTTACTCAAAGTAGGTATGTGCTGTTTGCACAGGAATTTGTTCATAGTTTTTGGTGTTTTTAAATTTTCGGCCAGTCCTCCAACGGGTCTGAGGGCCAGTGAACTGGCCCACTTTTTACAAAATTTGAGGAGCCCTGGTCCATCCCACCTGAATTAATGAGATCATCTGAAAAACAGATAAGACGACTTGAACAAATATAGCAGAAGACTCAGTGAGCTGTAGAAGACATAACGAACATCATTTGTTAAGAAAGAAAAGTTTTTTTAAACCACAGGAATATGACAAAGATCAGAGAATGTCCAAAGAGAAGCTGAAACATGCACTTAATCAAATGAGCTAAATCAAATTGGAAAAAATTAATGAACTCACAGTTGAATACAAAATCTCAAAGGGAAGCTCAAGAAGACATAGTAAATTCTAATGAGATGTGCAATGACCTAGAGCAAGGGTCCTCAAACATCAGCCCGCGGGAGACAAACTGCCCACTCAGGACAATTTTTCGGCCCTCCGGGTGTTTTGCCCCGTTTGGTTTTTTAACTCAAAACTAGGTATGTGCGGTCTGCACAGGTATTTGTTCATAGTTTTTGGTGTTTTTAAATATTGGGCCAGTCCTCCAACGGGTCTGAGGGACAGTGAACTGACCCCGTTTACAACGTTTGAGGAGTCCTGGTCCATCCCACCTGATGTCAAGTGAACTTTTGAAGAACAGACATGATGCCTTGAAAAACTATAGCTGAACACTCAGTGAGTGTGCAGGAGAAAAAGAACATCATTTGTTAAGAAAGCAAAAGTTCTTTTAAACGACCTTAAAAAGACAAATATCAAAGGATATCAGAATACTCTGAAAGTGTGGCTTAATCCTAGAGTGGCTAAAGCAAATGGAAAAAAATGAACAAGTTACAGTTGATTAAAAAATCTCAAAGGGAAGCTCAAGAAGACATAGTAAATTCTAATGAAATGTGTAAAGACCTAGAGCAGGGGTCCTCAAGCATCAGCCCGCGGGAGACAAACTGCCCACTCAGGACAATTATTCGGCCCTAGGGTGTTTTGCCCCATTTGGTTTTTTTACTCAGAGTTAGGTATGTGCGGTCTGCACAGGAATTTGTTCATAGTTTTTGGTGTTTTTAAATTTTGGTCCAGTCCTCTAACGGGTCTGAGAGACAGTGAAGTGGCCCCCTGTCTACAAATTTTGAGGAGCCCTGGTACATCCCACCTGATGTCAAGAGAACATCTCAAGAACAGATATGATGCCTTGAAAAACTATAGCTGAATACTCAGTGAGCTGTGGAGGACATAAAGAGCATCATTTGTTAAGAGAGCAAAAGTTCTTTTAAACGACCGGAAAAAGACAAATATCAAAGGATATCTGAATACTCTGAAAGTGGGACTTAATCCTAGAGTGGCTAAAGCAAACGGGAAAAAAATGATGAAGTTATAGTTGAATACAATATCTCAAAGGGAAGCTCAAGAAGACATAGTAAATTCTAATGAAATGTGCAAAGACATAGAGCAGGGGTCCTCAAATATCAGCCCGCGGGAGACAAACTGCCCACTCAGGACAATTATTCGGCCCTCCGGGTGTTTTGTCCCGTTTGGTTTTTTTTACTCAGAGTTAGTTATGTGCGGTCTGCACAGGAATTTTTTCATAGTTTTTGGTGTTTTTAAATTTTTGGCCAGTCCTCCAATGGGTCTGAGGGACAGTGAACTGGCCCACTTTTTACAAAATTTGAGGAGCCCTGGTCCATCACACCTGAATTTATGAGATCATCTCAAGAACAGATATGACGCCTTGAACAAATATAGCAGAAGACTCAGTGAGCTGTAGAAGATATAACGAACATCATTTGTTAAGGAAGAAAAGTTTTTTTAAACAACCGGAATATGACAAAGATCAGAGAATGTCCAAAGAGAATCTGAAACATGCACTTAATCAAATGAGCTAAATCAAATTGGAAAAAATTAATGAACTCACAGTTGAATACAAATTCTCAAAGGGAAGCTAAGAAGACATAGTAAATTCTAAAGAAATGTTCAAAGACCTAGAGCAGGGGTCCTCAAACTTTAGCCCAGTGGCCACAAACGACCCTCTGAGGACAATTATCTGGCCCTCTGTGTGCTTTGCCCCGTTTGGTTTTTTTACTCAAATGTAGGTATGTGCTGTTTGCACAGGAATTTGTTCATAGTTTTTGGTGTTTTTAAATTTTGGGCCAGTCCTCCAACGGGTCTGAGGGACAGTGAACTGGCCCACTTTTCACAAAATTTGAGGAGCCCTGGTCCATCCCACCTGAATTTATGAGATCATCTCAAGAACAGATATGACGCCTTGAACAAATAAAGCAGAAGACTCAGTGAGCTGTAGAAGACATAAGGAACATCATTTGTTAAGATAGAAAAGTTTTTTTAAACAACCAGAATATGACAAAAGTCAGAGAATGTCCAAAGAGAAGCTGAAACATGCACTTAATCAAATGAGCTAAATCAAATTGGAAAAAATTAATGAACTTACAGTTGAATACAATATCTCAAAGGGAAGCTCAAGAAGTCACAGGAAATTCTAATAGCAGTAGAATCAATGAGCTGTGGGAGGACATAATGAACATCATTTATTAAGAAAGCAAAAGTTCATTTAAAATACAGGAAAACGACAAATATCAAAGGTAGTCAGAAAACTCTGAAAGTGGGATTTAATCCTAGAGTAGCTAAAACAAATGGAAAAAAATGATGAAGTTACAGTTGAATAAAAAATCTCAAAGGGAAGCTCAAGGAGACATAGTAAATTCTAATGAAATGTTCAAAGACCTAGAGCAGGGGTCCTCAAACTTTAGCTCACTGGCCACAAACGGCCCTCTGAGGACAATTATCCGGCCCTCTGGGAGCTTTGCCCAGTTTGGTTTTTTTACTCAAATGTAGGTATGTGCTGTTTGCACAGGAATTTGTTCATAGTTTTTGATGTTTTAAAATTTTGGCCAGTCCTCCAACGGGTCTGAGGGACAGTGAACTGGCCCCCTGGTTACAAAGTATGAGGAGCCCTGGTCCATACCACCTGAAATTATGAAAACATCTCAAGAACAGATATGACGCCTTTAACAACTATAGCAGAAGACTCAGTGAGCTGTAGAGGACATAAAGAACATCATTTGTTAAGAAAGAAAAAGTTTTTTTAAACCGGAATATGACAAAGACCTGAGAATGTCCAAAGAGACGCTGAAACATGCACTTAATCAAATGAACTAAATCAAATTGGAATAAATTAATGAAGTCACAGTTGAATTCACAATCTCAAAGGGACGCTCAAGAAGACATAGTAAATTCTAATGAAATGTGCAAAGACCTAGAGCAGGGGTTCTCAAATTTTAGTCCACAGGCCACAAACGGCATCTGAGGACAATTATCCGGCCCTCTCGGTGCTTTG
Source organism: Tenrec ecaudatus (assembly GCF_050624435.1). Taxonomy (NCBI): domain Eukaryota; kingdom Metazoa; phylum Chordata; class Mammalia; order Afrosoricida; family Tenrecidae; genus Tenrec; species Tenrec ecaudatus. The sequence goes on from NC_134532.1 coordinate 50,378,838, forward strand.
CCCCGTTTGGTTTTTCTACTCAAATGTAGGTATGTGCTGTTTGCACAGGAATTTGTTCATAGTTTTTGGTGTTTTTAAATTTTGGTCCAGTCCTCCAACGGGTCTGAGGGACAGTGAACTGGCCCACTATTTACAAAATTTGAGGAGCTCTGGTCCATCCCACCTGAATTTATGAGATCATCTCAAGAACAGATATGACGCCTTGAACAAATATAGCAGAAGACTCAGTGAGCTGTAGAAGACATAACGAACATCATGTGTTAAGAAAGAAAAGTTTTTTAAAAAACCGGAATATGACAAAGATCAGAGAATGTCCAAAGAGACGCTGAAACATGAACTTAATCAAATGAGCTAACTCAAATTGGAAAAAATTAATGAAGTCACAGATGAATACAGTATCTAACAGGGAAACTCAAGAAGACATAGTAAATTCTAATGAAATGTGCAAAGACCTAGAGCAGGGGTCCTCAAATTTCAGCCCAAGGGAGACAACCGGCCCTCTCAGGACAATTTTCTGGACCTCCGGGTGTTTTGCCCAATTTGATTTTTTTACTCAGAGTTAGGTATGTGCGGTCTGCACAGGAATTAGTTCATAATTTTTGGTGTTTTTACTTTTGGGCCAGTCCTCCAACGGGTCGGACGGACAGTGAAGGGGCCCCCTGTCTACAAAGTTTGAGGAGCCCTGGTCCATCCAACCTGATGTCAAGAGAACATCTCAAGAACAGATATGATGCCTTGAAAACTATAGCTGAATACTCAGTGAGCTGTGGAGGAAATAAAGAGCATCATTTGTTAAGAAACCAAAAATTCTTTAAACGACCGGAAAAAGACAAATATCAAAGGATACCAGAATACTCTGAAAGTGGGACATAATCCTAGAGTGGCTAAAGCAAACGGAAAAAATGATGAAGTTACAGTTGAATACAAAATCTAAAGGGAAGCTCAAGAAGCCATAGTAAATTCTAATGAAATGTTCAAAGACCTAGAGCAGGGGTCCTCAAACTTCAGCCCAAGGGAGACAAATGGCCCTCTCAGGACAATTATTCGGCCCTCCGGGTGTTTTGTCCCGTTTGGTTTTTTTACTCAGAGTTAGTTATGTGCGGTCTGCACAGGAATTTTTTCATAGTTTTTGGTGTTTTTAAATTTTTGGCCAGTCCTCCAATGGGTCTGAGGGACAGTGAACTGGCCCACTTTTTACAAAATTTGAGGAGCCCTGGTCCATCCTACCTGAATTTGTGAGATCATCTCAAGAACAGATATGACGCCTTGAACAAATATAGCAGAAGACTCAGTGAGCTGTAGAAGACATAATGAACATCATTTGTTAAGGAAGAAAAGTTTTTTTAAACAACCGGAATATGACAAAGATCAGAGAATGTCCAAAGAGAATCTGAAACATGCACTTAATCAAATGAGCTAAATCAAATTGGAAAAAATTAATGAACTCACAGTTGAATACAAATTCTCAAAGGGAAGCTCAAGAAGACATAGTAAATTCTAAAGAAATGTTCAAAGACCTAGAGCAGGGGTCCTCAAACTTTATCCCAGTGGCCACAAACGGCCCTCTGAGGACAATTATCTGGCCCTCTGGGTGCTTTGCCCGTTTGGTTTTTTTACTCAAATGTAGGTATGTGCTGTTTGCACAGGAATTTGTTCATAGTTTTTGGTGTTTTTAAATTTTGGGCCAGTCCTCCAACGGGTCTGAGGGACAGTGAACTGGCCCACTTTTCACAAAATTTGAGGAGCCCTGGTCCATCCCACCTGAATTTATGAGATCATCTCAAGAACAGATATGACGCCTTGAACAAATAAAGCAGAAGACTCAGTGAGCTGTAGAAGACATAAGGAACATCATTTGTTAAGATAGAAAAGTTTTTTTAATCAACCAGAATATGACAAAAGTCAGAGAATGTCCAAAGAGAAGCTGAAACATGCACTTAATCAAATGAGCTAAATCAAATTGGAAAAAATTAATGAACTTACACTTGAATACAATATCTCAAAGGGAAGCTCAAGAAGTCACAGGAAATTCTAATAGCAGTAGAATCAATGAGCTGTGGGAGGACATAATGAACATCATTTATTAAGAAAGCAAAAGTTCATTTAAAATACAGGAAAACGACAAATATCAAAGGTAGTCAGAAAACTCTGAAAGTGGGATTTAATCCTAGAGTAGCTGAAACAAATGGAAAAAAATGATGAAATTACAGTTGAATAAAAAATCTCAAAGGGAAGCTCAAGGGGACATAGTAAATTCTAATGAAATGTTCAAAGACCTAGAGCAGGGGTCCTCAAACTTTAGCTCACTGGCCACAAACGGCCCTCTGAGGACAATTATCCGGCCCTCTGGGAGCTTTGCCCAGTTTGGTTTTTTTACTCAAATGTAGGTATGTGCTGTTTGCACAGGAATTTGTTCATAGTTTTTGATGTTTTAAAATTTTGGCCAGTCCTCCAACGGGTCTGAGGGACAGTGAACTGGCCCCCTGGTTACAAAGTATGAGGAGCCCTGGTCCATACCACCTGAAATTATGAAAACATCTCAAGAACAGATATGACGCCTTTAACAACTATAGCAGAAGACTCAGTGAGCTGTAGAGGACATAAAGAACATCATTTGTTAAGAAAGAAAAAGTTTTTTTAAACCGGAATATGACAAAGACCTGAGAATGTCCAAAGAGACGCTGAAACATGCACTTAATCAAAAGAACTAAATCAAATTGGAATAAATTAATGAAGTCACAGTTGAATTCACAATCTCAAAGGGACGCTCAAGAAGACATAGTAAATTCTAATGAAATGTGCAAAGACCTAGAGCAGGGGTTCTCAAATTTTAGTCCTCAGGCCACAAACGGCATCTGAGGACAATTATCCGGCCCTCTCGGTGCTTTGCCCCGTTTGGTTTTTCTACTCAAATGTAGGTATGTGCTGTTTGCACAGGAATTTGTTCATAGTTTTTGTTGTTTTTAAATTTTGGGCCAGTCCTCCAACGGGTCTGAGGGACAGTGAACTGGCCCACTATTTACAAAATTTGAGGAGCTCTGGTCTATCCCACCTGAATTTATGAGATCATCTCAAGAACAGATATGACGCCTTGAACAAATATAGCAGAAGACTCAGTGAGCTGTAGAAGACATAACGAACATCATGTGTTAAGAAAGAAAAGTTTTTTAAACAACCGGAATATAACAAAGATCAGAGAATGTCCAAAGAGACGCTGAAACATGCACTTAATCAAATGAGCTAACTCAAATTGGAAAAAATTAATGAAGTCACAGATGAATACAGTATCTAACAGGGAAACTCAAGAAGACATAGTAAAGTCTAATGAAATGTGCAAAGACCTAGAGCAGGGGTCCTCAAATTTCAGCCCAAGGGTGACAACCGGCCCTCTCAGGACAATTTTCTGGACCTCCGGGTGTTTTGCCCAATTTGATTTTTTTACTCTGAGTTAGGTATGTGCGGTCTGCACAGGAATTAGTTCATAATTTTTGGTGTTTTTACTTTTGGGCCAGTCCTCCAACGGGTCGGACGGACAGTGAAGTGGCCCCCTGTCTACAAAGTTTGAGGAGCCCTGGTCCATCCCACCTGATGTCAAGAGAACATCTCAAGAACAGATATGATGCCTTGAAAACTATAGCTGAATACTCAGTGAGCTGTGGAGGAAATAAAGAGCATCATTTGTTAAGAAACCAAAAATTCTTTAAACGACCGGAAAAAGACAAATATCAAAGGATACCAGAATACTCTGAAAGTGGGACATAATCCTAGAGTGGCTAAAGCAAACGGAAAAAATGATGAAGTTACAGTTGAATACAAAATCTAAAGGGAAGCTCAAGAAGCCATAGTAAATTCTAATGAAATGTTCAAAGACCTAGAGCAGGGGTCCTCAAACTTCAGCCCAAGGGAGACAAATGGCCCTCTCAGGACAATTTTCCGGACCTCCGGGTGTTTTGCCCCATTGGGTTAATTTACTGAGTTAGGTATGTGCGGTCTGCACAGGAATTTGTTCATAGTTTTTGGTGTTTTTAAATTTTGGGCCATTCCTCCAACGGGTCTGAGGGACAGTGAACTGGCCCTCTGTGTATAAAGTTTGAGGAGCCCTGGTCCATCCCACCTGATATCAAGAGAACATCTCAAGAACAGATATGATGCCTTGAAAACTATAGCTGAATACTCAGTGAGCTGTGGAGGAAATAAAGAGCATCATTTGTTAAGAAACCAAAAGTACTTTTAAACGACTGGAAAAAGACAAATATCAAAGGATATTAGAATACCCGGAAAGTGGGACATAATCCTAGATTGGCTAAAGTAAACGGAAAAAATGATGAAGTTACAGTTGAATAAAAAATCTCAAAGGGAAGCTCAAGAAGACATAGTAAATTCTAATGAAATGTTCAAAGACCTGGAGCAGGGGTCCTCAAACTTCAGCCCAAGGGGGACAACCGGTCCTCTCAGGACAATTTTCTGGACCTCCGGGTGTTTTGCCCCATTTGATTTTTTTACTCAGAGTTAGGTATGTGCGGTCTGCACAGGAATTAGTTCATAATTTTTGGTGTTTTTACTTTTGGGCCAGTCCTCCAACGGGTCGGACGGACAGTGAAGTGGCCCCCAGTCTACAAAGTTTGAGGAGCCCTGGTCCATCCCACCTGATGTCAAGAGAACATCTCAAGAACAGATATGATGCCTTGAAAACTATAGCTGAATTCTCAGTGAGCTGTGGAGGAAATAAAGAGCATCATTTGATAAGTAAGCAAAAGTTCTTTTAAACGACCTGAAAAAGACAAATATCAAAGCATATCAGAATACTCTGAAAGTGGGACTTAATCTAGAGTGGCTAAAGCAAATGGGAAAAAATGAATAAGTTACAGTTGAATACAAAATCTGAAAGGGAAGCTCAAGAAGACATAGTAAATTCTAAAGAAATGTTCAAAGTCCTAGAGCAGGGGTCCTCAAACTTTAGCCCACTGGCCACAAACGGCCCTCTGAGGACAATTATCCGGTCCTCTGGGTTCTTAGCCCCGTTTGGTTTTTTTACTCAAATGTAGGTATGTGCTGTTTGCACAGGAATTTGTTCATAGTTTTAGTGTTTTTAAATTTTGGGCCAGTCCTCCAATGGGTCTGAGGGATAGTGAACTGGCCAACTTTTTACAAAATTTGAGGAGCCCTGGTCCATCCCACCTGAATTAATGAGATCATCTGAAGAACAGATGTGACGCCTTGAACAAATATAGCAGAAGACTCAGTGAGCTGTAGAAGATATAACGAACATCATTTGTTAAGAAAGAAATGTTTTTTAAACAACCGGAATATGACAAAGATCAGAGAATGTCCAAAGAGAAGCTGAAACATGCACTTAATCAAATGAGCTAACTCAAATTGGAAAAAATTAATGAACTCACAGTTGAATACAAAATCTCAAAGGGAAGCTCAAGAAGACATAGTAAATTCTAATGAAATGTGCAAAGACCTAGAGCAGGGGTCCTCAAACTTCAGCCCAAGGGAGAAAACAGCCCTCTCAGGACAATTATTCCGCCCTCCGGGTGTTTTGCCCCTTTTTGTTTTATTTCTCAAAGATAGGTATGTGCGGTCTGCACAGGAATTTGTTCATAGTTTTTGGTGTTTTTAAATTATGGGCCAGTCCTCCAACGGGTCGGAGGGACAGTGAACAGGCCCTCTGTTTACAAAGTTTGAGGAGCTCTGGTCCATCCCACCTGTTGTCAAGAGAACATCTCAAGAAGAGATATGTTGCCTTGAAAACTATAGCTGAATACTCAGTAAGCTGTGGAGGAAATAAAGAGCATCATTTGATAAGTAAGCAAATGTTCTTTTAAACGACAGGAAAAAGACAAATATCAAAGCATATCAGAATACTCTGAAAGTGGGACTTAATCCTAGAGTGGCTAAAGCAAATGGGAAAAAATGAATAAGTTACAGTTGAATACAAAATCTAAAGGGAAGCTCAAGAAGATAGAGTAAATTCTAATGAAATGTTCAAAGACCTAGAGTAGGGGTCCTCAAACTTTAGCCCACTGGCCACAAACGGCCCTCTGAGGACAATTATCCGGCCCTCTGGGAGCTTTGCCCAGTTTGGTTTTTTTTCTCAAATGTAGGTATGTGCTGTTTGCACAGAAATTTGTTCATAGTTTTTGGTGTTTTAAAATTTTGGGTCAGTCCTCCAACGGGTCTGAGGGACAGTGAACTGGCCCCCTGGTTACAAAGTATGAGGAGCCCTGGTCCATACCACCTGAAATTATGAGAACATCTCAAGAACAGATATGACGCCTTGAACAACTATAGCAGAAGACTCAGTGAGCTGTAGAGGACATAAAGAACATCATTTGTTAAGAAAGAAAAAGTTTTTTTAAACCGGAATATGACAAAGACCAGAGAATGTCCAAAGAGACGCTGAAAAATGCACTTAATCAAATGAACTAAATCAAATTGGAATAAATTAATGAAGTCACAGTTGAATACACAATCTCAAAGGGAACCTCAAAAAGACATAGTAAATTGTAATGAAATGTGCAAAGACCTAGAGCAGGGGTCCTCAAACTTTAGCCCACAGGCCACAAACGGCATCTGAGGACAATTATCCGGCCGTCTGGGTGCTTTGCCCCATTTGGTTTTTCTACTCAAAAGTAGGTATGTGCTGTTTGCACAGGAACTTGTTCATAGTTTTTGGTGTTTTTAAATTTTGGGCCAGTCCTCCAACGGGTCTGAGGGACAGTGAACTGGCCCACTTTTTACAAAATTTGAGGAGCCCTGGTCCATCCCACCTGAATTTATGAGATCATCTCAAGAACAGATATGACGCCTTGAACAAATATAACAGAAGACTCAGTGAGTTGTAGAAGACATAACGAACATCATGTGTTAAGAAAGAAAAGTTTTTTAATCAACCGGAATATGACAAAGATCAGAGAATGTCCAAGGAGACGCTGAAACATGCACTTAATCAAATGAGCTAACTCAAATTGGAAAAAATTAATGAAGTCACAGATGAATACAGTATCTAAAAGGGAAGCTCAAGAAGACATAGTAAATTCTAATGAAATTTGCAAAGACCTAGAGCAGAGGTCCTCAAATTTCAGCCCAAGGGAGACAAACGGCCCTCTTGGGACAATTTTCCGATCCTTCGGGTGTTTTGCCCCGTTTGGTTTTTTTACTCAAAGTTAGGCATGTGCGGTCTGCACAGGTATTTGTTCATAGTTTTTGGTGTTTTTAAATTTTGGGCCATTCCTCCAACGGGTCTGAGGGACAGTGAACTGGCCCTCTGTGTATAAAGTTTGAGGAGCCCTGGTCCATCCCACCTGATATCAAGAGAACATCTCAAGAACAGATATGATGCCTTGAAAACTATAGCTGAATACTCAGTGAGCTGTGGAGGAAATAAAGAGCATCATTTGTTAAGAAACCAAAAGTACTTTTAAACGACTGGAAAAAGACAAATATCAAAGGATATTAGAATACCCGGAAAGTGGGACATAATCCTAGATTGGCTAAAGTAAACGGAAAAAATGATGAAGTTACAGTTGAATAAAAAATCTCAAAGGGAAGCTCAAGAAGACATAGTAAATTCTAATGAAATGTTCAAAGACCTGGAGCAGGGGTCCTCAAACTTCAGCCCAAGGGGGACAACCGGTCCTCTCAGGACAATTTTCTGGACCTCCGGGTGTTTTGCCCCATTTGATTTTTTTACTCAGAGTTAGGTATGTGCGGTCTGCACAGGAATTAGTTCATAATTTTCGGTGTTTTTACTTTTGGGCCAGTCCTCCAACGGGTCGGACGGACAGTGAAGTGGCCCCCAGTCTACAAAGTTTGAGGAGCCCTGGTCCATCCCACCTGATGTCAAGAGAACATCTCAAGAACAGATATGATGCCTTGAAAACTATAGCTGAATTCTCAGTGAGCTGTGGAGGAAATAAAGAGCATCATTTGATAAGTAAGCAAAAGTTCTTTTAAACGACCGGAAAAAGACAAATATCAAAGCATATCAGAATACTCTGAAAGTGGGACTTAATCTAGAGTGGCTAAAGCAAATGGGAAAAAATGAATAAGTTACAGTTGAATACAAAATCTGAAAGGGAAGCTCAAGAAGACATAGTAAATTCTAAAGAAATGTTCAAAGTCCTAGAGCAGGGGTCCTCAAACTTTAGCCCACTGGCCACAAACGGCCCTCTGAGGACAATTATCCGGTCCTCTGGGTTCTTAGCCCCGTTTGGTTTTTTTACTCAAATGTAGGTATGTGCTGTTTGCACAGGAATTTGTTCATAGTTTTAGTGTTTTTAAATTTTGGGCCAGTCCTCCAACGGGTTTGAGGGATAGTGAACTGGCCCACTTTTTACGAAATTTGAGGAGCCCTGGTCCATCCCACCTGAATTAATGAGATCATCTGAAGAACAGATATGACGCCTTGAACAAATATAGCAGAAGACTCAGTGAGCTGTAGAAGATATAACGAACATCATTTGTTAAGAAAGAAATGTTTTTTAAACAACCGGAATTTGACAAAGATCAGAGAATGTCCAAAGAGAATCTGAAACATGCACTTAATCAAATGAGCTAACTCAAATTGGAAAAAATTAATGAACTCACAGTTGAATACAAAATCTCAAAGGGAAGCTCAAGAAGACATAGTAAATTCTAATGAAATGTGCAAAGACCTAGAGCAGGGGTTCTCAAACTTCAGCCCAAGGGAGAAAACAGCCCTCTCAGGACAATTATTCCTCCCTCTGGGTGTTTTGCCCCTTTTTGTTTTATTTCTCAAAATAGGTATGTGCGGTCTGCACAGGAATTTGTTCATAGTTTTTGGTGTTTTTAAATTTTGGTCCAGTCCTCTAATGGGTATGAGAGACAGTGAAGTGGCACCCTGTTTACACAGTTTGAGGAGCCCTGGTCCATCCCAACTGATATCATGAGAACATCTCAAGAACAGATATGATGCCTTGAACAACTATAGCAGAAGAATCAATGAGCTGTGGGAGGACATAATGAACATCATTTATTAAGAAAGCAAAAGTTCATTTAAAATACAGGAAAACGACAAATATCAAATGTTGTCAGAAAACTCTGAAAGTGGGATTTAATCCTAGAGTAGCTAAAACAAATGGAAAAAAATGATGAAGTTACAGTTGAATACAAAATCTCAAAGGGAAGCTCAAGAAGACATAGTAAATTCGAATGAAATGAGCAATGATCTAGAGCAAGTGTCCTCAAACATCAGCCCGCGGGAGACAAACTGCCCACTCAGGACAATTTTTGGCCCTCCGGGTGTTTTGCCCCGTTTGGTTTTTTAACTCAAAACTAGGTATGTGCGGTCTGCACAGGTATTTGTTCATAGTTTTTGGTGTTTTTAAATATTGGGCCAGTCCTCCAACGGGTCTGAGGGACAGTGAACTGAGCCCGTTTACAACGTTTGAGGAGTCCTGGTCCATCCCACATGATGTCAAGTGAACTTTTGAAGAACAGATATGATGCCTTGAAAAACTATAGCTGAACACTCAGTGAGTGTGCAGGAGAAAAAGAACATCATTTGTTAAGAAAGCAAAAGTTCTTTTAAACGACCTTAAAAAGACAAATATCAAAGGATATCAGAATACTCTGAAAGTGTGGCTTAATCCTAGAGTGGCTAAAGCAAATGGAAAAAAATGAACAAGTTACAGTTGATTAAAAAATCTCAAAGGGAAGCTCAAGAAGACATAGTAAATTCTAATGAAATGTGTAAAGACCTAGAGCAGGGGTCCTCAAACATCAGCCCGCGGAAGACAAACTGCCCACTCAGGTCAATTATTCGGCCCTAGGGTGTTTTGCCCCATTTGGTTTTTTTACTCAGAGTTAGGTATGTGCGGTCTGCACAGGAATTTGTTCATAGTTTTTGGTGTTTTTAAATTTTGGTCCAGTCTTCTAACGGGTCTGAGAGACAGTGAAGTGGCCCCCTGTCTACAATTTTTGAAGAGTCCTGGTACATCCCACCTGATGTCAAGAGAACATCTCAAGAACAGATATGATGCCTTGAAAAACTATAGCCGAATACTCAGTGAGCTATGGAGGACATAAAGAGCATCATTTGTTAAGAAAGCAAAAGTTCTTTTAAACGACCGGAAAAAGACAAATATCAAAGGATATCAGAATACTCTGAAAGTGGGACTTAATCCTAGAGTGGCTAAAGCAAACGGGAAAAAAATGATGAAGTTATAGTTGAATACAAAATCTCAAAGGGAAGCTCAAGAAGACATAGTAAATTCTAATGAAATGTTCAAAGTTTAGAGCAGGGGTCCTCAAATATCAGCCCGCGGGAGACAAACTGCCCACTCAGGACAATTATTCGGCCCTAGGGTGTTTTGCCCCATTTGGTTTTTTTACTCAGAGTTAGGTATGTGCGGTCTGCACAGGAATTTGTTCATTGATTTTGGTGTTTTTAAATTTTTGGCCAGTCCTCCAATGGGTCTGAGGGACAGTGAATTGGCCCACTTTCTAAAAAACTTTGAAGAGCCCTGGTCCATCCCACCTGAATTTATGAGATCATCTCAAGAACAGATATGACGCCTTGAACAAATATAGCAGAAGACTCAGTGAGCTGTAGAAGACATAACGAACATCATTTGTTAAGAAAGAAAAGTTTTTTTTAAACAACCGGAATATGTCAAAGATCAGAGAATGCCCAAAGAGAAGCTGAAACATGCACTTAATCAAATGAGCTAAATCAAATTGGAAAAAATTAATGAACTCACAGTTTAATACAAAATCTCAAAGGGAAGCTCAAGAAGACATAGTAAATTCTAATAGCAGTAGAATCAATGAGCTGTGGGAGGACATAATGAACATCATTTATTAAGAAAGCAAAAGTTCATTTAAAATACAGGAAAACGACAAATATCAAAGGTTGTCAGAAAACTCTGAAAGTGGGATTTAATCCTAGAGTAGCTAAAACAAATGGAAAAAAAGATGAAGTTACAGTTGAATACAAAATCTCAAAGGGAAGCTCAAGAAGACATAGTAAATTCTAATGAAATGTTCAAACACCTAGAACAGGGGTCCTCAAACTTTAGCCCACTGGCCACAAACGGCTCTCTAAGGACAATTATCTGGCCTCAGGGTGCTTTGCCACTTTTGGTTATTTTACTCAAATGTAGGTATGTGCTGTTTGCACAGGAATTTGTTCATAGTTTTAGTGTTTTTAAATTTTGGGCCAGTCCTCCAATGGGTCTGAGGGATAGTGAACTGGCCCACTTTTTACAAAATTTGAGGAGCCCTGGTCCATCCCACCTGAATTAATGAGATCATCTGAAGAACAGATATGACGCCTTGAACAAATATAGCAGAAGACTCAGTGAGCTGTAGAAGATATAACGAACATAATTTGTTAAGAAAGAAATGTTTTTTAAACAACCGGAATATGACAAAGATCAGAGAATGTCCAAAGAGAAGCTGAAACATGCACTTAATCAAATGAGCTAACTCAAATTGGAAAAAATTAATGAACTCACAGTTGAATACAAAATCTCAAAGGGAAGCTCAAGAAGACATAGTAAATTCTAATGAAATGTGCAAAGACCTAGAGCAGGGGTCCTCAAACTTCAGCCCAAGGGAGAAAACAGCCCTCTCAGGACAATTATTCCGCCCTCCGGGTGTTTTGCCCCTTTTTGTTTTATTTCTCAAAGATAGGTATGTGCGGTCTGCACAGGAATTTGTTCATAGTTTTTGGTGTTTTTAAATTTTGGTCCTGTCCTCTAACGGGTATGAGAGACAGTGAAGTGGCACCCTGTTTACACAGTTTGAGGAGCCCTGGTCCATCCCACCTGATATCATGAGAACATCTCAAGAACAGATATGATGCCTTGAACAACTATAGCAGAAGAATCAATGAGCTGTGGGAGGACATAATGAACATCATTTATTAAGAAAGCAAAAGTTCATTTAAAATACAGGAAAACGACAAATATCAAAGCTTTTCAGAAAACTCTGAAAGTGGGATTTAATCCTAGAGTAGCTAAAACAAATGGAAAAAAATGATGAAGTTACAGTTGAATACAAAATCTCAAAGGGTAGCTCAAGAAGACATAGTAAATTCTAATGAAATGTGCAAAGCCCTAGAGCAGGCGTCCTCAAACTTTACCCCCGGGCCAAAAAAGTCCTCTTAGGACAATTTTGCGGCCCTCCGGATGTTTTGCTCTGTTTGCTTTTTTTACTCAAAAGTAGCTATGTGTGGTTTGACATGAATTTGTTCATGGTTTTTGGTGTTTTTAGATATTGGGCCATTCCTCCAACAGGTGTGAGCTACAGTGAACTGGCCCCCTGGTTACTAAGTATGAGGAGCCCTGGTCCATCCCACCTGAAATTATGAGAACATCTCAAGAACAGATATGACGCCTTGAACAACTATAGCAGAAGACTCAGTGAGTTTTAGAGGACATAAAGAACATCATTTGTTAAGAAAGAAAAAGTTTTTTTAAACCGGAATATGACAAAGATCAGAGAATGTCCAAAGCGACGCTGAAACATGCACTTAATCAAATGAATTAAATCAAATTGGAATAAATTAATGAAGTCACAGATGAATACAGTATCTCAAAGGGAAGCTCAAGAAGACATAGTAAATTCTAATGAAATGTGCTAAGACCTAGAGCAGGGGTCCTCAAACTTCAGCCCAAGGGAGAAAAACGGCCCTCTCAGGACAATTTTCCGGACCCCCGGGTGGTTTTGCCCCATTTGGTTTTTTTGCTCAGAGTTAGGTATGTGCGGTCTGCACAGGAATTTGTTCATGGTTTTTGGTGTTTTTAAATTTTGGGCCAGTCTCCAACGGGTCTGAGGGACAGTGAACTGGCCCCCTGGTTACAAAGTATGAGGAGCCCTGGTCCATACCACCTGAAATTATGAGAACATCTCAAGAACAGATATGACGCCTTGAACAACTATAGCAGAAGACTCAGTGAGCTGTAGAGGACATAAAGAACATCATTTGTTAAGAAAGAAAAAGTTTTTTTAAACCGGAATATGACAAAGACCAGAGAATGTCCAAAGAGACGCTGAAACATGCACTTAATCAAATGAACTAAATCAAATTGGAATATATTAATGAAGTCACAGTTGAATACACAATCTCAAAGGGAAGCTCAAGAAGACATAGTAAATTCTAATGAAATGTGCAAAGACCTAGAGCAGGGGTCCTCAAACTTTAGCCCACAGGCCACAAACGGCATCTGAGGACAATTATCCGGCCCTCTGGGTGCTTTGCCCCGTTTGGTTTTTCTACTCAAAAGTAGGTATGTGCTGTTTGCACAGGAACTTGTTCATAGTTTTTGGTGTTTTTAAATTTTGGGCCAGTCCTCCAACGGGTCTGAGGGACAGTGAACTGGCCCACTTTTTACAAAATTTGAGGAGCCCTGGTCCATCCCACCTGAATTTATGAGATCATCTCAAGAACACATATGACGCCTTGAACAAATATAACAGAAGACTCAGTGAGTTGTAGAAGACATAACGAACATCATGTGTTAAGAAAGAAAAGTTTTTTAATCAACCGGAATATGACAAAGATCAGAGAATGTCCAAAGAGACGCTGAAACATGCACTTAATCAAATGAGCTAACTCAAATTGGAAAAAATTAATGAAGTCACAGATGAATACAGTATCTAAAAGGGAAGCTCAAGAAGACATAGTAAATTCTAATGAAATTTGCAAAGACCTAGAGCAGAGGTCCTCAAATTTCAGCCCAAGGGAGACAAACGGCCCTCTTGGGACAATTTTCTGATCCTTCGGGTGTTTTGCCCCGTTTGGTTTTTTTACTCAAAGTTAGGCATGTGCGGTCTGCACAGGTATTTGTTCATAGTTTTTGGTGTTTTTAAATTTTGGGCCATTCCTCCAACGGGTCTGAGGGACAGTGAACTGGCCCTCTGTGTATAAAGTTTGAGGAGCCCTGGTTCATCCCACCTGATATCAAGAGAACATCTCAAGAACAGATATGATGCCTTGAAAACTATAGCTGAATACTCAGTGAGCTGTGGAGGAAATAAAGAGCATCTTTTGTTAAGAAACCAAAAGTTCTTTTAAACGACTGGAAAAAGAAAATATCAAAGGATATCAGAATACCCGGAAAGTGGGACATAATCCTAGATTGGCTAAAGCAAACGGAAAAAAATGATGAAGTTACAGTTGAATACAAAATCTCAAAGGGAAGCTCAAGAAGACATAGTAAATTCTAAAGAAATGTTCAAAGACCTGGAGCAGGGGTCCTCAAACTTCAGCCCAAGGGGGACAACAGGCCCTCTCAGGACAATTTTCTGGACCTCCGGGTGTTTTGCCCCATTTGATTTTTTTACTCAGAGTTAGGTATGTGCGGTCTGCACAGGAATTAGTTCATTATTTTTGGTGTTTTTACTTTTGGGCCAGTCCTCCAACTGGTCGGAGGGACAGTGAAGTGGCCCCCTGTCTACAAAGTTTGAGGAGCCCTGGTCCATCCCACCTGATGTCAAGAGAACATCTCAAGAACAGATTTGATGCCTTGAAAACTATAGCTGAATACTCAGTGAGTTGTGGAGGAAATAAAGAGCATCATTTGTTAAGAAACCAAAAGTTCTTTAAACGACCGGAAAAAGACAAATATCAAAGGATATCAGAATACTCTGAAAGTGGGACATAATCCTAGAGTGGCTAAAGCAAACGGAAAAAATGATGAAGGTACAGTTGAATACAAAATCTAAAGGGAAGCTCAAGAAGCCATAGTAAATTCTAATGAAATGTTCAAAGACCTAGAGCAAGGGTCCTCAAACTTCAGCCCAAGGGAGACTAATGGCCCTCTCAGGACAATTTTCTGGACCTCCGGGTGTTTTGCCCCATTTGGTTAATTTACTGAGTTAGGTATGTGCGGTCTGCACAGGAATTTGTTCATAGTTTTTGGTGTTTTTAAATTTCGGGCCAGTCCTCCAACGGGTCAGAGGGACAGTGAACTGGCCCTCTGTTTACAAAGTTTGAGGAGCCCTGGTCCATCCCACCTGTTGTCAAGAGAACATCTCAAGAACAGATATGATGCCTTGAAAACTATAGCTGAATACTCAGTGAGCTGTAGAGGAAATAAAGAGCATCATTTGATAAGTAAGCAAAAGTTCTTTTAAACGACTGGAAAAAGACAAATATCAAAGCATATCAGAATACTCTGAAAGTGGGACTTAGTCTAGAGTGGCTAAAGCAAATGGGAAAAAATGAATAAGTTACAGTTGAATAAAAAATCTGAAAGGGAAGCTCAAGAAGACATAGTAAATTCTAAAGAAATGTTCAAAGTCCGAGAGCAGGGGTCCTCAAACTTTAGCCCACTGGCCACAAACGGCCCTCTGAGGACAATTATCCGGTCCTCTGGGTTCTTAGCCCCGTTTGGTTTTTTTACTCAAATGTAGGTATGTGCTGTTTGCACAGGAATTTGTTCATAGTTTTAGTGTTTTTAAATTTTGGGCCAGTCCTCCAATGGGGCTGAGGGATAGTGAACTGGCCCACTTTTTACTAAATTTGAGGAGCCCTGGTCCATCCCACCTGAATTAATGAGATCATCTGAAGAACAGATATGACGCCTTGAACAAATATAGCATAAGACTCAGTGAGCTGTAGAAGATATAACGAACATCATTTGTTAAGAAAGAAATGTTTTTTAAACAACCGGAATATGACAAAGATCAGAGAATGTCCAAAGAGAAGCTGAAACATGCACTTAATCAAATGAGCTAACTCAAATTGGAAAAAATTAATGAACTCACAGTTGAATACAAAATCTCAAAGGGAAGCTCAAGAAGACATAGTAAATTCTAATGAAATGTTCAAAGACCTAGAGCAGGGGTCCTCAAACTTCAGCCCAAGGGAGACGAACGGCCCTCTCAGGACAATTTTCCGGACCTCTGGTTGTTTTGCCCCATTTGATTTTTTTACTCAGAGTTAGGTATGTGCGGTCTGCACAGGAATTAGTTCATAGTTTTGGTGTTTTTAACTTTTAGGCCAGTCCTCCAACGTGTCGGAGGGACAGTGAAGTGGCCCCCTGTCTACAAAGTTTGAGGAGCCCTGGTCCATCCCACCTGATGTCAAGAGAACATCTCAAGAACAGATATGATGCCTTGAAAACTATAGCTGAATACTCAGTGAGCTGTGGAGGAAATAAAGAGCATCATTTGTTAAGAAACCAAAAGTTCTTTTAAACGACCGGAAAAAGACAAATATCAAAGGATATCAGAATACCCGGAAAGTGGGACATAATCCTAGAGTGGCTAAAGCAAACGGAAAAAATGATGAAGTTACAGTTGAATACAAAATCTCAAAGGGAAGCTCAAGAAGACATAGTAAATTCTAATGAAAAGTTCAAAGACCTAGAGCAGGGGTCCTCAAACTTCAGCCCAAGGGAGACAAACGGCCCTCTCAGGACAATTTTCCGGACCTCCGCGTGTTTTGCCCCATTTGGTTAATTTACTGAGTTAGGTATGTGCGGTATGCACAGGAATTTGTTCATAGTTTTTGGTGTTTTTAAATTTTGGGTCAGTCCTCCAACGGGTCAGAGGGACAGTGAACTGGCCCTCTGTTTACAAAGTTTGAGGAGCCCTGGTCCATTCCACCTGATGTCAAGAGAACATCTCAAGAACAGATATGATGTCTTGAAAACTATAGCTGAATACTCAGTGAGCTGTGGAGGAAATAAAGAGCATCATTTGATAAGTAAGCAAAAGTTCTTTTAAACGACCGGAAAAAGAAAATTATCAAAGCATATCAGAATACTCTGAAAGTGGGACTTAATCCTAGAGTGGCTAAAGCAAATGGGAAAAAATGAATAAGTTACAGTTGAATACAAAATCTGAAAGGGAAGCTCAAGAAGACATAGTAAATTCTAAAGAAATGTTCAAAGTCCTAGAGCAGGGGTCCTCAAACTTTAGCCCACTGGCCACAAACGGCCCTCTGAGGACAATTATGCGGTCCTCTGGGGTCTTAGCCCCGTTTGGTTTTTTTACTCAAATGTAGGTATGTGCTGTTTGCACAGGAATTTGTTCATAGTTTTAGTGTTTTTAAGTTTTGGGCCAGTCCTCCAACGGGTCTGAGGGATAGTGAACTGGCCCACTTTTTACAAAATTTGAGGAGCCCTGGTCCATCCCACCTGAATTAATGAGATCATCTGAAGAACAGATATGACGCCTTGAACAAATATAGCAGAAGACTCAGTGAGCTGTAGAAGATATAACGAACATCATTTGTTAAGAAAGAAATGTTTTTTAAACAACCGGAATATGACAAAGATCAGAGAATGTCCAAAGAGAAGCTGAAACATGCACTTAATCAAATGAGCTAACTCAAATTGGAAAAAATTAATGAACTCACAGTTGAATACAAAATCTCAAAGGGAAGTTCAAGAAGACAGAGTAAATTCTAATGAAATGTGCAAAGACCTAGAGCAGGGTCCTCAAACTTCAGCCCAAGGGAGACAAACAGCCCTCTCAGGACAATTATTCCGCCCTCTGGGTGTTTTGCCCCTTTTTGTTTTATTTCTCAAAGATAGGTATGTGCGGTCTGCACAGGAATTTGTTCATATTTTTGGTGTTTTTAAATTTTGGTCCAGTCCTCTAACGGGTCTGAGAGACAGTGAAGTGGCACCCTGTTTACACAGTTTGAGGAGCCCTGGTCCATCCCACCTGAATTTATGAGATCATCTCAAGAACAGATATGATGCCTTGAACAACTATAGCAGAAGAATCAATGAGCTGTAGGAGGACATAATGAACATCATTTATTAAGACAGCAAAAGTTCATTTAAAATACAGGAAAACGACAAATATCAAATGTTGTCAGAAAACTCTGAAAGTGGGATTTAATCCTAGACTAGCTAAAACAAATGGAAAAAAATGATGAAGTTACAGTTGAATACAACATCTCAAAGGGAAGCTCAAGAAGACATAGTAAATTCTAATGAAATGTTCAAAGACCTAGAGCAGGGGTCCTCAAACTTTAGCCCGCTGGCCACAAACGGCCCTCTGAGGACAATTATCCGGCCCTCTGGGTGCTCTGCCCCGTTTGGTTTTTTTACTCAAATGTAGGTATGTGCTGTTTGCACAGGAATTTGTTCATAGTTTTAGTGTTTTTAAGTTTTGGGCCAGTCCTCCAACGGGTCTGAGGGATAGTGAACTGGCCCACTTTTTACAAAATTTGAGGAGCCCTGGTCCATCCCACCTGAATTAATGAGATCATCTGAAGAACAGATATGACGCCTTGAACAAATATAGCAGAAGACTCAGTGAGCTGTAGAAGATATAACGAACATCATTTGTTAAGAAAGAAAAGTTTTTTAAACAACCGGAATATGACAAAGATCAGAGAATGTCCAAAGAGAAGCTGAAACATGCACTTAATCAAATGAGCTAACACAAATTGGAAAAAATTAATGAAGTCACAGTTGAATACAGTATCTCAAAGTGAAGCTCAAGAAGACATAGTAAATTCTAATGAAATGTGCAAAGACCTAGAGAAGGGGTCCTCAAACTTCAGCCCGCGGGAGACAAACTGCCCACACGGGACAATTTTCCGGCCTTTCGTGGGTTTTGCCCCATTTGGTTTTTTACTCAGAGTTAGGTATGTGGGGTCTGCACAGGAATTTGTTCATAGTTTTTGGTGTTTTTAAATTTTGGGCCAGTCCTCCAACGGGTCGGAGCGACAGTGAACTGGCCCTCTGTTTACAAAGTTTGAGGAGCCCTGGTCCATCCCACCTTTTGTCAAGAGAACATCTCAAGAACAGATATGATGCCTTGAAAACTATAGGTGAATACTCAGTAAGCTGTGGAGGAAATAAAGAGCATCATTGATAAGTAAGCAAAAGTTCTTTTAAACGACCAGAAAAAGACAAATATCAAAGCATATCAGAATACTCTGAAAGTGGGACTTAATCCTACAGTGGCTAAAGCAAATGGGAAAAAATGAATAAGTTACAGTTGAATACAAAATCTGAAAGGGAAGCTCAAGAAGACATAGTAAATTCTAATGAAATGTTCAAAGACCTAGAACAGGGGTCCTCAAACTTTAGCCCACTGGCCACAAACGGCCCTCTGAGGACAATTATCCGGCCCTCTGGGAGCTGTGCCCAGTTTGGTTTTTTTACTCAAATGTAGGTATGTGCTGTTTGCACAGGAATTTGTTAATAGTTTTTGGTGTTTCAAAATTTTGGCCAGTCCTCCAACGGGTCTGAGGGACAGTGAACTGGCCCCCTGGTTACAAAGTATGAGGAGCCCTGGTCCATACCACCTGAAATTATGAGAACATCTCAAGAACAGATATGACGCCTTGAACAACTATAGCAGAAGACTCAGTGAGCTGTAGAGGACATAAAGAACATCATTTGTTAAGAAAAAGTTTTTTTAAACCGGAATATGACAAAGACCAGAGAATGTCCAAAGAGACGCTGAAACATGCACTTAATCAAATGAACTAAATCAAATTGGAATAAATTAATGAAGTCACAGTTGAATACACAATCTCAAAGGGAAGCTCAAGAAGACATAGTAAATTCTAATGAAATGTGCAAAGACCTAGAGCAGGGGTCCTCAAACTTTAGCCCACAGGCCACAAACGGCATCTGAGGACAATTATCCGGCCCTCTGGGTGCTTTGCCCCGTTTGGTTTTTCTACTCAAATGTAGGTATGTGCTGTTTGCACAGGAATTTGTTCATAGTTTTTGGTGTTTTTAAATTTTGGGCCAGTCCTCCAACGGGTCTGAGGGACAGTGAACTGGCCCACTATTTACAAAATTTGAGGAGCCCTGGTCCATCCCACCTGAATTTATGAGATCATCTCAAGAACAGATATGACGCCTTGAACAAATATAGCAGAAGACTCAGTGAGCTGTAGAAGACATAACGAACATCATGTGTTAAGAAAGAAAAGTTTTTTAAACAACCGGAATATGACAAAGATCAGAGAATGTCCAAAGAGACGTTGAAACATGCACTTAATCAAATGAGCTAACTCAAATTGGAAAAAATTAATGAAGTCACAGATGAATACAGTATCTAAAAGGGAAGCTCAAGAAGACATAGTAAATTCTAATGAAATGTGCAAAGACCTAGAGCAGGGGTCCTCAAATTTCAGCCCAAAGGAGACGAACGGCCCTCTTGGGACAATTTTCCGACCCTTCGGCTGTTTTGCCCCGTTTGGTTTTTTTACTCAAAGTTAGGCAGGTGCGGTCTGCACAGGTATTTGTTCATAGTTTTTGGTGTTTTTAAATTTTGGGCCATTCCTCCAACGGGTCTGAGGGACAGTGAACTGGCCCTCTGTTTATAAAGTTTGAGGAGCCCTGGTCCATCCCACCTGATGTCAAGAGAACATCTCAAGAACAGATATGATGCCTTGAAAACTATAGCTGAATACTCAGTGAGCTGTGGAGGAAATAAAGAGCATCATTTTTTAAGAAACCAAAAGTTCTTTTAAACGCCCAGAAAAAGACAAATATCAAAGGATATCAGAATACCCAGAAAGTGGGACATAATCCTAGAGTGGCTAAAGCAAACGGAAAAAATGATGAAGTTACAGTTGAATACAAAATCTCAAAGGGAAGCTCAAGAAGACATAGTAAATTCTAATGAAATGTTCAAAGACCTGGAGCAGGGGTCCTGAAACTTCAGCCCAAGGGAGACAAACGGCCCTCTCAGGACAATTTTCCGGACCTCCGGGTGTTTTGCCCCATTTGATTTTTTTACTCAGAGTTAGGTATGTGCGGTCTGCACAGGAATTAGTTCATAGTTTTTGGTGTTTTTACTTTTGGGCCAGTCCTCCAACGGGTCGCAGGGACAGTGAAGTGGCCCCCTGTCTACAAAGTTTGAGGAGCCCTGGTCCATCCCACCTGATGTCAAGAGAATATCTCAAGAACAGATATGATGCCTTGAAAACTATAGGTGAATACTCAGTGAGCTGTGGAGGAAATAAAGAGCATCATTTGTTAAGAAACCAAAAGTACTATAAATGACCGGAAAAAGACAAATATCAAACCATATCAGAATACTCTGAAAGTGGGACTTAATCCTAGAGTGGCTAAAGCAAATGGGAAAAAAATGAATAAGTTACAGTTGAATACAAAATCTGAAAGGGAAGCTCAAGAAGACATAGTAAATTCTAAAGAAATGTTCAAAGTCCTAGAGCAGGGGTCCTCAAACTTTAGCCCACTGGCCACAAACGGCCCTCTGAGGACAATTATCCGGTCCTCTGGGTTCTTAGCCCCGTTTGGTTTTTTTTACTCAAATGTAGGTATGTGCTGTTTGCACAGGAATTAGTTCATAGTTTTTGGTGTTTTTACTTTTGGGCCAGTCCTCCAACGGGTCTGAGGGATAGTGAACTGGCCCACTTTTTACGAAATTTGAGGAGCCCTGGTCCATCCCACCTGAATTTATGAGATCATCTGAAGAACAGATATAACGCCTTAAACAAATATAGCAGAAGACTCAGTGAGCTGTAGAAGATATAACGAACATCATTTGTTAAGAAAGAAATGTTTTTTAAACAACCGGAATATGACAAAGATCAGAGAATGTCCAAAGAGAAGCTGAAACATGCACTTAATCAAATGAGCTAACTCAAATTGGAAAAAATTAATGAACTCACAGTTGAATACAAAATCTCAAAGGGAAGCTCAAGAAGACATAGTAAATTCTAATGAAATGTGCAAAGACCTAGAGCAGGGGTCCTCAAACTTCAGCCCAAGGGAGACAAACAGCCCTGTCAGGACAATTATTCCGCCCTCCGGGTGTTTTGCCCCTTTTTGTTTTATTTCTCAAAGATAGGTATGTGCGGTCTGCACAGGAATTTGTTCATAGTTTTTGGTGTTTTTAATTTTGGTCCAGTCCTCTAACGGGTATGAGAGACAGTGAAGTGGCACCCTGTTTACACAGTTTGAGGAGCCCTGGTCCATCCCACCTGATATCATGAGAACATCTCAAGAACAGATATGATGCCTTGAACAACTATAGCAGAAGAATCAATGAGCTGTGGGAGAACATAATGAACATCATTTATTAAGAAAGCAAAAGTGCATTTAAAATACAGGAAAACGACAAATATCAAATGTTGTCAGAAAACTCTGAAAGTGGGATTTAATCCTAGAGTAGCTGAAACAAATGGAAAAAAATGATGAAGTTACAGTTGAATAAAAAATCTCAAAGGGAAGCTCAAGAAGACATAGTAAATTCTAATGAAATGTTCAAAGACATAGAGCAGGGGTCCTCAAACTTTAGCCCACTGGCCACAAACGGCCCTCTGAGGACAATTATCCGGCCCTCTGGGAGCTTTGCCCAGTTTGGTTTTTTTACTCAAATGTAGGTATGTGCTGTTTGCACAGGAATTTGTTCATAGTTTTTGGTGTTTTAAAATTTTGGCCAGTCCTCCAATGGGTCTGAGGGACAGTGAACTGGCCCCCTGGTTACAAAATATGAGGAGCACTGGTCCATACCACCTGAAATTATGAGAACATCTCAAGAACAGATATGACGCCTTGAACAACAATAGCAGAAGACTCAGTGAGCTGTAGAGGACATAAAGAACATCATTTGTTAAGAAAGAAAAAGTTTTTTTAAACCGGAATATGACAAAGACCAGAGAATGTCCAAAGAGACGCTGAAACATGCACTTAATCAAATGAACTAAATCAAATTGGAATAAATTAATGAAGTCACAGTTGAATACACAATCTCAAAGGGAAGCTCAAGAAGACATAGTAAATTCTAATGAAATGTGCAAAGACCTAGAGCAGGGGTCCTCAAACTTTAGTCCACAGGCCACAAACGGCATCTGAGGACAATTATCCGACCCTCTGTGTGCTTTGCAAAGTTTGGTTTTTCTACTCAAATGTAGGTATGTGCTGTTTGCACAGGAATTTGTTCATAGTTTTTGGTGTTTTTAAATTTTGGGCCAGTCCTCCAACGGGTCTGAGGGACAGTGAACTGGCCCACTATTTACAAAATTTGAGGAGCTCTGGTCCATCCCACCTGAATTTATGAGATCATCTCAAGAACAGATATGACGCCTTGAACAAATATAGCAGAAGACTCAGTGAGATGTAGAAGACATAACGAACATCATGTGTTAAGAAAGAAAAGTTTTTTAAACAACCGGAATATGACAAAGATCAGAGAATGTCCAAAGAGACGCTGAAACATGCACTTAATCAAATGAGCTAACTCAAATTGGAAAAAATTAATGAAGTCACAGATGAATACAGTATCTAACAGGGAAGCTCAAGAAGACATAGTAAATTCTAATGAAATGTGCAAAGACTTAGAGTAGGGGTCCTCAAATTTCAGCCCAAGGGAGACAAACGGCCCTCTCGGGACAATTTTCCGGCCCTTTGGGTGTTTTGCCCCGTTTGGTTTTTTTACTCAAAGTTAGGCATGTGCGGTCTGCACAGGTATATGTTCATAGTTTTTGGTGTTTTTAAATTTTGGGCCATTCCTCCAACGGGGTGAGGGACAGTGAACTGGCCCTCTGTTTATAAAGTTTGAGGAGCCCTGGTCCATCCCACCTCATGTCAAGAGAACATCTCAAGAACAGATATGATGCCTTGAAAACTATAACTGAATACTCAGTGAGCTGTGGAGGAAATAAAGAGAATCATTTGTTAAGAAACCAAAAGTTCTTTTAAACGACTGGAAAAAGACAAATATCAAAGGATATCAGAATACCCGGAAAGTGGGACATAATCCTAGATTGGCTAAAGCAAACGGAAAAAATGATGAAGTTACAGTTGAATACAAAATCTCAAAGGGAAGCTCAAGAAGACATAGTAAATTCTAATGAAATGTTCAAAGACCTGGAGCAGGGGTCCTCAAACTTCAGCCCAAGGGAGACAACTGGCCCTCTCAGGACAATTTTCTGGACCTCCGGGTGTTTTGCCCCATTTGATTTTTTTACTCAGAGTTAGGTATGTGCGGTCTGCACAGGAATTAGTTCATAATTTTTGGTGTTTTTACTTTTGGGCCAGTCCTCCAACTGGTCGGAGGGACAGTGAAGTGGCCCCCTGTCTACAAAGTTTGAGGAGCCCTGGTCCATCCCACCTGATGTCAAGAGAACATCTCAAGAACAGATATGATGCCTTGAAAACTATAGCTGAATACTCAGTGAGCTGTGGAGGAAATAAAGAGCATCATTTGTTAAGAAACCAAAAATTCTTTAATCGACCGGAAAAAGACAAATATCAAAGGATATCAGAATACTCTGAAAGTGGGACATAATCCTAGAGTGGCTAAAGCAAACGGAAAAAATGATGAAGTTACAGTTGAATACAAAATCTAAAGGGAAGCTCAAGAAGCCATAGTAAATTCTAATGAAATGTTCAAAGACCTAGAGCAGGGGTCCTCAAACTTCAGCCCAAGGGAGACAAATGGCCCTCTCAGGACAATTTTCCGGACCTCCGGGTGTTTTGCCCCATTGGGTTAATTTACTGAGTTAGGTATGTGCGGTCTGCACAGGAATTTGTTCATAGTTTTTGGTGTTTTTAAATTTTGGGCCAGTCCTCCAACGGGTCAGAGGGACAGTGAACTGGCCCTCTGTTTACAAAGTTTGAGGAGCCCTGGTCCATTCCACCTGATGTCAAGAGAACATCTCAAGAACAGATATGATGCCTTGAAAACTATAGCTGAATACTCAGTGAGCTGTAGAGGAATTAAAGAGCATCATTTGATAAGTAAGCAAAAGTTCTTTTAAACGACCGGAAAAGGACAAATATCAAAGCATATCAGAATACTCTGAAAGTGGGACTTAATCTAGAGTGGCTAAAGCAAATGGGAAAAAATGAATAAGTTACAGGTGAATAAAAAATCTGAAAGTGAAGCTCAAGAAGACATAGTAAATTCTAAAGAAATGTTCAAAGTCCTAGAGCAGGGGTCCTCAAACTTCAGCCCAAGGGAGAAAACAGCCCTATCAGGACAATTATTCCGCCCTCCGGGTGTTTTGCCCCTTTTTGTTTTATTTCTCAAAGATAGGTATGTGCGGTCTGCACAGGAATTTGTTCATAGTTTTTGGTGTTTTTAAATTTTGGTCCGGTCCTCTAACGGGTATGAGAGACAGTGAAGTGGCACCCTGTTTACACAGTTTGAGGAGCCCTGGTCCATCCCACCTGATGTCATGAGAACATCTCAAGAACAGATATGATGCCTTGAACAACTACAGCAGAAGAATCAATGAGCTGTGGGAGGACATAATGAACATCATTTATTAAGAAAGCAAAAGTTCATTTAAAATACAGGCAAACGACAAATATCAAAGGTTGTCAGAAAACTCTGAAAGTGGGATTTAATCCTAGAGTAGCTAAAACAAATGGGAAAAAATGAAGAAGTTACAGTTGAATACAAAATCTCAAAGGGAAGCTCAAGAAAACATAGTAAATTCTAATGAAATGTTCAAAGACCTAGAGCAGGGGTCCTCAAACTTTAGCCCACTGGCCACAAACGGTCCTCTGAGGACAATAATCCGGCCTCAGGGTGCTTTGCCCCGTTTGGTTTTTTTACTCAAATGTAGGTATGTGCTGTTTGCACAGGAATTTGTTCATAGTTTTTGGTGTTTTTAAATTTTGGGCCAGTACTCAACGGGCCTGGGGGACAGTGAACTGGCCCACTTTTTACAAAATTTGAGGAGCCCTGGCCCATCCCACCTGAATTTATGAGATCATCTCAAGAACAGATATGACGCCTTGAACAAATATAGCAGAAGACCCAGTGAGCTGTAGAAGACATAACGAACTTCATTTGTTAAGAAGGAAAAGTTTTTTATACAACCGGAATATGACAAAGATCAGAGAATGTCCAAAGAGACGCTGAAACATGCACTTAATCAAATGAGCTAACTCAAATTGGAAAAAATTAATGAAGTCACAGTTGAATAAAGTATCTCAAAGGGAAGCTCAAGAAGACATAGTAAATTCTAATGAAATGTGCAAAGACCTAGAGCAGTGGTCCTCAATCTTCAGCCCAAGGGAGACGAACGGCCCTCCCGGGACAATTTTCAGGCCCTTCGGGTGTTTTGCCCCGTTTGGTTTTTTTACTCAAAGTTAGGTATATGTGATCTGCATAGGTATTTGTTCATAGTTTTTGGTGTTTTTAAATTTTGGGCCATTCCTCCAACGGGTCTGAGGGACAGTGAACTGGCCCTCTGTTTACAAAGTTAGAGGAGCCCTGGTCCATCCCATCTGATGTCAAGAGAACATCTCAAGAACAGATATGATGCCTTGAAAACTATAGCTGATTACACAGTGAGCTGTGGAGGAAATAAAGAGCATCATTTGATAAGTAAGTACAAGTTCTTTTAAACGACCGGAAAAAGACAAATATCAAAGGATATCAGAATACTCTGAAAGTGGGGCATAATCCTAGAGTGGCTAAAGCAAATGGAAAAAATGATGAAGTTACAGTTGAATACAAAATCTCAAAGGGAAGCTCAAGAAGACATAGTAAATTCTAATGAAATGTTCAAAGACCTAGAGCAGGGGTCCTCAAACTTCAGCCTAAGGGAGAAAAACGGCCCTCTCAGGACAATTATCCGGTTCTCTGGGTTCTTAGCCCCGTTTGGTTTTTTTACTCAAATGTAGGTATGTGCTGTTTACAAAGGAATTTGTTTATAGTTTTTGGTGTTTTAAAATTTTGGGCCAGTCCTCCAATGGGTCTGAGGGACAGTAAACTGGCCCCCTGGTTACAAAGTATGAGGAGCCCTGGTCCATACCACCTGAAATTATGAGAACATCTCAAGAACAGATATGACACCTTGAACAAATATAGCAGAAGACTCAGTGAGCTGTAGAAGACATAACGAACATCATTTGTTAAGAAAGAAAAGTTTTTTAAACAACCGGAATATGACAAAGATCAGAGAATGTCCAAAGAGACGCTGAAACATGCACTTAATCAAATGAGCTAACTCAAATTGGAAAAAATTAATGAAGTCACAGTTTAATACAGTATCTCAAAGGGAAGCTCAAGAAGACATAGTAAATTCTAATGAAATGTGCAAAGACCTAGAGAAGGGGTCCTCAAACTTCAGCCCGCGGGAGACAAACAGCCCACTCGGGACAATTTTCAGCCCTTCGTGGGTTTTGCCCCATTTGTTTTTTTTACTCAGAGTTAGGTATGTGGGGTCTGCACAGGAATTTGTTCATAGTTTTTGGTGTTTTTAAATTTTGGGCCAGTCCTCCAACGGGTCGGAGGGACAGTGAACTGGCCCTCTGTTTACAAAGTTTGAGGAGCTTGGTCCATCCCACCTGTTGTCAAGAGAACATCTCAAGAAGAGATATGATGCCTTGAAAACTATAACTGAATACTCAGTAAGCTGTGGAGGAAATAAAGAGCATCATTTGATAAGTAAGCAAAAGTTCTTTTAAACGACCGGAAAAACACAAATATCAAAGCATATCAGAATACTCTGAAAGTGGGACATAATCCTAGAGTGGCTAAAGCAAATGGGAAAAAATGAATAAGTAACAGTTGAATACAAAATCTCAAAGGGAAGCTCAAGAAGACATAGTAAATTCTAATGAAATGTTCAAAGACCTAGAGCAGGGGTCCTCAAACTTTAGCCCACTGGCCACAAACGGCCCTCTGAGGACAATTACCCGGCCCTCTGGGAGCTTTGCCCAGTTTGGTTTTTTTACTCAAATGTAGGTATGTGCTGTTTGCACAGGAATTTGTTCATAGTTTTTGGTGTTTTAAAATTTTGGGCCAGTCCTCCAACGGGTCTGAGGGACAGTGAACTGACCCCCTGGTTACAAAGTATGAGGAGCCCTGGTCCATACCACCTGAAATTATGAGAACATCTCAAGAACAGATATGACGCCTTGAACAACTATACCAGAAGACTCAGTGAGCTGTAGAGGACATAAAGAACATCATTGGTTAAGAAAGAAAAAGTTTTTTTAAACCGGAATATGACAAAGATCAGAGAATGTCCAAAGAGACGCTGAAACATGCACTTAATCAAATGAACTAAATCAAATTGGAATAAATTAATGAAGTCACAGTTGAATACAAAATCTCAAAGGGAAGCTCAAGAAGACATAGTAAATTCTAATGAAATGTGCAAAGACCTAGAGCAGGGGTCCTCAAACTTTAGCCCACAGGCCACAAACGGCATCTGAGGACAATTATCCGTCCCCCTGGGTGCTTTGCCCCGTTTGGTTTTTCTACTCAAATGTAGGTATGTGCTGTTTGCACAGAAATTTGTTCATAGTTTTTGGTGTTTTTAAATTTTGGGCCAGTCCTCCAACGGGTGTGAGGGACAGTGAACTGGCCCACTATTTACAAAATTTGAGGAGCCCTGGTCCATCCCACCTGAATTTATGAGATCATCTCAAGAACAGATATGACGCCTTGAACAAATATAGCAGAAGACTCAGTGAGCTGTAGAAGACATAACGAACATCATGTGTTAAGAAAGAAAAGTTTTTTAAACAACCGGAATATGACAAAGATTGAGAATGTCCAAAGAGACGCTGAAACATGCACTTAATTAAATGAGCTAACTCAAATTGGAAAAAATTAATGAAGTCACAGATGAATACAGTATCTAAAAGGGAAGCTCAAGAAGACATAGTAAATTCTAATGAAATGTGCAAAGACCTGGAGCAGGGGTCCTCAAACTTCAGCCCAAGGGAGACAAACGTCCCTCTCAGGACAATTTTCCGGACCTCCGGGTGTTTTGCCCCATTTGATTTTTTTACTCAGAGTTAGGTATGTGCGGTCTGCACAGGAATTAGTTCATAGTTTTTGGTGTTTTTACTTTTGGGCCAGTCCTCCAACGGGTCGGAGGGACAGTGAAGTGGCCCCCTGTCTACAAAGTTTGAGGAGCCCTGGTCCATCCCACCTGATGTCAAGAGATCATCTCAAGAACAGATTTGATGCCTTGAAAACTATAGCTGAATACACAGTGAGCTGTGGAGGAAATAAAGAGCATCATTTGATAAGTAAGCAAAAGTTCTTTTAAACGACCGGAAAAAGACAAATATCAAAGCATATCAGAATACTCTGAAAGTGGGGCATAATCCTAGAGTGGCTAAAGCAAACGGAAAAAATGATGAAGTTACAGTTGAATACAAAATCTGAAAGTGAAGCTCAAGAAGACATAGTAAATTCTAAAGAAATGTTCAAAGTCCTAGAGCAGGGGTCCTCAAACTTTAGCCCACTGGCTACAAACGGCCCTCTGAGGACAATTATCCGGTCCTCTGGGTTCTTAGCCCTGTTTGGTTTTTTTACTCAAATGTAGGTATGTGCTGTTTGCACAGGAATTTGTTCATAGTTTTTGGTGTTTTAAAATTTTGGGCCAGTCCTCCAGCGGGTCTGAGGGAAAGTGAACTGACCCCCTGGTTACAAAGTATGAGGAGCCCTGGTCCATACCACCTGAAATTATGAGAACATCTCAAGAAGAGATATGACACCTTGAAAACAATAGCTGAATACTCAGTAAGCTGTGGAGGAAATAAAGAGCATCATTTGATAAGTAAGCAAAAGTTCTTTTAAATGACCGGAAAAAGACAAATATCAAAGCATATCAGAATACTCTGAAAGTGGGACTTAATCCTAGAGTGGCTAAAGCAAATGGGAAAAAATGAATAAATTACAGTTGAATACAAAATCTCAAAGGGAAGCTCAAGAAGACATAGTAAATAATAAAGAAATGTTCAAAGACCTAGAGCAGGGGTCCTCAAACTTTAGCCCACTGGCCACAAACGGCCCTCTGAGGACAATTATCCGGCCCTCTGGGTGCTTAGCCCCGTTAGGTTTTTTTACTCAAATGTAGGTATGTGCTGTTTGCACAGGAATTTGTTCATAGTTTTTGTTGTTTTTAAATTTTGGGCCAGTCCTCCAACGGGTCTGAGGGACAGTGAACTGGCCCACTTTTTACAAAAATTGAGGAGCCCTGGTCCATCCCACCTGAATTTATGAGATCATCTGAAGAACAGATAAGACGACTTGAACAAATATAGCAGAAGACTCAGTGAGCTGTAGAAGACATAACGAACATCATTTGTTAAGAAAGAAATGTTTTTTTAAACAACCAGAATATGACAAAGATCAGAGAATGTCCAAAGAGACGCTGAAACATGCACTTAATAAAATGAGCTAAATCAAATTGGAAAAAATTAATGAACTCACAGTTGAATACAAAATCTCAAAGGGAAGCTTAAGAAGACATAGTAAATTCTAATGAAATGTGCAAAGACCTAGGGGTCCTCAAACATATGCCCGCGGGAGACAATCTGCCCACTCAGGACAATTATTCGGCCCTCCGTGTGTTTTGCCCCGATTGGTTTTTTTACTCAGAGTTAGGTATGTGTGGTCTGCACAGGAATTTGTTCATAGTTTTTGGTGCTTTTAAATTTTGGTCCAGTCCTCTAAAGGGTCTGAGAGACAGTGAAGTGGCACCCTGTTTACACAGTTTGAGGAGCCCTGGTCCATCCCACCTGATATCATGAGAACATCTCAAGAACAGATATGATGCCTTGAACAACTATAGCAGAAGAATCAATGAGCTGTGGGAGGACCTAATGAACATCATTTATTAAGAAAGCAAAAGTTCATTTAAAATACAGGAAAACGACAAATATCAAAGCTTTTCAGAAAACTCTGAAAGTGGGATTTAATCCTAGAGTAGCTAAAACAAATGGAAAAAAATGATGAAGTTACAGTTGAATACAAAATCTCAAAGGGTAGCTCAAGAAGACATAGTAAATTCTAATGAAATGTGCAAAGACCTAAAGCAGGCGTCCTCAAACTTTACCCACGGGCCAAAAAAGTCCTCTTAGGACAATTTTGCGGCCCTCCGGATGTTTTGCTCTGTTTGCTTTTTTTACTCAAAAGTAGGTATGTGCGGTTTGACATGAATTTGTTCATGGTTTTTGGTGTTTTTAGATATTGGGCCATTCCTCCAACAGGTGTGAGCTACAGTGAACTGGCCCCCTGGTTACAAAGTATGAGGATCCCTGGTCCATCCCACCTGAAATTATGAGAACATCTCAAGAACAGATATGACGCCTTGAACAACTATAGCAGAAGACTCAGTGAGTTTTAGAGGACAAAAAGAACATCATTTGTTAAGAAAGAAAAAGTTTTTTTAAACCGGAATATGACAAAGATCAGAGAATGTCCAAAGCGACGCTGAAACATGCACTTAATCAAATGAATTAAATCAAATTGGAATAAATTAATGAAGTCACAGATGAATACAGTATCTCAAAGGGAAGCTCAAGAAGACATAGTAAATTCTAATGAAATGTGCTAAGACCTAGAGCAGGGGTCCTCAAACTTCAGCCCAAGGGAGAAAAACGGCCCTCTCAGGACAATTTTCCGGACCCCCGGGTGGTTTTGCCCCATTTGGTTTTTTTGCTCAGAGTTAGGTATGTGCGGTCTGCACAGGAATTTGTTCATGGTTTTTGGTGTTTTTAAATTTTGGGCCAGTCTCCAACGGGTCTGAGGGACAGTGAACTGGCCCCTGTCTACAAAGTTTGAGGAGCCCTGGTCCATCCCACCTGATGTCAAGAGAACATCTCAAGAACAGATATGATGCCTTGAAAAACTATAGCTGAATACTCAGTGAGCTGTGGAGGACATAAAGAGCATTATTTGTTAACAAAGCAAAAGTTCTTTTAAATGACCAGAAAAAGACAAATATCAAAGGATATCAGAATACTCTGAAAGTGGGACTTAATCCTAGAGTGGCTTAAGCAAAGGGAAAAAAATGATGAAGTTACAGTTGAATACAATATCTCAAAGAGAAGCTCTAAGAAGACATAGTAAATTCTAATGAAATGTTCAAAGACCTAGAGCAGGGGTCCCCAAAATTTAGCCCACAGGCCACAAACGGCCTCTGAGGACAATTATCCGGCCCTCTGGGTGCTTTGCCCCGTTTGGTTTTTTTACTCAAATGTAGGTATGTGGTGTTTGCACAGGAATTTGTTCATAGTTTTTGGTGTTTTTAAATTTTGGGCCAGTCCTCCAATGGGTCTGAGGGACAGTGAACTGGCCCCATGGTTACAAAGTATGAGGAGCCCTGGTCCATACCACCTGATGTCAAGAGAACATCTCAAGAACAGATATGACGCCTTGAACAAATATAGCAGAAGACTCAGTGAGCTGTAGAAGGCATAACGAACATCATTTGTTAAGAAATAAAAGTTTTTTTAAACCGGAATATGACAAAGATCAGAGAATGTCCAAAGAGACGCTGAAACATGCACTTAATCAAATGAACTAAATGAAATTGGAATAAATTAATGAAGTAACAGTTGGATACACAATCTCAAAGGGAAGTTCAAGAAGACATAGTAAATTCTAATGAAATGTTCAAAGACCTAGAGCAGGGGTCCTCAAACTTGAGCCCAAGGGAGACAAACGGCCCTCTCAGGACAATTTTCCGGCCCTTCGGGTGTTTTGCCCCGTTTGGTTTTTTTACTCAGAGTTAGGTTTGTGAGATCTGCACAGGAATTTGTTCATAGTTTTTGGTGTTTTAAATATTGGGCCAGCCCTCCAACGGGTCTGAGGGACAGTGAAGTGGCCCCCTGTCTACAAAGTTTGAGGAGCCCTGGTCCATCCCACCTGATGTCAAGAGAACATCTCAAGAACAGATATAATGCCTTGAAAAACTATAGCTGAATACTCAGTGAGCTGTGGAGGACATAAAGAGCATCATTTGTTAAGAAAGCAAAAGTTTTTTTAAACGACCAGAAAAAGACAAATATCAAAGGATATCAGAATACTCTGAAAGTGGGACTTAATCCTAGAGTGGCTAAAGCAAACGGAAAAAATGATGAAGTTACAGTTGAATACAAAATCTCAAAGGAAGCTCAAGAAGACATAGTAAATTCTAATGAAACGTTCAAAGACCTAGAGCAGGGGTCCTCAAACTTTATCCCAGTGGCCACAAACGGCCCTCTGAGGACAATTATCCGGCCCTCTGGGTGCTTTGCCCCGTTTGGTTTTTTTACTCAAATGTAGGTATGTGCTGTTTGCACAGGAATTTGTTCATAGTTTTTGGTGTTTTAAATTTTGGGCCAGTCCTCCAACGGGTCTGAGGGACAGTGAACTGGCCCACTTTTTACAAAATTTGAGGAGCCCTGGTCCATCCCACCTGAATTTATGAGATCATCTCAAGAACAGATATGACGCCTTGAACAAATATAACAGAAGACTCTGTGAGCTGTAGAAGACATAACGAACATCATTTGTTAAGAAGGAAAAGTTTTTTAAACAACCGGAATATGACAAAGATCAGAGAATGTCCAAAGAGACGCTGAAACATTCACTTAATCAAATGAGCTAACTCAAATTGGAAAAAATTAATGAAGTCACACTTGAATACAGTATCTCAAAGGGAAGCTCAAGAAGACATAGTAAATTCTAATGAAATGTGCAAAGACCTGGGGTCCTCAAACTTCAGCCCAAAGGAGACAAAGGCCCTCTCGGGACAATTTTCCTGCCCTTCGGGTGTTTTGCGCCGTTTGGTTTTTTTTACTCAAAGTTAGGTATGTGCGGTCTGCACAGGTATTTGTTCATAGTTTTTGGTGTTTTTAAATTTTGGGCCATTCCTCCAACGGGTCGGAGGGACAGTGAAGTGGCCCCCTGTTTACAAAGTTTGAGGAGCCCTGGTCCATCCCACCTGATGTCAAGAGAACATCTCAAGAACAGATATGATGCCTTGAAAACTATAGCTGAATACTCAGTGAGCTGTGGAGGAAATAAAGAGCATCATTTGTTAAGAAACCAAAAGTTCTTTTAAATGACCGGAAAAAGACAAATATCAAAGGATATCAGAATACTCTGAAAGTGGGGCATAATCCTAGAGTGGCTAAAGCAAATGGAAAAAATGATGAAGTTACAGTTGAATACAAAATCTCAAACGGAAGCTCAAGAAGACATAGAAAATTCTAATGAAATGTTCAAAGACCTAGAGCATGGGTCCTCAAACTTCAGCCCAAGGGAGACAAACGGCCCTCTCAGGACAATTTTCCGGACCTCCGGGTGTTTTGCCCCGTTTGGTTTTTTTTACTCAGAGTTAGGTATGTGCGGTCTGCACAGGAATTTGTTCATAGTTTTGGTGTTTTTAAATTTTGGTCCGGTCCTCCAACGGGTCTGAGAGACAGTGAAGTGGCACCCTGTTTACACAGTTTTAAGAGCCCTGGTCCATCCCACCTGATATCATGAGAACATCTCAAGAACAGATATGATGCCTTGAACAACTATAGCAGAAGAATCAATGAGCTGTGGGAGGACATAATGAACATCATTTATTAAGAAAGGAAAAGTTCATTTAAAATACAGGAAAACGACAAATATCAAAGGTTGGCAGAAAACTCTGAAAGTGGGATTTAATCCTAGAGTAGCTAAAACAAATGGGAAAAAATGATGAAGTTACAGTTGAATAAAAAATCTCAAAGGGAAGCTCAAGAAGACATAGTAAATTCTAATGAAATGTTCAAAGACCTAGAGTAGGGGTCCTCAAACTTTAGCCCACTGGCCACAAACGGCCCTCTGAGGACAATTATCCGGCCCTCTGGGTGCTTTGCCCTGTTTGATTTTTTTACTCAAATGTAGGTGTGTGCTGTTTGCACAGGAATTTGTTCATAGTTTTTGTTTTTAAATTTTGGGCCAGTCCTCCAACGGGTCTGAGGGACAGTGAACTGGCCCACTTTTTAAAAAATTGGAGGAGCCCCGGTCCATCCCACCTGAATTTATGAGATCATCTCAAGAACATATATGACGCCTTGAACAAATATAACAGAATACTCAGTGAGATGTAGAAGACATAACGAACATCATTTGTTAAGAAAGAAAAGATTTTTTAAACAACCGGAATATGACAAAGATCAGAGAATGTCCGAAGAGAAGCTGAAACATGCACTTAATCAAATGAGCTAAATCAAATTGGAAAAATTAATGAACTCACAGTTGAATACAAAATCTCAAAGGGAAGCTCAAGAAGACATAGTAAATTCTAATGAAATGTGCAAAGACCTACAGCAGGGGTGCTCAAACTTCAGCCCAAGGGAGACAAACAGCACCTTCAGGACAATTATTCCGCCCTCCGGGTGTTTTGCCCCTTTTTGTTTTATTTCTCAAAGTTAGGTATGTGCGGTCTGCACAGGAATTTGTTCATAGTTTTTGGTGTTTTTAAAATTTGGGCCAGTCCTCGAACGGGTCTCAGGGACAGTGAACTGAACCCCTGATTACAAAGTTTTAGGCCCCCCTACTTTGGAGTATTGATAAGCAAGGATGTTACTTTAAGGCCTATGGCTTTGCTTACCCAAGCCATGTTATTTTCAGTTGCCTCATATTCCTGTGAATGTTGGAAATTGAATAAGGAAGACTGAATCATGATCAATGTATTTGAAACGTGCTGGAGAAGAATATGCAAAATGCCTTGAACTGGTACAAGGACAAAGTAATCGCTCTTGGAAGAGGACAGCTGGAGACCTCTTTTGTGGTAAGGCTGGAAGATTTCGACTGACATTTGGACATGTTGGCAGGAGAAACCAGTCCCTGAAGAGCGACATCATGCTCCGTAAAGTAGAGGGGCATCAAAATCGAGGAAGGCCCTCAGGGAAATGGTTTGCACAGTGGCTGCAACAATGTGGTGCTGCATAGGAATAATGGTGTGCTGGCTCAGGACTGGTCAGTGTTTTCTTCTGCTCTGCATACGATCTCTATGGGGCAAAACTGACTTGTTGGCACATAAGAAAAATTAAGTTTTAAGACCCAAAGCATGTGTGCCATGAGACCAATAGGAATCTGCTATTGTAACAGCCTTGTGTGTTGTTGGCTCAGCGCTAGAGTCACCTCACCTGTTTTACTGCTTCTTCTTCTATTCCCTTGCTTTCCTACTCCCAACCCCAACCCCTAATCCTCAAGACTACTGAGCAGATTCAAGTCCTATACTAGAAGGAGTATTTTACCATAGATTCGGGGGGCTAGTCTGATGTCATGTACTCATCCCTTGACTGTCTTACACATATGGAACAATGTCTCATCTCACAAGCATGGCCATTGAGGCCAGACTCGACTGTACTCCAGTATTCAACTGTCAGGGTGGAGTAAGGTCTGCCACTGGGGAGGCTTGACACACTGCATCAGGCCCCATTCTGGTCTTCCTTTTTCTTGTACTTGCCCAGACTGCAAAGGCCCTGAATAGTTTTGTTCCAACACGGCTCACATTATGACAGCTATAATTCACCGATGATGAGACAGAAGATTAAAGAGACCTCTATGGCCATTCCACCCTGAATAAACCCAATCTTGTCAGATATCAGATGGTCAAAGACATGAAATGCCTTTCCACACTCAACTAGTTGGAAGCATACCCATAGTTTAGATAGAATCTTCTCAGACTTCAGACCTTGTCCTTCCACCAACTTGTTGCAAATGCCCATGTTCAATACACACAAACAAATGGGACCCTAATGAAGAGCACAAGCTCAATACAGAGCCAAGTATCACCACATGGCTAGACCTCCACTCACCCCACCATTGGCTCCACAGGTGCAACTCTCCCTGGTAGCCTAGGAGAACACACAGGTTCCCACCAATATTGCACTTCCTCCACAGGGCCAGGCTCCACCACTGCAGGTGGTAATTTGCATGGGGCAGTAACCTCTCCCAGGAGGTTTTGCCTAAGTTTCTTTTTTGCACTCCTCGATGAGCAACCTCTTTTAAAAGAGAGAAAAACAAGACACTAGTCATTCCCTGCTTGAACTGGGTCTGCCGGTGTTTCAAAGCCCCCGTGGCTATTTCTGCCCCCATTGTCGTCTGGGACTGGGACTGAGAGGAAGACCTGATGGCTGTTCTTTGCTTTAAAGGCAGAAACAGAACATTGTTTCTCCTGGCTTTGCTTTAAAGCCCAAAAACAGTTATAGGAAACTGTTCAGCAGATGTTTCATGAAACTCAGAAAAGATTGGGTCTTTTAAAGGGCTATTTTTAGACAAATGCTTCCTACCATTGAGAATTTGGTGCTCACAAAAGGGACAGAAAATGAGAGAGAAGAGTTGGAAAAAGCTTCAAACTTTTTTCCCTCTTTCGTTTTCAGGATGAATTACATGGGCCTGGAAATCTTGGAGTACAGAATGCAGAGGTGATTCCAGGGAGGAGGGATTGATTCCTTTGAGAGTTTCCTTATTGAAAGAGGGTTTTCTGGGTAAAGGAAAACCTACATTTTCATGATTTCACATCTGCTACTACAGGTTACAGCAACATGCAATGTTTTTCTCCTCCCC
The DNA here is from genome assembly GCF_050624435.1 of Tenrec ecaudatus. Lineage (NCBI taxonomy): Eukaryota > Metazoa > Chordata > Mammalia > Afrosoricida > Tenrecidae > Tenrec > Tenrec ecaudatus. The sequence goes on from NC_134532.1 coordinate 50,416,071, forward strand.
AAATCCCTTTTTTCTTAATTACCTATTTCCCTCTTTCCTCTTATCTCAGCCCTCTTCTCCCTTGTCTCTTTCACCAGTTTCGTGCTGTCATTTAATTCCCAACTCAGAGATTTCTTCTTACATGAAGCCTTCCCTGAAATCTCCAGAATTGCCTTCAAGTGGATTCTGACTCTTAGCAAACCTACAGAATACTCTGCACACATTTCAAACCCTGCATTTGCTATTTTGCTCTGTAACTGTTTATGTATCAGCCAGAACCTATCAATTTGTCATACAATGGTTATTTGCATCTGCTATGATGCTGGAAGCTGTGCCATTGCTATTAGAAATACCATCAGGATCACTCATAGGGAGCTTTCAGTGGGGTTTTCAGACTATGAGAGACTAGGGGGGGAAATTTTGCCAAGGAAAACTCGACGGGACACAAGAGAACATTGTCCTGCTTGCTTGCTTTGAACATGCCAGCAGGACAGATCAATTGATGGAAAAAGACATCCAGTTTGGTGAAGCAGTCAACCATGCAGGGCATGGCAGGGAACCTTTGGAGAGATGCATAAGCGCAGTAGCCAAGACAGTGCAACACGCCAGTAACTGTGAGGATGACAGCCCTGCTCACTGTCGCCTAGTCAATGCCAAGTCACAGCTACCATATAGGACAGAGTAGAACTGCTCCACGGGGTTTCTGAGACTACAGATCTGTATAGGAACATACAGCCTCACTTTTCTCCCAAGGAGTAGCTGATGAGTTTGAACTGCCAACTTGGTGATTAGCAGTCCAACACTTAACCTACTCCACCACTCAGGCTGCAGAGAACATTGCATAGGGTCTACTCCAAGGCAATTATCTATTCATCTATGCATCTTGTATATCTGATCTTTTCCACATGCTGTAAAATCTATCATCTTTCTCTACTTATTATCTAGCACTGTGTAACATAATAATAGACACAGAACAGGTGTTCATATTGAGTGGATAGAAAAATAAAGATGTGAGCAATCTAGTAAATTTGAGCTAGTTGAAAGATTTTACTTCAGCTACAGGAGCATTTAATCCTCTTTGTTTCTGTTGTTCAAATTAATTCCAAATCTGTTACTTTTATAACAAAAAATTACTATGCTGTGAGGTGACTATTACTATTTCCACAAATTGAGACATTGTGACAATGAATTTAAAAGCTAGCATGAAAGCATTCAGAATTGGTTGCTTTTAATTCCCAAACCATGTGAGATTGAGACATTGATTCAGGGGAACGCTTATCTCTGGGGCAGAGCATCAAGAAAACTTTGAGCGTCTGGGCCTTGGTAGGATCAAAAGAGGAAAGAGCAGAGCAAAGTAAGGCAGGGAAGCTCAATGAAAACATCTCCTTCCCCACCACTCTCGCAACCACAGCAGCTGGAACGGATCACCGAGGGAATGAAGACCAACAGATGCCCTTCCATTTCACGTCTGTCTGAAGCCCTTCCTAGTCAGCATCTCAGTCAGGTGAACAAAATGAAGGTTAATGGCCTCTGACGTTCTGGAATGCCCTAGAGCTCAGCCCAGGAAAAGTGAGACTCACATTTTACTTGTGCCTGGTCTTGGCAAAAGGGACTCCATTTTAAATCCGGTGCCTTCAGCTTGGCTCTTAGAATTCACCTCTCATCGACCTCCCTCTCACTGACCTCCCCCCTCCCCTGCTCAACCCCAAACACCTGGAACCGGCTCGTCCCGGAGCCAGAATGTTTTCTGAAGATAAGCACACTCCACTCTACCCATCCTGGACCTATGGATAAAATTAACGAACTCTTCCCTGCTAAAGCCCTGGTGTGCACAGATCCTCCCCAGCTTAGATCCTTCTCAGCTGTGCCTGCCAGCAGGGGTATAAAAACGCAGCCTGAATTCCCCCAGCCTGAATTCCCCAAGGCGCGGTTTCAATAGCTCCATACCCTGAGTTTCTGAATCCGCTGCAAGCCTCTCAATAAAGCCTGCTTCTAAACTTTGCCGATTGGATCTTTGGTTCTGTTTCACACCCCAGAATTCCTTACAACTTGAGCTTTGGTTAACCATGGTTTCCATGGTTGCTGGAGCCCTTAATGAGCACTTACAAAGAATCAATCTTTCGACCACACATAAATTTAATGGGACAAGATAGTAGAATACCTACTATGTGCCCCAATTGGAGAAGAATAGGAATATCTGTGACCAATTTATGATGTGCTTTATATTGGATTGATTATTGTTGAACTAGCAAAATAAATGAGAGTTCTACTCTTTCCCTTGAATTTGTTATTGAAAAATGAGGGCTTACCACACATCAAATGTTTAATGAGTATTATGAGTTAATATAGGGAATACGTCCCACCTAGGTACAGAGGAATTGATAGAATTTTAAATATAGCTTTTTCAAGCAGGGATGAGGTGGTCAAGGAGAATCAGTGCGAAGAAAATGGTCTAAAAAGTGTGGTTGTGTAATACACTGAGCAGTTATATAGAGGTAATGAAATTATATCCCGCTTATCGCTCTCTTTCTCGTCTAACTCTTTTTACACACTTCTATTAAAAAACAAACTTAGATCATCTTATTTGTTCCTTTGATAAGCTACACGTTTTTAAAGAACAGAATTTTTATCTTTTCTTTGTAGTGCTATGAGTCCTTGTTTTAACAGCTTTGAAAGAAACATGAAAGTACCTAGATTTTGAAAAGCACCGCGGGGACACCCGTGTTAGTTTGGGTGGACTAGAGAAACAAATTCAGAGACCCCCATCTAGGCCAGGTGGGCTGCATTCAGCCAATGGGTTCAAACAGTATTGGCGGCAGCTCCTCCCAACCGGGCCCTGAAAAACCCGCAAGAATTTCTCTCTCCCAGAGGGCCCCGCGCACTTGAGCCGCATCTGTCCTATCCGAACCCCCTTGGATCAAGATCCAGGCCTGCTTGGGAGCGAATTCGTTCTCCTTCAAAGTCAAGGGCCGAGGTAGTTCTCTCCCATGAGAGAGACCTAACTTTCCCCCCGCCGCCCCCCACCCCCAGGTTTCACAACCACCTGTGGAAACCTGAGGCCGGAGAAACCTGCTGCGCAGCCCATGAGGCGCAGCTGGGCAAGAGGAGACTGGGGCACACTCCTGCACCCCGACCTAGCTGAACTGTGTGGGAGCTAGGCCACTGGGAGAACCCAGAGAGAAAACCTCTGGCTTCTCAGGCCCTTTGGGGAGGAGCGGTGGAAGGTACAGGTGGATCCCACTGACTGAATTGAATTCACCAGACCTAGTTGGAGGCCCACCCAGCTACGGGCTTCCCGGCTCACACTCCTGACTGTGGGCCTGCCCTCCAGCCTCAAGCAGCTTCCAGCTTCCTGAAACAGGGGAGCGAGGCTTTGGCATGGAGAGGGACAACCCCTCGTGCAGCCTCTAGCGCCCTGACAGACCCGCAGCCTCTCCTAAAGCAAAGGAGCGCAGACAGAAATACAGACACAAAGGGACGGGGCATTCCGCAATACATTATGTGTAGCGGGATAAAACCAGACTGGCTTCCTTTCCTAACAGCACACAGTGCAGTTTTAAAGGCCAGCCAAGCTGCTGTGTCCATATTTAGCAGCTTCCTGTCTCAAACACCTGAATACAAGAGCAACAGAATATTGAGAAAACATCCCAGGCCAGATCCACCCCACACCCGACAAACCTGGTACAAGCCCATATGCCTGATACCAATATATAAATTCCTCTAAAGACTCATCGAACACATGCAATGATGCCGAATGCAGTGGAAAGTTGTGGCCGCCGGCGAGGCATCTCAGAGCTGGCAGAGATCTGCACATGGCTCCTTCGGCTTAAGGGCTCTAGTGGTCTGCCTCCAACAGCTATTTATCTCCTTGGTGCCTCCAAGTGAGGTCATCAAGCTGAGACCTGATTGACAGGCTAAGCTCCACCCCTTCACCTGGAAGCCTCAAATTAACAACAGATTGTGTAACTACAAGACCCATACACCACCTAGTGAGACCTCCCAAGGCTTTCTAAAATTCATGGGGATATTTGGACTAGAATATAACATATATCTTTCTATAAATACATACATATACTTCACTTCTGCTTACACGTTGGATTTATAGATAGATACTTATGTTTGGAAGGAGTCCTTGTGATCCAGTGATTAAGTGCTCACCTGCTAAGTGAAAGCTCAACAATTAGAACCTATTAGGTTTCTGGAGTGGGGAAAACCTGGGTTCTTGGCTTTGCACAAAGAAAGGATTCACACTGAACCCCATTTTGTTATCCAAGTGGTTTTATCTAAAAGACAAGACAAGTTTCAGGTTTTACCGGTTCGAAGGGGTCCACAATTTGGCAAAAACAACCACGTGGAAAAGAGCACCAACACATATGGACCTTGAGGGTGGGGATCCCAGGATGCCAGAAGCCCAAGAACCCTAGAGACTAAAAGCAGGTAATCCCAGAGGCTATGGGCCCTGAGTAGGCCCAGAGGGGGTGCAGGTCTACCCACATGGGGGAGGGAGACCCTCCCCCTCTACCTGCCTCTGACCAGGAGCAGGGCCAGAGAGAGCAAGAGAGAATCCCAGAGCATGCTCCCTGCCTTTATTCTAGCCCACCCCATGACTGGAGGAAGGCGTGGTTGGACGTATTGGTTAACCCCATTGGCTGGGTTAAGCCCACCTGGGTGATGTCATGAGCCTGGGCCTAGTTTGGACCACCCTGGTATATCTCCTATCTGGCTCTGGGGCTTGAGAATGAGCATGCTCAGTTTGGGGTCTTCATATGTGTCTAATGGTTGCCTGATTTCTTTCCAACCTCCTTTATGGGGCTCTTTTTGCAGACATGGGAGGGACCACCCCCATGTCCTAAATCTAGCTGCCCAACACACCCACCAGTTGTTTCACAGGAGAAAAATGTGGCAGTTCTATTCCATCCTTTAGAGCTGCTCAAATCAGAACGAACCCAACAACAGTGGCTCATTTAAATTTGGACTTGTTGAACTTTCTGTTGACACCAAAGACCTTTATACCAAGACCACGTTTAAAGCAAAAGATAAATAACTAAGGGTAAATAAAAGGATATGGTTTACATGCAAGGAGGAGAACCCAGCCCAAACACGAGATCTCGGGGAAGCTTCCGCTCCTCCAGGAAATTTCACCTGCAGTGCTGCATGGGTTGGACCATGAAATCCTTGAGTAGTTTGAATGAGCAGGCTCTGATTATCAGGAAAGGATGATGTGATTTTTAAAGGGGGGAGGAAATGGACTTGAAACCAGAAGATGCAGGCCCAAATTCAAACTGTACAAGATTCCTGAAATGCATTTCTGTTTTCTGTCAAATTGGTAACCAATCCTGCCTGGCTTAATGTATATGATTGTCTCACAGACCAAATGGGACAAGGTGCTGGGTGGATACTATACAAATAGTTGTTGCTGCTAGACCTTGATTTATAAGAAGTGACACATAAAAGATTATTTCTGTTCCTGAACTTAAGGTGGGGTTGAAGAGAACATAGAATTATCCAACGTCATTAACCATGGCCATGTTCTCTAGTTCACCTGTCATTTAGGGTTTCGTTAGGAAAGAGACTGGAAAGAAAGAGGGTCAATTGAGTATTATTAAAGGTGGGCAGAAGGGGGAAAATATTGCCTGTGAAAAGGAGGGATAAAGTTAAGAGACATGACAAATCACAGATTATGATATTGCCTCTCACCTTTCTTCTCTGAAAGCAATGGCCCTGCAAAAATAACCCAAGACCCGAAAGGCGGACAGCTCTGTAATCAAGAATACGGGCTCACGAGCTAGGCTCTTTTGGACTTGAGTTCAGAGCATCCAATGTAATCTTTGGAAACCCATTTTACATCTGGGAGCTTCAATTTTTTTATTCTCTCTTTTAGCAAAGTGGAATTAAAGGTTGTTGCGAGAATTAAATGAGGAAATACCTGTCAAATGTTTAGCTCAGTACCTGACAATAGATGCCGATAAATGTTAACTCGTGTTAACAATGCAATTAGTCGTAGGGAAAATACTCCTTGAAATTGAGTCAGGACATAAACGCATATACCTAGATTCCCCATTTGAACAAGACCAGGAATCCTTGTGCACGTTCCCTTTCTTCTCTCTCACAAATTTGAGCCTCTGTAAAATGAAACTTAATTAATTAAGCATATTATTGAGTAGGTATTTAAGTGCCAACCACAGTTTATGACAATGAGACAAAGAATTTGCACATAAGGACTTCAACCAATTAGGACCAATTTAAGAGTCTAAGGAGTTGATATAATTTCCTTTATTTCTAATGACACTATTGTTGTTGTTAGGTAATTTATCAAGTTAATTCTAACTCATAGCAACATCATGTACCCTAGAGGGCTTACTAGGCGCTACTTTCTTTTGAAATGTTTGTTTATTATTTGGGTAAAAACTTACAGAGAAAATTGGTTTTGCACTCAATAATCAATACAGATTTTTTGTGTGATATATATTGCAATTCCTAATACATCAGCAATCTTTCCATTTCAATGTGCATTGTTTAGCTGAAACCATGGAAATTAGTTCATTGTCAATTCTGAAGGGTGACTATGTAGATATGTCAGACCTATATATATATTAATGAGTATAATAGTTCCGTTTACTTTCCCACTTGTTCAGTTTGAGTATCTAGTAATGTATCCATTCATATGTTATTATTATTTCTGTTAATGAATGATTGGGAATTTCATACTAATTCCTTTTGTTGTCTTTAATTTTTATGCCCCTCCATGTGTCTTCCTTTGCCTTGATGATTATGTGCTGACCGCCCATTATTGTGTATTTCTTCCCCTTCTCACAAGTTGAAATGTGTCCATCCTGTAGTTGGTGATTTCTTTACCCTCCCATCTCTGTTAACTTTCAAAGGAGATTCTTTTCTATGTGTAAAACTTTTTCTTGACAGTTTGTAATAGTACTCTCATGCACTATTTGTCCTTTAGGAATTGACTGGGTTCACTCAGAACAATGTCTTCTAGGTTTAGTCATGTTTTGAAGTGTTTCACAGATTCACCACTCTTCTGAAATGTTGACTAGAATTCTATTGGGTTGATGTGGTATAATGTATTTATCCACTGCTGGGCACTTAGGTTATTTCCATCTTTTGGCTACTCTGAAAATGCTGCAGTGAATTTGAATGTCTTTGAATCATGGTTCTTACTTCACTAGGATATGAGAGTAAGTTAACAACTGTTAGTATAAAATCCTAGAAACAAAAATATCAAAATGTGAATGTATTTTTTCTTGACAGGTCCTCCACCTAGTTCTATACACATTATAGGTAGTGTTTTCATATCTCTAAACCATACCCAAAGAGTCCTGCATTCTTCAATGTATGATACATCAAAATGACAGTTTTGATATCCTTCAGGAACGCAAATCGAGTTCCTTTCAAATATTATTTAAGTTTGGGAAACAAAAAGAAGTCTTAGAGGAAAAGATCAGGGTTGTAGGATGGATTGTAGAAGAGCTCTTGTTCAAGGAATGAGCAAGTGCATTGTCATAGAAAAATAGTTCAACTTCTCTTGTCTTTTTCTTAGTAGCGCAGTTTCAATATTCTTAAACTTCATAATAAGCCTCCATAAATGTTCTATGTGCTTTGAGACAATCTATTAAGACTAGTCCTTTGGAATACCAGTAGACAGTCACCACAATTTCTCATCTGAGCTCCCTTACTTGAACCATATTAGCCTAGCACATCCTCCTGGAAGCCATTGTTTTGATTTAGTTCTGTTTTTTTTTTAAGGTAAATTCAGAAATCCACTAAAACAGTGGATTAGAGAGAACTGGTCTTCAGTTATCCACTGGATACATGCTTAAGCAAGTTTTGTTTAGGATAAGCCCATGCATGCATTAATTGGAACCTTAATAATATTTTTTAAAGTTATGCTCCTATATACTTAGTACTTGGATTGATGGATCTTATAGTACTGATAGTTCCAATTTAATTTATTTTTTAAAATAATTTTATTGGGGGCTCTTGCAGCTCTTATAACATTACATATATCAATTGTATCAAGCATATTTGTACATATGTTGCCGTCAACATTTTCGGGACATTTACTTTCTGTTTGAGCCCTTGGTATCAGCTCCTATTCCCCAACCCCTTTAGCCCTGTCTCCCACCTTCGTGACCCCTTCATAAATGTTAAATTATTATTTTTTTCATATCTTTCATCAACTACTATCTCCTTGTACCAATGTTTCTGTTGTTCATTCCCCTGGGGTTGGGGCCAGGGGAGTTATGCATTGATCATTTCAATCAATTACCCCTTCCCCCCACCTTCCCCTTACCCTCCTGGTATTGCTACTCCAATTTCTGTTCCTGAGGGGTTTATCTGACCTGAATTCTGTGTGTTGTGAGCTCTTACCTGTACCAGTGTCCATGCTCTGGTCTAGCTAGAACTGAAAAGCAAGACTGGGATTTGTTAGAACAAAGTGCTCTTGCATTGAGGGAGGGCTTGAACTGAGGTCCCAGGTCTGTCCACTCACTCAATGTATTGCCATATAAATATATGCACCTAGTCCAATATCTCTATTTTTATAAATTAATATATTTCTATATGTACACATCTATGTATGTACCTGTATCCATAGCTTTGCTTCCTAGATCTTTCCTCTGTTTTCTTTTACCTTCCTCCTGCCCCACCATCATGCTCACCTTTCTTCTGCCTCTTAGTAATACCTCTCCGCTGGATTGCTGTTGCTCTAAAAACAATGGGATCTATGTCTTCTTTGTTGCTTTTAATTCCCTAGTTTTCCCCCTGTCTATGGCATTGTTTGCTCACTGCTCCTTCTCCTACCCCTACCCTGCCTCCTCCAGAACTGTTGGTCCCGTTGCTTTCTCCTCAGGCTTGCTTTACATGCCTATCTCTTTGATTTTCTATGAAATAACAGGGACACCAGGCAGGGGATGCTACCCAAAGGCCATCTTGATTCCTCCCTCTAGATTCAATGTTTCCAATTTTAAAAGGAAGTTCTATACCATTTTCCACAGTGCTTGTATCATTTTATGTTCCACCAGCAGTGTATGAGGTTCCCAATATCTCCACACCCTCACCAGTGTTTGTTGTGGTTTTTATTTTTTAATTTTCTACTAATGCTGGTGTGAGCTGAGATCTGATTCTTGTTTTTATTTATATTTTTCTAACAGCTTATGTTCACAAGCATTTCTTCATGTGTTTGTTGGTCCCCTGAATGTGTTCTTTTGTGAAGTGTATATTCAAGTCCCTGCCTATTTTTAATTAGAATTTTTATTGATGTGATAAAATTTTAGAAATTAGCCCCTTGTCCAATGTGTCATTGCCTAAAAAAATATTTCCAGGTGTATAGATATTTCTTTTACTCTTTTGGTAAAATCTTTTTATGTACATAAATGTTTTATTTGGGGGGGGACAGTAGTTTGTCTTCTGGTGTTTGTGTGTTTTCAATTATGCTTGATATTGTATTTATGCCATGTATTTGATTTTAAATTTATCTGTAATTTTTCTTTGATGACTTTCATAGTTTTATTTTTTTTCATCTGATCCATCTTGACCTAGTTTTTGTATATGGAGATTTGGTTTTGATTTCATTTTTCTACAAATAGATATTCCATTTTGTCAGCACCATTTGTTAAAGAGGCTATCTTTCCCCATTTTAATACATTTAAATCCTGCATGAGAGATTAGTTGTCCAAAGGTGGATGGATTTACTTTTGGGTTCTCAATTCTGATCCATTGGTCCTCGTAGCTGGCATTTTACAATAGGCTGTTTGTCTACAGTGACTGTATAGTAAGCTTTGAGATTAGGAAATATAAGGTCTACTACTTCGTCCTCTCTTTTAATGGTGATTTCCTTAACCAGGGTCTTTCATTTCCTCACCAAACTAAATTGGTGATTAGTTTTCCCATCTCTGTAAAGAATGATGATTGAATCTGAAACAGCAGTGAATGTTATCTATAAATTGCTTTAGGTAGTATTAACATTTTCATAATGTCTTTCATTTATGTAAGTGGCTTGATTTCTTATAATAGCACTCTATACGTATTTCCTAGATAGTTGTTTCGACACATAATTCACAGGTCATACCATTTTAATAATTCCATCATACTTAGAAAAGTTGTGCACTCATCACCATAATCAATTTCAGAACATTTTCTTCCTTCTTCACCCGTTGTTGTTAGCTCCTTTTCCCCCAAACTTCCTTTGACATGCCCCTAGGTAAGTATTAATCTAGTCACTGGATTTCATGTGCAACAAATCATGAGGAACAAAAACAACAAAGGAGCAAACAAAACCAACAACAATACCAAAATAAAACACAAGAACCTCAATCAAAAAGAAAGCAGAAATTATGAGAAAGTGGAATAACTTAAAAATGGACCAAAGGGAGATCAAGTAATAGAGTATTACATATTAAATGCTCTATATGTGTCATAATGCTCTCTGTCTCACATCACGGCTTTTCACATCCTGGGACTATGGACACAGGGGACCCACCAGAGTCTTACTCCACCTGGGGACCCTGCAAATGGATTTTGGTTATCCATGGCCTTTTGCAAACTGGTGTTCAGAATTTTGGCTCAGGTACTGTCCCTCTTCCAGATTTGGATTTTATTATCAACAATCCTTGAATCACACGGACTGTACACTTCTTCCATGTGGACTTAGCCGATGCCTTACTAAGATGGCTGCTTGCTTACAGACAAGTCTTGAAGATCTATTCTTCCTGATATTCTGGAACCATCTGATTTCTTGACCACACTTTGTTCTAGCACCAAATCTTCAATGATCTCTTCATGAGGGTATCAAGTAGGGCCATGTCAAAAGAGTTGTTCTTATATTAGGGCTACAATTACGTGAAAGCCCCAGTGGCCAGGTAGCTAGCTCTCACCTCATCTATAGATCTATTTCCCCCTCCTCATATATATATATATATATATATATATATATATATATATATATATATATATATATATTTGCATATGTATATGTCTTTGTCTAGACCTCTATAAATGTCCTTTGCTTCCTAGCTCTTTCCTCTACTTCCCTTGACTTTCCTCCTGTCCCACTATCATGCTCTGTTCCCACCTGGGTTTCAGGTATACCTCTTCTTTACGTTACCTTACCCTTGATCATTTCCTACCAGGCCTTCCAGATTGCTCATTCTTACATCATCCCCATGGTTGTTTGTAGGCTTGAGTTAAACTGTATATATTTTAGGAGTTCTGGTGGCATATGTGGTCGATTTGAGGCCAGAAGGTAGGCAGATCAGAACTACCAGATTCTCTGAGGAAGAAAGTGAGGTTGATAATTCTACCAACATCATTCACCCTGTGGTTAGTCAATTAAATTACTAATCACGCCTATAGATTATTTAAAGTTAAGGGGCTTGTCTGTCCCCCTGGAACTGTCTGTCCCATTGTTTTTCCTCCAGATAGCTCATCCAGCCTGTACTATTCAGACAGACCTGTGGAGACACTAACATGCACGAAAACAAGACAGAGGAAAACAAAGTAACAGTATATAACCAGACAATAAAACAACAAAAACAAACCACTGACAAAGAACAAAACAAAACACTTCACAAAAGAAAGGTTTGTAGTTCGTTCAAGGATCATTTGCTGGCCCTTAGGAGCGTTTTCCAGTCCAGTCTGTTGGGGCACCATGCCCTGGCCCCAAAGTTCACTTTCAGAATTCCCTGGGGACCTTGCCACTCCATTCCCTTGCTGTTCCACTGCCCTCCCCCAGTGTTTTGCCTCGGTGTGGTGGGATCAGGTCAGGTGCAATTCCCACACTGTGTCTCCGGTGCTGTCCCCTGTATCGCCCTTAGTCACTGAGGGGCATCATGTCTCATAGTAGGGCCAGCCATGTTGTTCTCTCTGTGGACTGGCTGCTCTACTCACGAACATCATCCTCATGGCCTGGTGGGCCAGGCTGTGCTCCACTCTCTCCTCCTGCCCCTTCATCTGCTCCCGTGTGCTCTGATCAGATATGTCCATCACCCGGAGCTGCAGAATCAATGTCATCCTTTGAAACAAATTCTTTTCAGGGAAGGGGCAGGAATCCACTTAATTTTTGGTGCTGGGGCCAGCCTCCCAGACCTCTCCACTGGTTCCCTAAACCATGTCGGGATATTGCATTCACTCCTTGCAGCATTGGGTTGAAGTCTGGTCCAACTTTCCCTGTGGAGATATAAACAATACCCTCCCCTTGGGTGGATTAGTGCCCCATGCCCCCACTTCCCTTTTCTTCCTTATATTCATCCTTTTATTTTCCTTTCCCCACCTCCTCCACTGTTGTCTACCATGTGCATCCCTGGTTTTGGTCTAATCTCTGCCATACTACACAGTCTTCACCCCAGAAATGTTTGTATACAGTAGCTTTTTCCCCTATGCCACTTTTGGATTAAAAAAATATTTTTTATACTTACCTCAGCGGGCTCATGTTGTACTTGTCCTTTTGTGCCTGACTTACTTCGCTTAGCATGATTTCCTTCAGTTTTTCCCATGCCGCTATGTACCTCATACGTTCATCACTGCTTTTTAGTGATGCGTAGTACTCCATTGTATGTATATACCACAGTTTTTTAATCCAATCGTCAGTTAATGGAAATTTGGGTTGCTTCCAACTCCTTGCAATTGTGAACTGTGCCGCAATGAACATTGGAGCACAGACGTCTGGTCTTGGTTTGTTTCTTGCCTCTTCTGGGTATATGCCCAGTAGGGGGATTGCTGGGTCATATGGTAACTCTATTTCCATTTGTTTTAGGTATCGCCAGATTGATTTCCATAGTGGCTGTACATACTTATAGGCCCACCAGCAGTGGACGAGAGTTCCTGTCTCCCCACAGCCCCTCCAACACTTGTTGCTTTCTGATTTTTTGAATTGGGCTACCTTTGAGGGTGTCAGGTGGTACCTCATTGTTGTTTTAATTTGCATTTCTCTTACGGATAAAGATCGGGAACATTTTCTCATATGTTTGTTGGCCATTCGGATTTCTGTCCCTGTAAAATTTATGTTCAAGTCCTTTGCCCACCTTTCAAGTGGGCTATTGGTTTTTTTGCTTTTTGGAAGCTAGCAGAGTATTGTAGATTTTAGTAATAAGGCCTTTGTCTGATGTGTCATTGCTAAAGATGTTTTCCCAGTCTGTGGAATCTCTTATTACTCTCTTGGTGAATTCTTTAGATGTACACAAGTGTTTTACCTTCAGTATATCCCATTTGTCAATTTGTGCCTCCTCTGTGTTTGTGTCCTTCCCTATTTCTGATAGCCTGTTTATTCCCTGCGCCAAAGTTCTCAAGTTGGTCCCAATTCCCTCATTGATGGCCCTAATAGTTTGGGGTTTAACTTCAAGGTCTGTGATCCACCTTGAGTTTATTCTTGTGCATGGAGTGAGATAAAGGTCTTGCTTCATTTTTCTGCATGTGGATATCCATTGTGTTAAGAGTTGTATGAGTTCCTAATAAAATGTAAAAAAAACGAAAGGGAAAAAAAAGAAAATGATTAGTGCAAAGAATGTACAAATATGCTTTATACAATTGATGTATGTATATGTATGGATTGTGATAAGAGTTGTATTAACCCCTAATAAAACGTTAAAAATAACGTTTGAGGACCCCTGAAAGGACAACGTAGAATTATACCTGTGGGTTCCCAAGGTTGTAAGTCTTTACAGAAGCTGAGATCCTCATCTTTCTCTGTGAGCCACTAGTGGATTTCAATTGGCTGGCCTTATGGTCACACACATTCCACCAGGCTCCTTGAGCCCTGACTTGATAATTTAATGAAACGATACTTCTCCCAGTCTCATTGTATCCTTGTCGATAATCTTGCTATTCTAATATCAAATTTAAAATAAGGAATATATTTAAGCTCCATATCCATAAGCAATCAGATCCTTAAATCTCTTTGGACACTATTACTTTAAAAAAGAAAAAAACTCTGTCCAATTATTTTCAGCACAGAGAAGTTTCCAGTGTTTATGGCTTAGTATTTAATTGCCTTTTCTCTTCTTATTTTGCATTGGTGAATCATTTTGAGCTTATAATAATTTCAAAATAAATATTTTTCAGAGCCTCCAGGCATTCACTGTGTAATGATCATTTATAAGATTTCTTGGTTAGAGGGGGTGGCCAAGGGATGGATAGTGTTTCTTTCTGTCTGTCCTTAAGGTCATTATGGGTCATAACCAACTTGATGGAACCTGACAATGGGTTAATAGAATTACCTTCTACCCAGGGGTATGATTGATAATGTTTATATGGCAGTGAGGTCTCTAAGGTAAATGAGAAATATATAAACCATGGATACAGAATGGATTTTGGCTTTACCCCCAATCTGAAAAAAAAAAATAAGTCTTGATTGCCCTGATTGATTGTTGCCCTCATGAAGAGATCATGGAGGTAGGAATGCTATAGCAAAGTGTGGTAAAGAAACAAGGTGGTGCAGGGCTATCAGAAAGGAATATTATTTGGGACCTTAAAGTTCGTCATCAACAAGCATCCATGTAAGTGAGGTGTCAAAGAATACCAGTCTATATGATTCATGGATTTTAAATAATAAAACTCACATCCAAAGGACAAAATGATTTAAAGTGACACTAAATCTTTATGAGAGTAGCAAGTCTCCATTTTCTCCTAAGCAGCAGCTGGTCATTTAAGCTGCTGACCTCGAGGTAAACTCCTCCTGAGAGAGACCATAGTTGGTCAAGTATCCCATAAGGATTCCTGTGATAGGGCAGGGAAAGCCACGACCTGCCTAACTGATGATTCCCAGCCAAATGGGCTCAACAACTTAAAAACAACAAAAAGAGCATAGAGCCCACCCCCACCTCCACTGCCCAAGCAAATAAGAAGGGCTGACCAGCTCCAGATCAGGCCACACTACTCTCACTCCGTCTATAGTGTAGGTTCCCTCGGGCCTGTCCCTAATGATCCAGACTTAACTAAGTAATCAACCTGCTGCTCCTACATGTTACTTAAGGCTGCATTGCTGCCAAGTCACCACACCTTTCAAGAAACTGATGGACCAACACTCATCCCGAGAAAATGTCATTGTGCCCCAACACTTAGAGAAGTTAATTTTGCTTCTCAAGGTAAGGAAAACCGGGCATATTCGATGTTTAAAACTGCTCACAATCCCCTTGCCCTTCAATAAAAAGCCCATCTTGTATTGTACATCCTTTTTTTAAATCGAGATCATACCATTCTTCGACACTGAAACTTCGTGTTGTAATTTCCATTGTCCATTTTGTGTTTTCCATAACTAATTGTCGAACCTGTCAACTTCATATCACAAGATTGTACTTTTCAAAAGTTCTTCACTCTGTGTATAAAATAAATGCACAGAAATCATAGCAGTTATTCCCAAGTTGTCTTGAAAAAATAGCATCAATTAAAAACATGACAAAGTCCAGAGATAAACACATCCAAAAGTGAACAGGATACACAGACACACCACACAAAACAAACTACAACAACCCTATGGAATAGGATAGACCTGCCCTTGTGAGTTTCTGAGATTAAATCTGCCGCAGAAAGCGCTGCCTTTCTCCCATCAAAGCTAACAGGGACAAAATATTTTAATCAATTCAGAGACTTGATGATGTGGGGACTTCAAGAAGGTCACTGCAAAATGGAATGAAATGTGTTCCATGAACCTTTTGAAGCAACTTTGTGTGAAATCTGATCAAGAGACTGACTCCCAATTAAGCCAAGTTCTCCTCACTCAATTTCAATCAATGTGCCAAAAAAATGATTTTTAATTTGGCACGGTGATTAGAAGTTTCACCTGAAGTAGAGAAAATGGTGTCAAGAAAGTACTGAAAAGCATAAGGGAAAAGTTTGGAATATGCAACAGATATTAAAAAATATTTTTATATAAAATGCAAATCAAACACCATCGAGCCCATGCCTGACTTGAAGGGCAGGCGGGGAGGGGTGGGGGCGGGGTCCCGTGATGGGGAGGGGTTACAGGATGTCGGTTGAGTGCCTCTGACGTCAGAGCGCTTGCATAGCAACCGGCTTGGTGACATGAGCATGTGCTGTTCCGCTTAGTTCACTTGCTTCTTTACCGTTCGTGTCAGTGGCAGGACTCTCCGTGAGAGGGGCTTTGGAGCCGGTTATGGATGCAATCAAAGCTTTTGTGGGTTCAAAGTTAAAACATGGGCGTGTCCGTCAACCCCATCACATGGGACCCCCCTGTTCCAGGGTTGGAAGAAGAAATCATCACCGACCCGAGGTATAAGATCGAAGTCCAGGATCTGCCAGAAATCCACCGCGCAGCCTGGTCCGGGAAGGTGAAGAAAGTAGAGCAACTTCTTCTGCAACAGAAAACCAATTTAAACTTATGAGATAAACACCTCAGGTAATGGGGACAGTGCGGCAGGCCGCCCAAGGGCTGAAGTCACAGGCGGGATGCGGACCGCATGGTGTGACACTGTCTGGGGCTGGCTCCAGGATGATTGTCCACAGAGTTTTTGTGCAGTGTTTCAGCATGAATTCATATTTTTAATTAAAATATCTATAATTTGTAACAATGAAACTCAGCGCAAAAATGTTTTATAAGCCCAGCTAACGTGAACCTACCACTTGTAAGAACAAAAGCCTAGGAGTATTTACTTTGTTGAATTGTCAGATGCGCTCTGGTTAGATGTGCAGTTTTCCAATTAAAACAACACTTAGGATCGCCATTTTGTCTGTATACAGTACAAACTATGTTGCTCTTTTTGGAGCTCGTGTTTTCTAGGTAATGATTTTGTCAAATTGTCAGGTGTTTGAGCTAAACTAGTGTGCTAATTAACATTTGGGAACTTACATCAGTTGTGTAAGAAGCTAATGGTATTGGAGGAAAAAGCAACATTAAAGCAAAAAAAGAGGCTCCCATGCAGTTACCAATACAGTATCTAATAGACTTACTTCGTGTATTTCATTTAATGTAAAGTCTCCTGGATTATAAGATGCCCTACTTTGTGTATCAATAAGACACTTGTCAGAATCCTGCTGATTATCGCTGTAAGACACCATCAGTTACATGTTGCATTCCAGTGTGTAAGTTGTCCAGATGTGAGAAAATGAGCACCTTAGAATCACTGAAAGACAGTACTATTGCTAATTCCTTCTAAGTATCTGAAAAGTAGAAATAATTGTGTCATTTTCCCCCTTTCTCCCCTCCTTTTTAGTTGGCTACCATATATATCCCTGGATTTGGTCTGGTCCCTACCATACTACCTGGTCCTCTCCCCAGGAATGTTTGTATACAGTAGCCTTTCCCTTATGCCCCATTTGCACTTTTTAAACCTACCTCAGTGGAATCATGGTGTACTTGTACTTTTGTGCCTAGCTTACTTCGCTTAGCATAATTTCCTCCAGTTCTTCCCATGTGGCCATGTGCTTCAGACGTTCATCACTGCTTTTTAGTGATGCGTAGTACTCCATTGTGTGTATGTACCACAGTTTTTTTTTTCCATTCGTCAGTTGATGGAAATGTGGTTTGTTTCCAACTCCTTGCAATTGGGAACTGTGCTGCAATGCACAGCAGAGCACAGATGTCTGACTGGTTTGTTTCTTGCCTCTTCTGAGTATATGCCCAGTAGGGGGGTTGCTGGGTCATATGGTAACTCTATTTCCATCTGTTTTAGGTATCGCCAGATTGGTTTCCTTAGTGGCTGTACATACTTACAGGTCCACCAGCAGTGGATGAGAGTTCCTGTCTCCCCACTTGTTGCTTTCTGATTTTTTGAATTGGGCTATCTTTGAGAGTTGTTTTCTTTTGGGAAGCTAGCCAGAGTATTGTAGACTTTAGTAATAAGGCCTTTGTCTGATGTGTCATTGCTAAAGATGTTTTCCCAGTTGGTGGACTGTCTTATTACTCTCTTGGTGAATTCTCTCGATGTATACAGGTGTTTTATCTGCAATTGTGTCATTTTTAAATGAATTGAAATGTTGTTTTCGTTTAGTACAGAGTAATACTAATACAAATATTGTGAGAAATTATTAAGCCTCTCTTCGTGTTACAAATTGTTCTCAATGCTTGGCAGATATTCTATGTACAACATGACAGAAGCGTTCTGTGAGGTCATTACTATTTTAATTCTCATTTTATTGTTGAGGCCCCTGAGGAACAGAAACACTGATTGGTAGCTAATAATTGAGTGATAGAATAGGATTGACACCCAACTTGGGATGAATCCAGAGGTCATGCTTGCATATAGATATAGAGATAGATTTACATATACATCGATGGGTAGATTTATGTTTCTCTTTCATTAAGGAATTAAATGATTGGAGCTAGCTAATATTTAATATTCTTCAGAAGCAAAAAATCATGTCTTTTATTTGAAGTTCTGGGAATTACACACTTTGTTATCTTCACCATCTCTTGAATAATTTTATATTTGGCAATAGTTGGCTGTGTTCATTTCTAAAATGTCCTCTTTTATAGGACTCCCCTACATCTGGCCTGTGCCAATGGCAACCTAGGAGTCGTAAGAGTTTTACTGAACAACACCTGCTACTATAACGTCTGCGATGATGAAAACAGGACACCTCTAATGAAGGTATATGGCAGTATGAATTGGATTGCAGGATGAACATGGCTCTATCTCATTAAACTATAGTGTGAAATGTGGGCAATGTCCCCTATTACAAGTTTATTTTGGTAGATACAGTGTACTTGCCCTTGTAAGTGTGTTTCAGTGGAATTTATTTTATCCACAAGGTTTTGAAACCATTGCTATCACCCTTTTAATTAAAACCTTCACTTTTTGATCATCCCAAAGAGAAATTCTGTACCCATCAAACAATAAGTTGATTCTCTGCTTCCATTTCCCTTGTTGTGGTGGTTGTTCGGTGACATCGAGTTGCTTCCAAATTGTAGCTGTCCTCTGCGGAGCGGAAGGAAGCACGGCCCGGTCCTCACAATTGTTCCTGTGGCTGTGCCCTTTGTTGTAGCCACTGTGTCTACCCATTGTGTCTGGGGCTTTCCTCTGTTTCTCAGCCCTTCCATGTGACCAAGCATGGCATCCTCCTTCTACAGGGACTGTGCTCTCCTGAAAGTACGTGCAAAGCATGTCAGACAAAGTCTTCCTCTTCTGGCCACTAAGAAGCACTCCACACCTACTTCTTCCAAGAAAGATTGGTTAGTTGGTTTTTTTTAACAGTCCATGGTACTTTCAATATTCTTTTTCAGCACCACAACTTCGTTATTCATTGTCCAACTTTCACATGGCTACGATTCAATAGAAAATACCGTGGCTTGAGCCAGGTGCCCCTTAGTCCACGAAGAAACGTGCTGGAAAGAGTTCTTGTGCCGCAGAGTTACCAAATGCCATTCGTCTTTGAAACACTTGACTGCTGCTTCCATGAGCATTGCTTGTGCATCCAAGTAAGACAAAATCCTTGACAACATCATCCATTTCTCCATTTATCATGATGTTTCCCATTGGTCCAGGAGTGAGGCTTGTGGTCTATATCACCTTAGGTCTGAATCCATTCTGAAGGCTGCAATCTTGAATCTTCATCAGTAAGCGTCTCACGTCTACCTTACAGTTTAGGAATAAGGGTTTCCCCAATCCTGAAGTCACATTCCTCCTCAAATAAGCCTGCTTCTCTGATGATTCGCTCAGCTACAGACTGAATAACTATGGTGAGAGATACAACCCTGGACACACCCCTTTCCTGATTTTAACCATGCAACATTCCCTGTTTTGCTCTAACAACTTCTTCTTGATCCACGTACAAGCTCCACACAAGCACAACAAAGTGGTCTGCAATTCCCATTCTTCTCAAGGTTATCCATAGTTGGTTAGGATCCACACAGACCAATGCCTTGACATAGTCGATCAAAGTAATCATCTTTCTGGTGTTCTGGGTTTTGAGGCCAGATACATCTACCTCAGCAATGATATCCCATGTTCCCGGTGCTCTTCTAAATCCAGGTGTATCGCTAGCAGCTCCCTCTCAGTGTACTGCTGCTAACAGAGTTGGATGATCTTCTGAAAATTTTTACATATATGTCATATCAATGAGAGTGTTCTAAATTTGGAGCATTCTGTTGGGTTACCTCTCTTTGGAAGAGGCACAAATATGGATTTTTTTTCCAGTTACTTTTCCAAGTGGCTGTCTACCAAATTTCCTGGCATATCCCCTTGTTTAGTAACTGATTCAGTTCTTGTTTCTGTGTATGTTCCTATGTAACTGTTTGACGTGAGTACGGTCATACCTTATTGTCTTTGGTGTCTACCTTACTTCACACAGTAAAACGTTTTCAAGAGTCATTCATTCATTGGTGTGCATTAGAATTTTATGTTGCTTTGTCTTTGTATAGTGTTCAACAGTGTATGGCTGTGCCAGATTTTGTTTATCCATTAACCTCTTGATGGTGACTCAGGGAGTTTCTATCATATGGTTATTACTAGTAATGTTGTCATAAACACAGTTGTATAAGAAAGTATGTGTTGGAATTCCTGTTTACAAGTACTTTTTGGCTATGTGTCAACTAGGGGATATTTCTGTGTAACTTTTTCGAAAACCAATAAAATGTTTTCCACAGCGGTTAAACCATCTCATGTCTCCACCATCAAAGATAGGATTCCAAATGTTCCACATAGTTTCCAATACACATTATTTCCTCTAAAAAATTAAAACGTTTTGCTAGTAAGTGAATGGACTGTTTACTTCCAATTTGTACTCCCTTTGTTTTTCTAACACCGACAGGCAGTACAATGCCAATTTAAAGAATGTGCAGAACTACTGTTACTCAAATGATTACCAATATGATTGATTATGATGGGAATACAGCTCTCCACTATGCTGCCTGTGGTAAGGTGTCAATCGTGAAAAAACTGCTGTTTCACGATGCTGACATCGAAGCCAGAAACAAGGTATTGATTAAGCAACTGTATTTATCAAATATCTGAAATATATATTTATATTTAGTGATGTAAAGAGCGTCAATTTTACATATGTTTTAAAATATGAGCCTTCTCTAAATGCAAATTGTATTTTGAAATTGCTGAAAATCAGACTTTAAAAGACTTCCAACAGAAACACTAGAGGGTTCAGCTGCCATTAGGTATTGTGAGGACATAGAATGTAGTTGTTGAAGGTCAAACTTTTCCTAAAGGTTCGTATGTACCTGAATTAGTTATCTAGTACGGTTTTACCCAAAATGCCACAAACAGAAAGTTATTATCTTCATAGATTGTGTTAGTCTGGGTACATTAGGTAAACAAATAATGCAGAAACTCATATCTGTAAGAGAGAGCTTTATATAAAGAGTAAGAGCACATCCAGAAAACATCCCAACCCAGTGCGGCCCAAGCCCACAACTCCAACATTAGCCCAAATGTCTGACACCAATCCACAAAGTCCCCCTCCATCTCACAAAACACACCCAACGATGACTTCTGCAGGAGGAAAGCCGAGTCAGTGAATGTGTCAGCATCTCAGCCCTGGCAGGGGTCTCCACACGTCTGCTCCAGCACCCATGGATGCATCGGGGTAGGTCCATGTGCCTTCTCCTCAGTGATGTCTTGCAGGAAGTCAGCCTTGCAAGCTGAAGCAGGGAACTGGCTAAGGCAGCTTCAGCCTGGTGCAAACATCAGAAAGCAAGAGACCCGAGAACACTAAAGGTGAGGCTCACTGAGCCATTTATCTCTCTGCCATTCAATTAACCCCACGCGTGTTTATCAGCCAGGTTGGCACAATAAACATTATCTCATAGATTAAGCCACTGTCCTTGAGTCATTTTGGACTGAGAGTCAGCCCACGTAAGGTTCCCAAGGCTTGAAATCTTGCTGGGAGGAGCTGTTGGGTTAGAACTGCCCACCGAGCTTATGGACAGCAACCTACTGCTCTCCAACCAGCTAAAAGACCAAATGCAAGGCACTCCCTTTGGGGAGGCTTTTTCTCTCTGTGGGCTCACACTTGACGCAGAAAGTCCTGTTTCTTTTCAACCTCTCTGAGGACAGCATGCCTTGGAGATTGCCATGTGACATGGCATCAATCTTTCCCTCTCTAGGAAGTTCTAAATGCAGGAACCCCGGGCCGACAGGACTAACCATTGCTCCATGCTCTTTCTTGATAGTAGTATGGTCCTTTGTTTGCTCACTTCTTTGTTTTATCGCTTCTAAGATAAAAGGTGGTGCAAACCACATCTGAATAAAAGGACTCTAACCTGAAAACACTGGTTGGATCAGTGTAAGCGTATTGCCTCCCTCCCTGATCTCCTTACAGCTGATTTGATGATACATCAGACAATGTCATGGATGATGTTTTCATCGTCCCACAACTCGCAAACCACTAAGACTCATAGCTCAGACAGGTTGGCAAAATTTCATATATGGTTTGTTAAAAAAAAAAAAACCCTATGGTTTATCCTTCAAACCTAAATAGTGGATTGTGTGACTTTAAAAAAGAAAAAGTAGAGGACAAAATTAAAATTAAAATGGGTTTAAGAGTTTTATCAGCAAACAAGTTCGTTTAAAAAAAACAACAACAACAAAAAAGAAAAACAATAGAATATCCTTTGGGTTCAAAGGGAATTTCTTGCCAGCTGCATAGTGCCAGGCATGAGGTGGGCATTGGTTATTTCTTTTGGGTTTTCCTGCAAACCAAGTGTCAAGCATGGCAGATCACACCCAGGCTCCAGGCCCAGCCAGCTGTCTCTCACTCCTCCTGTCTCATTCCCCACTGCTAACTTGAATGATCTCATATCTATGCCATCTGTTTAAGATGACAAAATTGGTGTGACTTCTATCAAGCAGGCAGTGTGGGTTTGTTCCATAGAGTGGCCCCCTGCTACACAGAAATGGCTCGAGGTCAGACACAAATGGAAAGCCTCAAAACTGTAAGTTGTATTTCATGTACCCAGGAAGTATCGATCATCCTGGATAAGTGTAATAAGCCCTTTCAGTTGGAAAATGTGGACAAAGCAAGGGGTTTGGTGCATCAATCTCTGAAGACATTTCCCCAAAGAACAAGACAAAGGGCACATGAGGAACGGCAAGCGCACTGTGGAGAGAACTTGCCCGCGGGCATCCACTGATGGCTGAGACACATTGAAACGTGCTTAGAACACACCTGTGCGGGGTATGAATTGGAACCCTATGAACGCTGTTTTGACTCACTCTGGGAGAACTTGCTGCCCAGTTTTCAATTCAGTTTAGAAATACATACATATTCTGGAAGTTATAAATTGCTTTTTTCCTATTTCCAGCATGACCTCACACCACTGCTACTTGCCATCAATGAGAACAATGAGGATATGGTGATGTTTCTAGTACGGAATCATGCAGATGTACATGCTGTGGATAGGGAAAAAAGGTACAGTAGTTCTTTGTCTTCGAGTGTACTGGAGAATTGACAATCAGATCAGAAAGACTACATTATAAGATGATTAATTTGCAATGATTTATGTCCAGTGCACACATCCCTACCAATCACCATGCGAGTAGGGAAACACTTATGCTGACTGCACCACAGGAAGAACATTTATATTCCTTTGTCATGTAGATTCCTTTAGTTAGGAGGGGTGGGGGGCACCTGACTTTAGGTTAACCCAAAGGGGTGCACAAAGACATGGTCTATGATTAGTGTATGACATAATATTAAACTTTTTAACCTCTGAGTTTTTTTTTGTTTGGTGTTTTTAGACCTGTGCCCTTTATATAGAAACTTGAGTACTGGGAGCAGAATTAGCAGAACTGGATTGAAAGAATGATGACATATGCATGTGTTGACATATAAAATGTCACTGAACACATTGCAAAGAACTGCTGTGTAAATTTTGATGAAAGGCACGATAAAAATCAGAGGTTAAAAACAGAGATTAGGTGTAAGAGGATATGTGTAACCTCCTGCTCATCTTTATGAGCTGCCACTACTAAGACTTTTAGAAATCCGAGTGGTCCTACTGGGTAATTGTTGAGATGCTAGGTTGCAGAGCTGAGGCCGTCTGCTCCCACAAAGATTTAGTCTCTGAAACCCTTCAGAGAGGCTAGCGATATATTCAAATCAACTCCATGGGGGTGGGTTTCATTTTTGGAGACTCTATTGGTTTCATCGTCATTGTTATTAATATTATGGTTTCACACTTTCACTTAATTGATCGCTAGACCACTTTGAATCACAGTACATCAGAGTAGGGAAGAGATGAGAAAACTCATCCTTAAGCTATTTCCTTACTTCAGCTAAGTGACCCCAGCAGGGTGTCTTGCCATGAAAGACTTTCAATGAGTAACGTCTACAGTGTACTACACCAGTGGGAGAAGAGATTTTCCATTTGGCCCTTCAAAGATGCTTCTGTTCCTTAATACCTGCAAATAGGCTATTTCACTTAGACTAGCAAGTTGTTCATTTGGGAAAATGTATCAATTAGTCGTGTGAATACCCACAATTCTTAAGGATGAAATTATGTCTCTGTTAAATCATGTCTCTGTTATTTTAGAACGGCCCTCATGTTTGCTGTAAAGCACGTCACAAAATACACAATAAGGATTCTATTTTATAAAGGTGTTGATGTCTTTGCTAGAGATATGTATGGCTGGAGAGCAGACGATTATGCTGAATTTTGTGGTATCAACACGTAAGTGTTTACCATAGTTTCACGAAGGTTTACCATTATAACTGTTAACTTCTGATACAAAAGCTGGTGTGAATACTTAATTTGGTCAGGGACTCTCAGAATAGCAACGAAATTCCACCACAAGAAACAAAGCAAAAGACAAAGCTCCCTGGGAGGCTAGGCTAGTGTAAAGTAGCACTAGATGCAAGGTTCTTATGGGAAAGAGGGAGGTGCTAAAGCTTCTGAGATGCTTATGCTTACAGATCCTAACATTTCAAATGTAACCCCTGTGAGTGTGATAGAATAGAGCCATCTCTTTGAGTTTCCTAATGAATGACTGCATTCCAAAACTGTGTGGTTTAGCAGTAGACCCTCTCTCTTGCACCCTTCCCATTGAGCTTTCCTAGAGCTCCAGGAGTTCACAGAGATTATGACAAGTCGGTGGGGGTGGTTGAGGGAGGATATTGGAATCATTCTGCTCTTATTTTTTTATTGCCTCTCATATAATTACATCGCTTGAAAAGGGGCCTGGCAGTCTAGTCTTGATTGGCCAGGACTCACAAAGATGCGCTTGCTGATCTAGATCTCTCATGGACTTAGATGCCAGAGTTATTTATTTATTTTTAGTTCATATATGCTTACTTATTCAGCCACTGTGCCCATAAAACCAGCATTCTGCCCTGGCAGTGGGTCCTGCTAGCATTTTCGGACTGACGGTCTCCCCGGCACTCAAAAGCAGGCTGAGCCCACATCCTCACCTAGACCTTCCAAAGCGAATCACCCTCTCAGGCCCAAAGTTACCTTCTTTCCAGCAGTTCTTTGTAGAAAACACTGGAAGCTGCAAAGGAGACCAAATTATGTTGCAAGAAAAGACTAGAATTTCCTTTCCTTGGTACAGATCTATATATCAAAGCCCCATTTTGTCCCCTGAAACACCTTGTGCTTTCCTTAGAATAGTGGGGCCAACTTGCCTTTGATTTCATCATTCAGCCTGGCTTTCACAAGGGGTCTGCTTCCTTCACTAATGAACATCTCCCACAAGACTTGTTTTCAAACTACCTCTAGTGTTCGGAGGAGGGCATAATTTAAGAATTAGATGCACAAGGCAGGCATTTGATTAATTCTCTGAATCTAGTTGTGTTAGTGCAATTGACAAAATTCAAGTTACATTCATGACTTAATACTATTCTTTACTAAAATAGAATTACATCTTCCCAGTCAGCTGAACATGAATGTGGATATTAGGCATCATTTTAATAAGTATCTGCGAGTTGAGACTTGCAGTGTGCAACGAACAAAATAGTAGCTCCATATTGATTGTAAACTCTATTAATTCTGTGCCCTTTTCATAATAGTAGTGGGGAAGTATATTATCTATGGTAATGACTGAGTTAATATGGTCACATGATAAATGAGTTTATGCACAAATCACATAGTTGCTGAGATGCCCTGATATAACAAACAAAGACTGGAACTGCTAATATCCAGCATTAAGCTTGATACTGTTTTCTGAAAAATACGCAGCATTTGCATATAGAATCTAAGGAAAGGTACACATAAACACAGTGGGTTGTACTATGAATCCCAAAGAAGTTCAAGAACCAATCCCTCCATATTCACCCTTTCTCTGGCCGTTTTCCTTTTCATAATACCTCACTGGGTTTTCCTAACAACCTTATGAAAAGGATACTAGCATCTCTTTCATAGGCTCCTGTTAAACCTAAGAGCAGTGACAGCTGTAAGAACGAGTAGGTGGGGAACGCATTTGTCTATTGCTCTTTGTTACAGGGCTAGAACTGCTTCGGAATTCAGGTAACTGCCCATGACCTCATTGCTAATTTCAGTGAATTCACTCAGCTGTATTGCCATCAATTCAGAGTCATACTCTTTGTTCTTTTTCAAGTAAATGCCTAGTACAAGATTCTGGATATCAGTGAATTTTTGTGCAAATAATGCGTGCTTTCTACTGTTTTTCCAAAGTGCACAAACTCTTTGCATATTCGTTTCCTATGTGTGCTGCAGGTGTGGTGTTGTATGTGTGTGCATGTGTGCATTTTGTTTTGTAAAAATGTGGCAACTTTGTAGTGTGTGGGCTAGAGTTCTGAGTTGGTACTGACTTTGAAATGCTCTAAGACAGGGTCATATGGTTGGTAAATATCCATGATATCAATATTAAAATTAAAAGATTTTCTCCTTTTTCACTACATAGGTATAAAGAAATTATAAATAACTATATAAAAGAGTATAAAAAGATTCATCCTGAAGAGTATGAAAAAAAAGGTAAGACTTCTTAAAATGTCATTCCTCTTGGGGCCTGTACCATAGATAAAGAAATGAAGAGCCAAGAATTTCTAATAATAAAAGAGCAGTTTTAAAAATTAGTGTATAAACTGCATGTATACATATTTTCACTTTGAATAGTCTTGAAGTTAGAACCATAGCATACGTTAATTGTAGGCTCCTTATGTTCTGAAACACAATGAAGTGTTTTTAAGGTACTATTAGCCTGTTCTAGAATACAAATATTTTAAACACACAGACCTTACCATCCAGTTTCCAGTTACTATTGATGTCATTTTATATTCATCCTAGTTTATTCATTGCTCGCTCAGTGCAAGATAGAGTCCAGGAGTTTATACTTAGAATTATCTATGTATTATACTAAGCCTTTTCTGAGGGCCAGACTCATCTGAAGCAATAGGAGCTTTGAAAAACGTGGGTATAATTTAAGGTCGGCAGAGCGCCAGAGTACAAGTTTGTGAGCTGAAGGGACAAACCCACAGTGTTTGGCAGAAAGGAACATCTAAGCATTTTGCATGCTTCACAGATAGGAACGAGTACAAAAGGCTAAATGCATGAATGACCGTGCATGATTGAGCACTTCAGGTTTGCTGGTACAAAAGCATGATGTGGCAGAGTTTGGGAATGAGGAGACTACGGAAACAAGGCAAGCTAAGGGAAGACTATTCAATCCTGGAGGCCACGGGATGTTTATCAGTTGAATGCCTTCCCCTACAAATAGCAGATTGCCTACTGAGCAGTGGCTAAAACAGTAGGGGAACTGGAGTTGTTTGAGTGGTGTGTGGTTGCTAGTGAGATCTGGGTGGTTTCCCTCTTTGAGTTGGGCTGCCTTTGAATTGTGTCCGTGTTTCCTCTCCTAAGCAGCACCAAGTTTCCAGTTCTCACGTGACAGTACCCAAAGACAGGAAGGGCTGCCTTTCTCCATGATTCTTTGAAACAGGGAATCAACTCAGAACCTTGCACCACACTTCCACTCACCTTTCATTGCCTGGGGAGCGTCACATGCTCATTCCTAATTCTGTCACTGGTGAAGAACATGTCATGACTGTGACTGTCTTGAAGTGATAGTTGTTCTGTTTAGGGCTGGGTTGGAACCATCTTCTTTGGGGTGAATCCTCTTTCTAAAAGAAGTTGTGGTTCTGAATTAAGACAGAAGAGTCAGGAGTAGCTCTTAGATAGGGAGTCACCACTATTTCCTGCAGGAACCCATTGAAGTATTTTGAGGCAGGAGTCACAGGAAAAGATGTAGCACTCTGCTGTGGTATCCAGCAGGAATCAGTGAAGATTTCCTGTAGAGGACCGGGTAGTAAAACTTCTAGAAATTGTCTGGCTCTCCAGTCTCTGTCACATCCATTCAACTCTGCTGTAGACATGTGCCAACATTCACGACAAAGAAACATCGAAGAGATGTCGGCCTGGTTGCTGTCCAATCAAATAACACCATTTACATGTCCAGGCAGCAGAGTGCAATTGGTATGTGGCTTTAGTTTGCTTACCCATCCTAGAAAACTAAGATGATAGGAAACCAAAGCAAGATCTAGGGAGATGAGACATTTGCCATAATCAAAACAAGCATTTCCTCGTCACCAAAACGAGGACTACGGTCAGTCCATTAGGGTCTTTTTGCCTGGGTATATTAAGCAAGAGGTTTCCATGCTCAATTTGTTCAGTTTACAACGGCTGAATTGTTTTTGTGTGCATTTCATCATTCTCAATAGTTTTTCTTTCTTATTATTCTCATTGGTTTTGCTTAAAGTATTCTCATTTAAAAAATAAAAATGGTGCTGTTTTTTCCCGACTCTTACTCCCTAAGTTGACACCAAATTAGGTGACTACCACAGACCACCCCTTGTCAATTTAACACTTTCACAAAACTCTTTCACCATATATAATTTTCAAACAATAAAACCACTTCTGTGCCTAATCGAGTAAATTTAAAAAGCATACAATTCAATATGTGCCACACCCATTTAAACATAACAATCTATAAGAGAGCCAAACGAAAACTCTCTGCCTAACAATTGCAGTTAAATAACACCTATGCCTTAATCCTATAATCCTATGCATATATTGTTCCCAACCTATGAAATTTGTAAGCCAACCACTTCATGCTTTTTGCCCCCCAATTTTGGATATCCAATTTCTATATTACCCACTTACATTAACTCAGTGCTCTGAGGAGTCAGTCATATTTTTCAAGGTGAAGAATCTTCTTTCCAGTTGGAATCTTGTGAAATCCACATCCATAAGCAAAGTCAAATCAGGATAGACCACCCACAAAGTCAACAGCAATATGTGCCAGTTCACAGGCTCACAACCTCTTCATCTGGTCAGGTTCTGGTCAACTCAATATAGATTGCCCTTCCTTAGTCTCACAAGGGCGTCCATTGGTCACCTTGCCTAAGACCATGGCTGCATCACAAATTCTCAACAACGCTAGCTCCTGTGTTAGGTCATGAACTTCAGACCAGTCAACCGACTCGTGTCTACTCCTCTGGTTCCTGTAAACCAGGTCCACAGGTGTCAGTGGCCAAATTCAACCCATCTCTTTACTGCTGCCATTTCTCCCACTTCAACTCAACAAGTGAATCCAGGTAGTCACCTAGCAAACATTTCAGCGTGCCCACAGGCTTCATGCCCAAAGAGGCGTTTTCTTCATGATTCCAGATTTTATCCAGCTCCTGACAAAGACTACTAGAGTTCAAACTTCTAATTAGAAGAGTTGCTTCTTCTTCTTTTTTTTTTAATATATCTTCAATCTGCAATTTTGTCCCCAGGCAATTCTGGAATACAAATGTCCTGAGTACTCCAAAGTACTGGGTAGCCCTTATCTTTTCAGAGACTTCTCTGCTGGTGTGTCCTAAACCCATCTAATGATCCAATTAATGGCTTGAGACAAGAGGGCTTACAAGTTCTCTTTTTATACTTCGCCAAATCATTTCTATCAATCATTATATCCATAACAAACAGAGGAAATAAGTGCAAACAAAATAGAATCAGATACTAAGCTCAATTCTTAAAATAGTCAAGTTCAATCCTTATTTAGCTTATCCAAATCCTTATCTAAACTATTCTATTTATACAAACAGATGGGATTAGGTCCCTGAAGGCATTAAAACTGATCCAGGCTTTCTGTCAGCCATTTTCCTTAAGCACCCTGGTTTCTGAGAAATTCAAATGGCAATTTCTACCCCTGAACTCAAGTTATATATTCATCACATTCATTTCCACCATTTAAAACAGGAATACCCAAAGAGTGAATACATCCAAACATAATAATCAAAACTTTAACTTCCCATATTCTTTCCAGAAAACAACTCAATAAACTGCATGGATATAGCTGACTTCTGGCTAGCCAGAGAAGAAACACTACCACAAACCAGAAGAGAAACATCTACTTTCCAACTATGATTTTTTTTCTCCAGTACTCCACTCCCAAAGAACCGTAATGTGTTAGTCTGGGGAGACTAGAGAAACAAACCCATGGACACACATATGTGTATAAGAAAGAGGTTTATACTCCAGAGCAATTGAACAGGGAGAAAGCATCCCAACCCAGTACAGATCAAGTCCATAAATCCGATATTAGCCCATATGTCCCTTATCAATCAATAAAGTCGTCTTCAGACTCACAAAACGCATGCAATGAAGGCAAATTCAGGACAGTCACAAGCCAGTGGCTAGAAAGTCTTTGGTCCCAGTGAAGTTATAAGCATCTCAGCACTGGCAGGGGTCTCTCTGGCTTCTCTGGCTTCACAGGTCCGGTTTCATCCATGAGGCTTGTCTTCTGCAATGTCTCCCTGGGAATAGCAGAGAGAGACGGGGGTGTCTTCCCCCTCCAAGGAGGAAGTACCAGCTTTCCCAGCATTCTCAGGAGAAGACCATGCCCACAGAAGTCTCATTGGCTGTCTCCAGATTGACAGCCTAGACTCCAGCCCTACACTCTTAATCCTTAAATTGACACCACATAAGGTGACTAATGCAGTTTGTCAGTAACTGCCACTGATTGGTAAAGGTTGACGTTAGTTTTAGGAGAATTTAAGAACACAATTGAAAAAGGAACTCTTTGGTCAGCAGTATATTTCTACAATGATTTGACTTAGCTTATTGACACCTAACTATTATAAAAAGCAATTAAGCTCTGCTTAGCTGGATAAAATTGTTTTATGAATCCACGTTCTTTACAAGACCCTTCTTACAGTAGAATGAATTTTCATTAACAGGATTAATTGTCATTCATATTGTTTACAATAGGGTTGCTGCTTGGCTTACATTAATTTGAGCATTGTTGTGTCATTTTCCTCAGTGAAATCAGATCAAAAGAGGTTCCCCTTACAGTTTTTAAAGAAGACAACGAAACCAATCGGTATGCTGTGAAAATACCTTCTCATTCATAATTTAAGTATAGCATATTACACCAAATAATAAAAAATTCATAGAATGTAATTGAACCAGAGGTTCTCAAATTACTCCTAGGTTTAGTGATGAACTCGTAGGTTGCACAGGGTGTAGGATATAGCTATAGTAGTGGATGTGATTAATTACAAGAAGACACAGCAAAAGAAGTCAAAGGAAATGGCCAAAGGGTGACGTCTAGAGGAAAACCAGGCACAAGCTGCTGACAACCCTCTCCTTGTGGAGTTAATTTTGCCATCCAAAAATGAGGAAATACCATGTGAAAAGGTTTCTTGCAGAGACTCTGGTGCCCAAGGTTTTGACTGGGGACTGGTCGTGCCGGTGCCGTTTCTTAGGATGCACCACAGTTGCAGACTCCCACATGGATTTTAGGGGTCCAGCATAAACTGAGTTGAGCAAACACTTTGGGCACAGTGAAGGAGTCTTCTCATTTTGAGAATGATGGCAATCCTCTTGAAATCCTATTGCTCGAACAGCAGCCAATGGCTAACCTGGCAGCAGGCCTATTCAGGAATGGCAATCTCCTACCTGCTATGTGAACTCCTTTCTGCACAGCAATCATGGCCCAGCTTGAAATGTGGATTCTGCCTTAAGATTTTCAGTAGCAAATAGTATGTTGATAGAACCTGACGAATGGTTGAACCTTTTATGAGGCTCATGTGATTCCAGTTGATAAAATAAGGCATTCACATCTTCTTATTTTCCCAAGTACTCAATTGAAATTTCTTGCTTTATATATTGTCATATACTTCAATTTTTGGTATAATACCCATATGTGATGATTTTGACCTGATTATTTAACTTTCTAAATGACTCTAGATCTAGCTGTCATCCATGCTAATAGAGGATTCATCTTCCTGAGAAGTAGAGTGTTGAACCTATGTAGACTCCAGAGCTAACGGAACTGTGTTGTGTGAAAACAAAATAAATATGTTCTCCTCAAATTCCCCTTGTGGTAGAAATCCAGAAACAAGCATGCTATGATACTGATTCTAACAGTGATACTATTTTCTAAGTCTGAGAAGAGTCTGAGAAGCTTAAATGGCAACTGAGTTTTGGGTGTGAAATTTTGATAAATCACATTCTCCATTCCTTGTAGGGATAAACTATATAGAGAGGAGAGAATTCATAAAATTCATCAATTGACCTCCAACGGGATAATTACTATTTACCTCAGTATAGTATTGTCTCTAGGTGTAATTTTATAGAAATATTGTGTAACAAAAGATCAGGATCTGATACTTTTAATGACCTAGATTTTTCTCTTATGGATTTAAATTGTAATTTTATTTCTTCTGCTTAACAGTGAAGGAGATATCGGAAGATTCTTCAAGTGGGTAAGATTCCTGAGATCTTTTAAACAGGGAATTCAGAGAAAAGTTCATATTTATTGAGTGCTTTACTATGGGCTAGATACCAAAATACAAAGATGCTTCAAAAATACATGGAAAATGATCATATTTTTTACATATTTTCTACATTATTTTACTGGGAGCTCTGTAACAATCCACAATTCAATTAGATCAAGTATAATTATACAAATGTACCACCATGAGTTTCAAAATACTTTCATTCTTGAACTCTTTGATATCAGCTTGTTTGTCCCTTCCCTTCCGTACCCTACTCCGCAGGGACCCTCATTATTATATGTTTTTATTGTTATTTTCCATATATTACACCACTCGATGTAACTGTTCACCTTCAACTGTTGCCTGTTCCCCTCAAATGGAATTGCACAGTCATCATTGCAATCATCTCCACCATGGCACTCCCCTCCCCGATCCTAGACCCTCAGGAACCATTACACCCTACTGTTTCTGAAGGTTTATCTAGCTTGGCTCTCATGCATCCAGCAGTCTTCGTTATACAAATGAACACGTGCAGGTCTAACCAGATGAATGAGGTAAAACACAGACCATAGTAGTAAAGAGAGGAGATTAGAAAGAACTAGTGGGTAGTGATGTTTTTCATTACTGCTATACCGCTACCTAGAATTATCTTCCCTTCCTTGTGGGCCTTTGGGGAGGGACTGCCCAAATATCTTACAGGTGGGTTTGGGGTCTCCATGGTGTCCACCCTCCTTCATGTCAATTAGATTATTTGTTTTTTGAACTTCTGCTTCCTATTCCCATGGATACATCATGATCACCCCGGGCTGCTATACTTCTTCCATTTGGGCTTTGTTGATTCCCTGATAGCTGACCACTTCAAGCCATTAATACCTCAGACACTATGTCTCTTAATAGCTGTTCAGCATCAGCTTTCTTCACCAGGTTTGCTTATGCACCCATGTAGCCTTCAGTGATCGTATTGAGAAGGTCAATGTGATACAGTGCCACATTATTAGAGCAATCTGTTTTTGTCCTGAGGCAAGATTGATATAGAGACCAAAAGGCCACCTGCTTCCTCCTTGTATTTAGATGTGTATGTGTGTGCACGCATGCATATTGACAAACAAACTTATCTTTACAACTTTATGAATTACATACATACATATGCATATATATACCTATATAAAATTTCTGTTTTCTTCTTCTTTGCTCTTTTCCTTTCCTCCTGCCCAAGTATCATGTTTACCCATCATTCACCTCTCAGAAATTTCTCTCAGATACATTTCATTTGATCAAACAGAACCAGGGACACTGCATCCTCCTCACTATCAATTTTAGAACCCTTCCTGTTCCCCTGTCCCAGTCGTTATTGACTCACCACTGACACCCCCATTAGCTACCATTACCTTCCCTATCTTGTATAGACAGACTCCAAAGTTGAAAGGGAAAAACACAAAAAAAGACAGACCATACAAATAGTTCCAAGTCTAACTGATAATCTGTCCCAGAGTAGATGACTATCTCTCTGTTAAGTAGCAAGCAGGACGTCTTTTAATCCATCAGTCCAGTCCCCTTTTCTTCCTGGGTTCCATATCCTGGGACGCACTTACCTAACAGCACTTAGACTATTTTAGTCCTCAGACTTCCTGACCAGAAGGCGTACCTCCTACAAGTTCCCATTGCACTTCCTGCAGTCAGGGATGGAGTGGTCTAATGAGCCCCTCCTTATACCTTTAGACTTTCAGTGTGGTCCCTTGTGAGTAACCCCAACCAGTTCAGATGAGCTGCCATATACTGCCCCCACCCCCGACCCCCAAGTAAGAGGTCGATGATTGAGATTCCTCAAGGACTTGGTGGCTTTGCTGGCATCGCTGTCCTGTTGCACTCACCTCTGGGTTGGCGCCCATGTGGGTGGGTAAGAGCAGCCACTCTCCCTGAGCTGCATCCTCAGTTGCCTGTATGCTGATGATTTCATTTCTGGATTATCTGTTCCTATCCATTGGTCTGTGTATCTATCATTATACCAGTGCGTGCTGTTTTGACAACTGTGGCTGTATAAAAAAGTTTAAAAGTCAGATAATGCAAGTCCCCCCTCTTTGTTCTGTTTCTAGAGGAGTTCTTTGCCATTCTGAGCTTCTCCCCTTTCCATAGGAAGTTGGTAGTTACCTTTTCCATTTCTTTCAGAAACAATGACGTTGGTATTTGTATCAGGATTGTATTAAACTTATATAGGGCTTCAGGGTAGGATCAACAACCTTACAGTATTGCATCTTCTGATCCACAAGCATGGAATATTCTTCCTTTTATGAAGGTACATTTTGGTTTCTTATAATTATGTTCTGTATTTTTCCTTGTACAGATCTTTTGGGGTTTTGTGTTTTTTTTGGTTAGGTATATTCCTAGATATCTCAGTTTATGCTAGGCTATTATGAAGGGTACTAACTTCTTGATTTCTTTTCCTGTGATACCATCTGTTGTGTATAGCAACACAATTGACCATTCCCTGGAAAAGGACATCATGGTTGGTAGTGGAGAGGGCCAGGCTTGAAGAGAAGAGCCTCAATGAGAGGGATTGAAGCAGTTGCTACAACAGTGTGTGCACACGTGAAAGTAGTTGTTTGCTCAGGGCAGTCACTGTTTCATTCTGGTGTGTAGTTCGGAACTGACTCAGAGACACCTGGAAACAATGATGATACATAACAGAACACAATATTGCTGGGTCCTGTGCCATTGTCACTATTGTAGCTGTGTGCTATTCTATCAGTGCCTCTCTTTGTATGTCGTCCTCATTTTCACAGACCTTCTGCTTTATCCAGCACGGTGACCTGTTACCAGAACTATATTCTCTCCTGATAGCATGTCCAAAGTATGTGAGATGACATCTCCCCATTCTCCCTGCTAAGACTGTGTTTCCCATTCAGCCTACTTTTGTGTGATGTTTTAAAATGTCACTAGAATATTTTGCTATTCATCTCTGTATTTTCTGTAATCATTACTTAGTTATGGATTTTTTGTTTCTGCTTTTCTGGTGTTTCTTCTGTTCTTGCATTTTCCCCATTCCTGCCAACCAGGCATTATTCCTCTTTTTCCATTGATAAAATTACAGCACATAAATTTCAAGGTTGGAGGCAACTCTGGAGATGAAGGAGCCCTTTGGGTCTTGTAGGGGTGGGTGGGCACTGGATGCAGCAAGCTACTATGCAATGACTGCATCATGGACCGGAAACGCCAACCTAGAAACAGACGACTTCATGCTCTTTTGAAGTGTACTGCTATCTAAAAAATGACAGGTACAATATACCCATATTTTTATGCACCATATCCAATGGTTTTCCTCATGTGCTCCCCCAACTCCCCCCGACCAGTGTTTTCATAAGTACACTATTTGGAATGATCTTTACAACATAATTTGTAAGCCCCACTACATCAATATATTACAAATTAGTCTACCAGGCATATGATAATAACCAGACTGGAGATATGCTTGGCTTGGTGATAAAAAACTAGGAGATCACCTTATTTCTTGGAAAATGTAGCAAATTGCCAAATTTGTCACTGCTTTTTGTGTGACATCAACTCACTTATTTTATGGTATATTTTTGTTCTAAAGCCTTTCAAAGGAATATGGACCTGATGATCCATGGCATTCTGATGATGATATCTTTGGCTCAGAACCCAAGGTAAAGTACTTTCTCCTGAACTTAGTCTTGTGTACTGTGTACTCATGAAATTAAGCATGGGTCTATTGCATAGTGCCAATGAAAAGCTGTTAAAAGTGTAGTCAAGCATGGCTAATTGAATTTTATGTATTTATTTTTACTTTAAACTGATGTGAAAAAGAAAGGGATGCGTGAACTGAAAACAGAATGATTAGGAAAATTCATAGTCGTGACAACACTATATTTAGGAGATTTTCCCATCCCATAATGAAGAAGAAAAATGAAGATCAAGTCCTCCTAATATGAGTTTTACAATTCCTAAGCCTAAATAATTTCACGATCTAATTATTATAATTAGTATAATACTTATTACATCTCTCCATGTATGTGAGTCCTAAAATATATTCTTGGATGCTTTTATTTTTATATTGCACGTATGTGTTGAGAGAACACTTGTTCTCCATTCCACTCTTGGTTCTATATGTAGACTACTGGGATCTGAGGAATTGTGGATATTTTGAAATTTAAACTTCCTTTCCAACGGGATTCCACTAAATTTTCCAATGCATTCCACTAAGCTTACATTTAAATGTCTTCATCTGACAGCAGGATGCATGATATAACTCAAATAAACCATCTTTAGACTTCTGGGTCAATATGACCACTTAGGTCTATGCAAAAGAAAAGTCCCACTACAAAATGTAGAAGAAAAACCAGGTGTCTGGATGCTTGGAAGACAAGATGGAAGTTAAGTGAACAGAACAGTGGGTGTGGACAGGAAAAAAGGACGAATGGGTGGATCTGTGCCGCCCTTGGGGAGAATGGAGAAGGGGATGAGCCAGCTCTGTTTCGCCAGAGACCTGGAGAGCTCAGGGGAGTTACAGGTGTACACCCCCACTGGTGGATTGGAGCTCCAGTGTCTGCACTGAACCTGCAGGACTGACAAGTGTCAGGGTCCCACATTTCCCTGGTGCTTTCCTAGCCCCGTGGCACCCTGTTGACATCTCACTGCACTTCCACCACCTGGTCATTCTCCTGAGCTCCTATCCATTGCTTCCTTGGTGTTCCCATTGTACTTGCCCCAGGCTGTTAGCCCACCTCTTGCTCTTGTTCAACTGCCTGCACTCCCCTCATGCTACCTCTAACTGCCCGAAAGCTTTGCAGTAGTGAGGGGACGGGATCTCACATTGCACTTTAAGGGATGCTGGTCACCACCCTCCTTTGTTCTGTGGCAAAGGGAAGAACTCTTAAAAACTGTAATGATTTCCCACTTAATTTAATTTTTCCTTTAAAAAACAGTCAAAAGCTCTGGTATCACCAGAAAAAGAATTAAGGAGAAATTTGTTCTGATCATTTCAACAGATGGAGAAAAAGATTGAGAGATCTACAGAAAAAATTAGAAAACTAGAATCATTACATCATTAACAAAAATAAAATTCTAAATCTTAATCCAAAAGGAAAAGAATTAGACAACATTTTGAACTTTGACAAAGTTCAAAATAAGAATTGAAGCAATGGGAAACAAAAATTAGTGAACCTTATGGAAAAAATTTCCTGAATCCAATTAACAAGAGCAATCTAGTAAAAGAAGAAAAGTCTGCAGAATTGTTACACCATTTGTAGGACACTGTCAGGAGGAATAACTTACAACTCATTAGAATTCTGAAACAGGACATAGCCAAGAAATGGAACCGAGAAAATAGTCCAAGATTTGCTGGAAGAAAACTTACCTGACAGCAGAAAAGAGGAAAAAATAATGATTCAGGGAGCTGAGAGAACCCCCAAAAGAAAAATTCCAAAAGAAAATCATTGTGACATAGTATAGTCAAAATGTTCAATAAGAAGGACAAAGTGAGAGTCGTAGAGGAGCTAGGAACTAAACGACCCTTGAAATGAGAAGAAGAATATGCTTAGATTTCTAAGCAGACACCTCGCAGGCAAGAAGACAGTAGAATGACATATGATGCCCTGAAGGAAAAAAAAATCCAGCCAAGAATTCTATATGTAGAAAAGCATTAAGTATATTGTAGAATTACGTGTATTTACAGAGAAGGAAATATTAAAGGAATTGATAAAACCTAGTCCAGATTCACAATAGTACAGCAGACAAACATTTGAGATCAACAAGACCATCAATGCCCACGTGTTAACCTATGTATAACAGAATTCAAAATAAAGTAGAATTATAAGATTAAAAAGAAAAGAAAACAGATGTTACTCCACAATGCAGGGGAAAAAAAAACCAACTATAAGAACAGAGAGGAAACATAGATGTGAATCATTCAATTGGAAAAAGGAGAAGTCCTATTCAAGAGAGGAAAAGTGTCACTGCCATGGAGCCCATGCTGACTGACAGCCAAGCCCTGTGTGTTCCCCAGAAGGTAAGGGTTTGCAGGGGAAGCAGGGCTTCCCCCCATGTAGCTGCTGCTGGTTTTGGACTCCCTACCATTTGGATCAAAGCCCAGCACTTAACCATTACATCACCAGGGCTCCATCACCACCAGAGCTCCTTAAAATATGGGAGGATTGTAAGAAATGAGGTAGCCTGAAAGGGAATAGGAAAATCTCATCGAAATAAAAAGATGGAAAACACGAATAGTCATTAAAAAATAACAATAAGGGAAAAAGGGGTAAGAAAATTCAAGAACAGAAGACAAAATTGGGAATAATAAAACTATACCGAAAATAAATAAAACCACAGAACAATGACAGCAACAAATGTACACAAATCAATGATGAAACCAAATGTAAGTGGATTAAATGGACTAGTCCAGAGACAGATAAGAAGAGTGGTGAAAGAAAAACAAATAAAAAGAAGGCTAGGGTGGATTAGAAAAGCACCATCAATATGCTGATTAAAAGAAACATACCCTTTGGAGCCAGAGATCATGGGAAAAGCACACCAGCCTGTTTGATCCAAAGATGACAGTAACACGATCCAAATATGATGAAGGACCAAGGCACAGAGCTTACATTGTGAACAGGCAATTTAGAGAAGGCTATAGAGGACAGTGAGTGCTGACAATCTATTTGCAGAGTATTTACTCAGATTAACACTCTGGCAGATCCCCTCTGGCCACAATCAAGGGACACTAACAGCTTGACTATCAGGGATTATTGTAAACTTGACTATGATCCTCATAACTGTTGTATATTTTGGTACCCGGTCAATTGACCTTCTTCTTGAACCAACCTGAATTTGCTCTAGGATTAAATATTCCTCGCTTATTCCACTGTAACAGTCAAGGAAGGCAATGTAGTGTGTTGGGTTTCTTTTCCAATGGTTAAAATTCCGAATTAAAATTTGCCTTACACCACCATATTAATTTCCTCTCTGGCTTTTTATCTATCTATCTATCTATCTATCTATCTATCTATCTATCTATCTATTTATGTTTGAATATTGCTGGAAGTCCTTTCTTTTTTGCCTTTTATCTTCAGTTTTATCTTTATATTATTATTTTTCTTTCTGTGTCGCTATGTTTGTGTTTATTGCCCGGTTTCCTAATTCCTGGTGCACAGAAGAATGGATGCATAAGGACAAACTGATGTGAGCAATTAACAAAGATGAGAGTGGGCAGTGTGAGTGAATTGGTCCGCAAATAACGAATGCAGTGATGGAGGACTAGAATAGATTGTGATGATGTAGATACAACTTTTTAAAATACGACTTAACTATGGAAGTGACTCATACGTGAATTTTATATCAACAAAGTAATTCTTTCAAGGAAGAAGCACAGCTTTTCTACCAACACAAAAATGCACTGAAAACCTAAAGTGGAAGGGGAAAAACCACAGTTCACAGCACAATCAAAGAACCCCACCCCCAAAGCAAGAGTAGCAATATTAATCACTGATAAAGCTTTCTTCTATGCAAAATCCACTATGAGAGACAAAGCAAGGTACTACATAATGATGAAAAGGACAAGAGCAGGAAGACATAGCCCTAATAAACACCTATGCATCTAATGAAAGGGCCCCCACAATACATTAATCCAAAAAGACATTACAATCATACTAGTAGGAAACGTCAACAATCCACCCTTAAGACCAGAGAGATCATCGGCGAGGAATTTAATAAAGGTACAGAAGAACTAACCAGCTCCATCAATAGACTGTATGGCTTAGGCATATGTGGAAAACACCTGTCAGCAACACAGGTTACATTATTTTTTAGTGCATATGGAATATCCTCTACAATAGATGATATGTTAGGTAGGACACAAAGCAAGCCTTAATAAGTTCAAAAACACTACAACCCGTTTTCACAACACTCAAACATTAGAACCCCACCATAGAAAGAGCAACGGATACAAATCAAATACATGGAAAATTCA
Source organism: Tenrec ecaudatus (assembly GCF_050624435.1). Lineage (NCBI taxonomy): Eukaryota > Metazoa > Chordata > Mammalia > Afrosoricida > Tenrecidae > Tenrec > Tenrec ecaudatus. The sequence goes on from NC_134532.1 coordinate 50,456,653, forward strand.
CAACCACTGTCTAAAAAGTACTGTGTAATTGTTGAAATAAAGAATTAACTCAAAAAGGTCTTGAAACAATTGATAGCATAATACAGCATACCAAAATCTTTGGGACTTAGCAAAAGCAGTACTCAGAAGGAAATTTTACATAATGACATGTACATAAAAGAGAGAAGAGAACAAAAAACCTACATATTAAACCAGCACATTCAACATTCAGAACTAGAGTGAAAAAGGAAACATCCATTGACTGGAAGGAAATACTTTAAAAATTGGAGCTGAATAAATGAATTCAAAAGATAGGGGAAGAGTAGAAAAAAATGAAAAGAACAAAACATTGATTCTTTGGAAGGATCAATGAAATGGACAAACCACTAGCAAATTTGACAGAGGAAAAATAAAAGTACAACTACCAATCAAGGAAAGGTGTGACATCACAACAGGATTCAAAAACAAAGCTAATAGCACAAAACTATAAAAGACAGTACTTCAACGAATTTGAAATTTTAGAAGAAATGAACAGTTTTCTATAAGCACAAGGTGTACACAAATTAATACCGACTGAGGTAGAAAACATCAACAGTCACATAACAATGAAATCAATCCATCGGGAGATTTTAAAAAGGTCCAACCAAAAAGATTCAAGGCCAGATAGCTTCACCAGGGAATTCTACCACACATTTAGAATCGAGTTGATAGAAAATTTTCACAAATTATGCCACAAAATAGAATGGGGTGGCAAACTCCTGAACTCATATTATACTACAAACAAAACCCTGATACGAAAACCAGGCAAAGACACTAGCAGGACAAAAAATTTACAGACCAGTCTGCTGTATAAACATAGATGCAAATTATGCCAACACAATGTGGGCCAACAGAATTCAACATAACAAAACAAACAGTCCAACAAACATCATGATCAGGTGGGACTCATGCCAGGTACACACGTATGGATCACCAAGAGAAAAAGTCATTGTAATCCACTGTATAAACAATAAAAGGGAAAAAAAAGAACTACAAGACCTAATCGACACAATACAGGCTTTGATCAATCTGATGCCAATTCCGGATTTTAAAAAACAGTACAATGGGAATAGACAGGAAATTTCTCAATGTAATAATGAACATATTTGCAAAACCAAAGGCCAACATCTCATTCAATGGAAAGAAACTGAGAGCATTTCCCTCTGATTCAATATTGTGTTGGAACTAGTAAACACTCCAATTCATATTGTGCTGGAAGATGTAACCAGAGCTATTACGTAACAAAAGGTGGTCAATAGCTACCAAACTGGCAAAGCAGTAAACTGTGTTTGTAGATAGCGCCATTCCATAAGTAGAAACCGGCAAAGACTTGTCTAAAAGATTGATTGAAACAATTGAAAGATTTGATAATGGAGCAGAGCACAAGGTCAGCATGCAGAAATCATGCAGATTCCTATACACTAACCTAGAGAGCTCTGAAAAGTAAATCAAGAAATCATTTATAATAACCACATAAAAGATGAAATATTGAGGAACAAACCTAACCAGAGAAACAAAAGATCTATGCAAAGTAAACTAGAAAACGCTATTTTGAGTGACCAAAGGACACCCCTCCTAGTATATATATATATAAAAAAGAAACCACATAAGTGGAAGAATGTTCCCTGTTCATGGATTGGAAGGCTGACTACAGTGAAATGTCAATACTTCCCCCCAAAACAAACCCCAACCAAATTCACTGGATGGGGATAGCTTCTGGCTCATAGCAAACCTATAGGACAAACCTAGGTGGGTTCTGAGATGGTAAGTCTTTAAGGGAATAGAAAGCTATGTCTTTCTCTCTTGGAACAACTGGTCGTTTGGAACTGCCATGTATTGCTCCCATGGATCAGCTAGTAGTTTTGAAATGCTGATCTAGAGGTTAGCAGCTCTACACATAACTATTAAGTCACCAATCCAGATTTCAAGCTAATTATTTAAAGACATGGGGAGGGGGGATTAACATGGAGAACAAAGAGACACAGTATATAAACAAAAAACTACTTAAGAAGAACAGAGTATTGTGTTAAGTGTTGTAGGAGCCCCGATAAAATGATTTAAAAGAAGAAGAAGGACAAAGTAGGAGGCCTCTCACCTCATGATTTTAAAACCTGTTACAGCAGCCACATAATAAAAAGAAACCCTGGTACTGGTACAATGAGGCCATGGAACAGAATCGAGAACCTAGAGATAAAACCATTCACCTATAGATAATTGATCTTCCACTAAGGGCCAAGAATCTATCTGCAGAAGAATGAACTAAGACTCAGGCCTCAAGGGAACTCGAGGGAGTAGGACTGAAATATCAGTCCCAGAGCAATGAAGATCTTCAAGCGAAAAGAGAGATCAAAATAGGTGCCCTATTGCAGGGCACATGAGAGTATCAAATGCAACCAAGGAAACACACGTACTAGGTGGAAATAGAGATGACAGACCTACCAAAAATAAAATGCATATTAAAAGTATTTTATGTTCTGATTAATTAACTATTCAAAAATACTTCATTACTTTCAAAGTTGGGTTTATTTTCTCGCTATTTGTTGTACAGCTTTTTTTTCCTTTTTTCTCCCTGAATTTATACGATATTAGCTAATCCTGTCATTTTCTCCCCGTTCCTTTCTCTTTCTTTCTACCTTAAAAAAGAAATTATTGACCACTGTCGAGTTTTTCAGTCATATGGACATTTGTTACATATTGATTTTCTCTGCCCCTTGCTTTCTATTTTCATTGTCAATGAACAAGTTTAGAACTTTCTACTCGGTAGCTGTGTGTATGCACATGTTTGTGTATGCATTAGTGTTGACACACCTTCTCATTCTCTAAAAAGGTTTCTTCTGTTTTTCTTGCAAAGATTTCAATTGATATAATCAGTCTGCTTTAACATTTTGAGAATGGAGGGAATCTACACTGTTTGTAATTCCACTATTTCCAAATAGAATACTATTGAGAATTACACTCTCACATATTCCCTCACATGAGATAACTCATAAGATCATAGAAAATTAGGTCAACATGAAGCTGAAGACATTTAGAAATATCACAAATAAGTTTGATGTGAATTGCTAGTAGGTAAAAACAATTGTTGTCGTTTTTAAAAATAATACTACCCCAAGGTACATTAAAATTATCTAATGGATATCATGGCAGGTATATAAGAAATTAGAGAAGCAAGGTGAGTCACATTTTGGGGATGCTTGTGATGTTTCTCAGTAGACAAGAAGACTGTGATTGGAGTCCATGTCTGCGGGACTCCAAATCTTAAGCTCTTTGTGTTAGATCATATATTATGAGAAACAATTGATCTATTTTAATACTTGGTATTAATTTTCTTTTCCCTTAGGGTCCCCCTAAGCCCAACTTAGTTAAATTGCTCCAGGAATTTCAGCAATCGAAGAAACAAGGTAACTTATTTGAACACTTCCTAACCTTGCATTATTCATGAACTTGAAAATACAGACATCGTCATGCATTCATTTATTTTGCAGATGTTGAAACTACCAATGTTATATCACTAACAGAGAGGAATACTGAAGATAGTCATTGTAGTAGTGAAGGGGAACATGGGTCTAAAGCCATTCCTAAGGGAGGAATTACAATCAAAGTGGGTACTTATCATCCTACAAATGATGGTTCTGATAGCCACGATAAAGGAGTGTCTGAAACTCTTAAGGGAACAATTAATGTCAAGGTGAGTTCTATCCTGCCAAGAACAATCATTATAACCATGATGATGAAGACATGTCTAAAACTCTTCCTAAAGGATCACTTAAAATCAAGAAATATTCACATCCTATCACGCACAAACAATAGTTCTAACAGTGACCTTGAAAATGTGTCTTAAACTCTTCCAAAGGGACAAATGAAAGTCAAAGGGTCTTTTAATTCAGCCATTCTTTCATCTGATCCTGCTCTCAGGTTAACCGCTTCACATGCACTCAAAGTAAATGTCAGTTGTTTATTTGGGTTTTGCCTTTTCCCTAGGCTCTTCCACTTACCCTCCATCCCACTGTTCATCAGAATGAGGATGATGAGGGACAGAGATAAAAAGAGGTAGCCTGAATACAATCCAATGAAACGAGGGCAAAGACTAGCAAAATTATCTAGGGAACTATATAAGATTGAGATTTAGACAAAGTTGATGGTGCTGAACAATTTTTGGTATGCCATGATGGGAGGAAAACAATTAGATAGCAACACCAACCGGGCAAAGATATAAAGACGCATTTTAATAGGACTAGAATTTCAAGTGGAAATTTCATTTAAGAAGATTAAGATGAAGACAGTGAGGAAAAATGAAAAAGGGATTGAATAATTGAATTAATTGTAGAAGAAACAGGATGAATTAATTCAATAAGAAACAAGATGACAGAGATGAGTAGAATCTGTCCAATCTTACAAAATCAATAGTAAGGTTGACAGAGAACAGCTACTTTAACTGTAATTTGTCGAATTAGTGAATGATATTACAGTAAGGGCATGCAGGAATCAAAAGTTCTCCTTGTGACATCTAATAAATGCTATCATCATGTGGCTGGTCGGGAAAGATGAACAAAGTGTGTATAAAGGACATCCTAGCCTGAGCAAAGGGTTGAGGCATGAAAGAATAGCATGGCAAGAGAAGTGGAGAGAGAGGAAATGTGGTGAAATTGGCACACATTTATTAGGGGTAAACTTTCAACTTCCTGTTACAGGAAGTTTCCCTGGTAATATTTTAAATCATTTTATTGAGAGCTCTTACCACACTTGTAACATTCCATAAATTGATTGTATCAAGAATATTTGTATATAAGTTGTCATCATCATTTCCAAAATATTTTCTACTTGAGTCCTTGATATAAGCTCCTCATTTTCCCCTCCTCCACCAACCATCCCAACCTTTTGAATCTTTGATCAATTATATATTGTTATTTTTATTGTGTCTCTTACAACTGTACCTTGTCTCCCTCCACCCACGTTTCTGTTATTCATCCGCCCACATTATGGGGAGCTATATATCCAACCTTGTGATTGTTCCCCTCTTTCTCCCTTTCCCCCAACATGACCATCCCCCTCCCCTCATGATATTGCTACTCACACTACTGTTCCTGAGGGCTTTATCTTCCTCGAATCCCATGTGTGGAGCGCTCTTAGCGCTATCAATGAGTGTTCTCTGGTCTAGCCAGATTTAAAAGTTAGAACTGGGTCATGTTAGTAGGATGGATGGGTTGAGGGAGGAAACATTCAGGAACTAGAGGAATGAATGTGTTTTGTTGGTGCTAAAGTGCACCTTGGTTGAATCATCCCTTCCTTATAACCCTTCGTGTGTGTGTGTGTGTGTGTGTGTGTGTGCATGTGTGTGTGTGTGTGTGTGTAATGGGAGGGGGGATATCCAATTGTCTACAGATGTGCTTTGGATCTCTCCAAAGCCCCTCATTTGCATTCATATAGGCCCTGATAATTTTTTAGCAGAGGAATTACATTGTACTAAACATAAATTAGAAAAATGAGGAAATGTGTTCAGATTAGGACATATCAAACCCGAGTCACCAGGGAACTTACGAGAAAGATTTAGGTAAATACTTTTCTAGCTATTATTACTATTTGATGTATCTTTACTCCTACTCAGGAGAAAGACTGGGCTCACTACTCCAGTAGAGTTACAGTCTCTGCAACGCAAAGGAGCAATTCTTCCCTGTCCCATAGTATTGACTCGCTGGCAGAGTTTGGTCTTGGAATTGTCCCTTATTTAGAAGCTCTGATGTTTCCATGATGGAGGCCTGTTGGTTGTGCTCTGGGTTGTGATCTGAATGGTCTGCAGTCCACAATCAGTTGAAGCTCCCAGTTACAGTGACATTCTCAGAAACCCACAGGGAGTCACTCTGAGTCAGAGTTGACTCCAGAGCAGTGAGTAAGTGAGTGAGTGAGTGAGTGAGTGAATGAGTGAGTGAGTGAGTGAGTGAGTTAATGAGTGAGTAATGGCTCAATGCATTAAATATTGGATTGCTACCCAAAGAATTGGTGGATCCATCCCACTATCCAATCCTCAGGAGAAAGATGAGGCACTCTACCCCTATGAAGACTTACATGCTCAGAAAGCCCGAGAACAGTTCTTCTCAGTCCTATAAGACTTGCTATCAGTCCCAGTCCTCACCAGGGCCGAGGCTTTGGCTTCCCTCAGTAAGAGAGAGAGCCAAAGGGGAAAAGTGTCGAATGTATATGGTACAGCTTGTGGCTGCTTGATGGATTGCTTGAGGGAGCGAGTGAGGGAGTGAATATATTGCTTGCAAAGTTGACTTTCTTTCTTTCCATTCTAGGAAGAAGAAACACAGCTAGAACCAAAAGAAGACAAAGGCAGACTTACTGTTTCGAAGGTTCCTGCAACAGTGCAAAGAAGACACCCAGTGACTGCTGTGGATGAAAAACAGGAAGGTAAAACAAGCCGTAAATTAGTGCCTGCCTGAAGATTGTTGTCGGCTTAAATGCTACTAATATGTACTCCAGTGAGAATCAGTGGATTCAGACATGTCTATGCCATTTAAATAGTATTCATTAGCTAGTTCTTTTCCTAAGTCTCTGAATTACTGCTTCCAGCAACTTTGTCCTACAATGCTTCAACCCTTGTACTTGATTGACACTTTCCTGAGTGGAGATAGACTTGTATTTCCGTTTCCGATGCGCAGTGGTTATGTTCTTATTCATGCCTCTGTTACTATGTTTTACAGATGTGAGGTCAAGATTAAGATCACAAGAAGGGCATCCAAGAAAAACATGTTGGATTTCTGAGGTACTATCTCTGTAGACTTTTTTGTAATTTTACTATAAGTGTACGGGGATGTTAATAGGTTAAAGAGGATATGTTTCTTTGATTTATGTTTGCAGTGAACTTGTATGCCACTAAATCCTTCAAGACCATTTTACTTTTCTCTGTTTCTTAGCCACTTAGACTAATATTTAGATTTCAGGGGAAAGGAGTGTGGAGGATGTTTTTATTTTTATAGTCATTTTAATTTTTATCTTGCTAAACACTCCCTTGTATTGTTGCTGTCATTGTTGTCCCCACCTTATCCCTCCCCTCTCCCTGTTCCTACCCCAATCCCTGGGCGTCATGATCTTGTGTAAACCACATTGCTTCTTGCTTTTCCTTATAACAAGGATGACATAAGTATCTTTGTAAGATGCAGTTTGCTAAGCAAAATGTTCTCCAGTTTTCTCCATGTCTTACAGTGTTTAAGAGAGTTGTCATTGTCTTTTTCCAATGCATAAAATTCTGTAGTGTGAATGTTCCATAGCTTGCTGATACATGCCTCTAGAGTTTGGGGTTTGGGGCTGTTTCCATGGTTTCGCTATTGCAAAAACTGCTGCAATAAACATATCTGTACATATGTCAGTTTGTGTTATTTCTTTTGGTTATATTCCCAGGAGACAGACTGCTGGATCATGAGGTTCTTCGATGTGTGTTTGTTTTAAGAAGTGCCGCTGTACAATTCTACATTCTCACCAGCATCGTAAAAGCATTCTTATCATCCCTGCTATTGGGGCATTTCTTATTTTGTGTCACATTGAATTTTGCAAAGAGTGTCATTGTGAAGTGATACCTCATTCTTGTTTGAATGTGTATTTTTCTGGCTGCTATTGATCATGAAGATTTCTTCATACATTTGTGGGGGGCCGGTATTTATCCTTGGGACGTTGTCTATTTGTGTTTGTGCTCAATTTTTAAGTGTTTTTTTGTATTTTTCTTGTTAAGAGCATCAGTGAAAACAGGGAAAACTTTAGGACCCAATACAGGTTGGGGTCCTCTACAGATTTTGGACATTAATCCTTCATATGAGCTATTATAACTTAACATTTTTCCCAATCTGTGTGGTCTCAGTGACCCTTTTGATGAAGTCTTTGTTGTGCTTGAATGGGGTCTTTTGAGTAGGTTCCGGTTCTTTGTTGTGTCTTCTATAGTGAGTGTAGATATTTTAAATTTTGTTTGGTTGTGTCTTTATGACTAGTATCAGAGTCACAAAGTTTGTTCCTTGTTTTCATTGATGCTATTCATAATTGTGTAATTTATATTTAGGTCTTTGGTCCCTCTTGAGGTTATTTTTGTGCATGGTGTGACATAGGAGTCTTGTTTCATTGTTTTGCAGGTGAAAATCCAGTTTTTGCCTCACCATTTGTTGAAAAGACTGTCTTGAGCCCATTTAGTGTGTTTTATTTCTTGATTAAAATTTAGATGCCTTTAGTTAACTGGTTTATATCTGGGTTTTCAATTCTAATCCATCGTTCTTCATATCTGTCATTGAACGAGTTGTGATTACTGTTGTGATTGTTATGGCTACATAGGTTTTCAAGTCTGAGAGAGAGAGGCCGCACACTTTGTTTTAATGTGTTAATGTGTTTTACTTATTCTGGGTTTCTTTCCTTTCCATAGATGTTGGCAATTTGTTTTCCAATTTCTCTGAAAAATTATGGTGGAGTTAGGATCAGAATTGATTTGGATTTGTAAAGTAATTTTTGAAATAATAACATTTTTGCTATATTTGATGTGCATATCTTGGGTCATGGTAACATATTCCATTGGGGTAAATACTTTTTTTCATTTCTTAAAGAGTAATTTGGAATTTCATTTGTATACACCTATTGTTTCTCTAGTATTTACTCCTAAAATATTTTTGTGTAGTTATTGTAAATGACAATGCTCTTTGAATATCATTTTTTGAAATATCATCCTTAAAATAGAAGACTGAGTGATTTCTGCACGTTGATCTCAATGCCTGCTATGCTGCCAAATTTTCAATTAGTTTGAGCAATGGTTTGTTCAAATCTTTGGTATGTTCTATATATAGCATTACATGTCATCTGCAGACAAGCCATTCTTATTTCTTCTATGCAATGAGGACACATTCCTCTTTTTTATGTTTTTGAATCTCACGGAAATACCCAAAACTATATTAAATAAGCTTCTTGATAAAGGGCTACCTTGTCTAGTACTAGTTCAAAGAAAAAAGAAGCCATTTCAATGTCTCTCTATTCAGTGAATTGCAAGCGACCACTTTTGCATATAAGGTGTTTATTAGGTTGAGGGACTTCCCTTCTACACTTATTTTGTTGAGTGCTGTAATTGGGAAGAGATGCCGTATTTTCCCAAATGCCTTTTCTGCCTAGATTGATATAACCATTTGGCTCTTCTTCTTTATTTTGCTTATGTGATCACTTGAATTGATTGTTTTTCCTACTATTAACTCATCCTTGCACATTCAGTAGCAATTGCACTTGATCTTGTTGCCTAAGTTTTTTGGTTGGTTTTTTTGGGTAATTCTGTTGACTAGTATTGCACTGGAGATCTTGGCATCTATAGTCATTAGAGTTTTTGGCCTATCTTTTATTAGGCCATGGTACTAGTGATTAAAAGAGTACTGAGAGAAGGAGTTTGAACAAGTGTAGGCTAAGGACTATTACAGTACCTGGATTATTCACTTATATAAGGTAACGTTCTGGGACTGAGGACTCTTTGTAAACAATGGGAATTGGGGGTCAGGACAAAGTTACAATAATATTCACTGACCGTGTCAGTCACAGATCTTTCATCTTTTTTATGTATTGAAAAGTTAGTATTTTGCATTAGCCAGCTGGGCTCCATTTAGATGATTCTGATTTTGTGGGCAACATGAAAAGGCATCATTGTCAGGAGCCAGTTGAACATATGCCTTCGTGTCACCATCAAGCCAGATCAAGGTGTTGACCTTGGCTATGTCAATGTGATAGATCTTCTTCACAGCCTGTTTGATCTGGTGCTTTTTGCCTTTGACATCCACAATGAACCCAAGTGTGATGTTATCTTTGATCTTCTTCATGGAAGAATCCTTGGTGAAGGGGAACATGAGGAAGGCATGTGGTCCAGCTTGTTTCTGTTGGAGGCACTCTCCCCAGGGTATTTGGGCTGCCTTCTTAGTCTCAGAGACTTGGGGCCCTGAAATTGGGGGACTTCTGGATATTCTTGTTTTGTGTGTGTGTGTGTGGCAGTGGATGCCTTACAGCACAGCTGTCTTGGGCTTTAAAGCCTTTGCTTTGGCTTTTGTTTGGGGAGAGTAAAGGACTTCCTTGTTTGCCTTCGGTGCCATCTCCATAGAAAGGAATCTGTACACATCTTAATACAGCTTTGAAGATGTAAGTAAATGCGTGTCCACCTACTGACAATTCAATACTCTTGGTATAGCCATTTTCCATGTCCTCACACACCATGTGATTTCAGTCTTAAGGCCTCAGTCTATAGGTATATTTGAGGTCAAGGTTAGTACACCTAGTGGGGCTTTTATATAGACCCCGTTGGTGTGTCTTTTGGAGCATATTGTGTACTTTGAAAATCCAGAATTCATTGTCCTGGTGTTCTATGGCACAAGACCTGGGTCTCTAGAGAGTGTACTGGTCGCACTCAGACCAGTGGGACTGATTAGGTGCATATTGCCAGGCACAATCACAGACAGTGTCAGTTACAGGTCTTCCATCATAATAAATACATATTTTTATGTATTGGAAAATACATAAAATAAGCACCATATCCTATAGGGAGAGGGAAGCCGACTGATATTATTGTGTCTATAAGAAAGGGTCCCTGTTTGGGCTTATTCAGCTTTCTGGCTCTCAGGGAGCTTATCGTTAGTGGAGGGATTATGTTCCTCTAAGGACAGACACGGTTGCCTCCATCAGAGGGGAGACATATGGCAGTTCCTCACCACACCACAGGACCCTATTTCCATGCATAGTTTCCCAGGAGTAGAGAACAGGGAGACTGGTGGTTGGAGGTGAGAGGGGATTTAAAGCAGGGGCGGTCAGGCAGAGGTGTGCCCCATGTACAAGTAGTTCCCCATGTAGGGGAGAGGGAGACACAGAGACTTGCTCCTAGGCTTCCTGTCAGTTGTGGAAACCTTCCTCTGATAAGAACTGAAATCTTACAGGGAGCGGGGGGAAGGAGAGTTGACGAGGAGAGGAGGTAGAGAGATGGAGATTCCGCACAAGGGCAAGCTATCTGACTTCCACAGGAGGGTCCCCGGGGTCTGAAAGCAAGGAGAAATGAAGAAGGAATGAGGGGGCTTGGTGAGAGGGGGTTGTAACCAGGGTGAGGTCAAGAGGGGAAAACGGAAATCCTCACACCTGGACCAATAGCCAACATGAGAAACGGAGGAGAGGTTGAAGTGTGGTCAAGGATATTGTGTTGCTTGGATCCACAGTCAATGCTCATGGAAGCAGCAGTCAAGAGATGCAAAGACGCATCACCTTAGGTCCATCTTCTAGCAGTTCCAGGTCTTTAGCATATTGAACAATGAGGATGGGACCTTGAGGAATAAGAAGCCAGCGGCCAGCCATGGTATTTTCACTTGCCTCATAGGCATGTGAATTCTGCACGTAGAATAAGAAAGAGAAAACAAAATTTGGTGCGGTGACTTGTCACTTGAAACTTTGCCGATGAGATTTTAAATGTTTGAACTGGAAATACATATCTGTTATTAAAAATCAACTATGTGCATGGCAGGGAGATACTGAATATTCAGGCAAGAGCTTATGCTTCAGTAGGTGGAACAGAAAAACAATCCAACAAAAATTTCCAGGTCATTTTAAGTCTTCATACAAAGGAAACAAAGACTGTGAGGTTACAGAATATTGCGAGAGTCATTATTCTGGGGTGGCTGGGGATGGCAGTGGGGGTGGGTTTTAGGCAGGTAGAGTGTAACATTGAAGCTCCCTAATGTCTAGGGTGGGAAGGAGTGCGTCCGGTGAGGGTTCTGCCTATGAGAACAACGGATCCTGCCTACCTTGTTCACCATGTTACTCTTCACATTTGGGGAGATTCCGAAGTGGGAAGTATGCGTGTCACCCTCATCATCATTCTTCCCGCTTTGTGGAGAAAGGAAGATGTGCATAAGCAGTGTCTGACACATTTTCAGTGCTTATTTTCCAAATTACTCTCCTTTTATGAAAACTTTCAGTGCTTTTTCCCCCCATATGCTCCTTAAGTTGAAAAAAATGTGTTGTACTAGAGTACTTGCTTGGTAGTATTTAAATATAACCTAAAGGGTAAAAATTCTTACTGAAGATCATTTTATTTTATGGTAAAAAATTACATTCCTAAAGCCCATGTTTGCCTACATCAAAGAATATGGAAGATCTCCTGTTTATGGTCAGCATGACAATACTGTGCCCTATGGTGTCTTGTCAGGCATTTTACTTTTTAAAAATACTGTCATGTATAAGTACTTTGTCTTCAGTGAAATCCATATCAAGCAAGTATATTTATTACAGCATTTGTTTAGATACCTACTTTTCCTAAGTGCTCTTTTTTTAAAGGGGGAAATTCAGACTACAATTAGCTACTTGAAGATGCTTGTTTATAGAGTTACCATAAATCAGTATTTTTATATAAATACATTTCCCCTGAACTTTCATCCTCAGCTTACAGAATTAATGCCTAAATAAAGATAAAATGTAGACATGATTTGGAAAACAAAGATGAGATGCATCATTGAAATGTTTAGCTTTTCAATTCATGCTTCCCTAAGTTTTAAGTGTAACTACTTTTAAAATAGGTGCTGTCAGCAAAGGATAAGTAATCTTGTAAAACTGATTATTGGCATTAATGTTAACAGAGTGTACTCAAGAGGTCTCCACAGAAGAATGCTGATGATTTAGTTGCAGCCCCAGATATATCAGAAAGACCAGGTAAAGCTGTATCAAAAATCATTTGAGATATTTTTTTAGACATGAGTACTGATAAATTCTGATAGCCAAAAGAAAATGTACAATGGAGAAAAAGAAGTATGATGGAGATACCTGATAGATGTTTAGAGAAGGTGTCAGTAACAGATTAATTGAAAAGCGTCACCAGAGAAACAAAATTATTACTTTCAATTCCAAATTATGGAAAGTCAGTAAGTTAAGGAAGAACAAAGGGGTCAAGAGGAGGAGAAGAAGAATGGAAGGACAGAGTACGATGAGTAAACAATGGGAAAAGAAACCAGGGGCACTCAGAAGCAGGTGATAATAACAAATACTTCTTTAGAAGAAGGAAGCATGGGATATTAGAAAAGGGGTGAAGAATATGGAAGGAGATTTCAATTCTAAGTGTCGACAACTTGAGGTGTAGTTTTCCACTGACTAGCTCCCACATTGGGAATTCATGAAGGAATGAAGCCTTTAATCGTGCCCCCAAATACTCCAATCTCACTGCCATTGAGTAGATGTTAGCTCATAATGACCCTATCTCACGCTGTAGAAATGACTGGCCCCTGTGAATCTCAGAGACTAAGTCTATACTGGAGTAGAAAAGCCCCATCCGTCTCCTGTGGAGAAGTTTGTGGATTTGAACTGCCCACGTTGCACATAGCTGTTCAAGTCATAACCAGCACGCCCCCAGGGTTCCTGTCCAGATCATACAGAGCTGTTTCATCTACAGTGGATGAGTCGAAGTGTGTGTGGTCAGGGATATATATATATTTTAAAAGTTTCTGTTTCATAGGACATCATCACATATGCCTGAAGAAGGGCACTGGGAAAAATAAAAAGCAGTGTCTTGTTTGAGTGAGAGGCAGGAGGTAAAGTCTGATTCATGTATCATTAATAAACATTATGACTTTTAATACACAATTAGTTCACGAGATGCAATAGGGAGGAGGCTCAAAGTTAGATTCCTGAAGGAAGAGTTGAGCTGAAGGAATGTGGAAGCTGACATAATACAATCATACTCAGACTCTGACTCACGAAGCCTGGACTTCTTTATTTGGAACAAGCTACCAGGTGATGCCAAAGTTGCTGGTCCTCAGATCCCTTCTCTGATTAGCATGGGTGTTAGATGTCCCTGGAGCTGTCTGGAAGAAGGATCTTGGGATAATGGTTTAAATCTGACTTATTGAGGAAAGGCATTGTTTTATCTAGATTTTACATGGAAATCATTTTAGATAGTAGAGGGAGGTAACATACCCAAATAATTGAGGAAATAATCATGGGTAATTTGGAAAAATAATTGAAATGTTTTCTTGAATACTAAAATTTCTATTGTCAGTATAGACTAGACTGGTTTTTTTTAGACTGGTTTTTAAACATCGAGTTTATTTAAATCCTCAATATTCTGTAATTAGCCCTACCCCCTCTTTAACAACATATTTCACATTGAAACTGTATTGTCCATTATTCCTTCCCTGCATTTGAAAAAGTTTCTGTCATGAGTGGATCATAAAACTATGATGGCTAAATGATAGGATAGAAGAAATGTATCCCTCCTGTATTGTGGTAAATAATGAATATTTTTTTGAAGTCTTATTCTACAACTAGCTCTCCAAGAAATCAATTTAGAATATGTTATGACTTGGATGAGAACTGAAATATACATTCAAGGCAGCTGTCAACACAACTGGGTACTTATTAAATTACAGGACAAATTGAAGAAGGTGATAAATATTTGTAGGATTATGATACAAATGATTTTGTTGCATCATAATTGGAGCTACATTTCTACATACGGCCTTGAGCTTTCATTAATTTTTATCAGGGTCGTGATTTGTTCCTTTGATGAAAGATCCAGTTTCCTCCACTCAATCAGTATGTCAACATTACTAATGGACACTTTAATTTCAGTTGCAGTGATTAGAATAATCATCTCATGTTTGAAAGCTTCATTGCATTCTTTGTTAATCCTATATTCCTATAGTTCAGTATTTTAAGATGGATTCATATTTCTTTCATGTTGCCTTTGGAAGCAAAGCAACAAGCAACCAATACAAAGCATGTACGCTGTACAGGAGGATGAGAATCCTGCTTGATAATCATTCCTCATAAATGTGTGTGATTAGTTTTTGTCATATTGCATGCAATTGATTGTGTCCAATTTGCCCTGTAGATTCTCCTGTGAATAAACTACATTTGATGGTCATAACTTTAAAATAAAACTTGTGAGTCTTTCCTTTAATTAGTAACCCCAGATTGTATGAAATGTGCCTTAACTGTTACTCCTCTTGTTTTCATTCCCATTCAGACTCCTGCTAATGACTTAGTACTCCAGGATGTGGACACATCCCGGTCAGGTGCGGTGCACAATACACATTTCACTTACGAACACGGATATGAAGCTCTTTGACATGTTCACAGGATCCTGGTTTCTGATTTATGTCACTTTTGCAAATGCAGTTGAAAAGTTGACATAAGCCATGCACATATCAATGTTGTTATTCTTGTTTGAAAAAAGATCTAGAAGTTTGAGAAAAGATTTTACCATAGTAAGATTGAACTCATTTTTCCATTTGTCGACTTGTACCCCTAAATTGCTTAGTTTGGAGTGTCCTAATGTCTTATAAATGCACAGATGTTAACAATGGAACGCTGAGAATTTTTCTTGATGCTTTCAAATGTTCACTGGTCTTTGATCTTCTCCAGGAGCAAAGCCTTACTTGTTTGTGTGTGTTTTAACTTGATTTCATTTCAATATTCTCATGGTGATGATCAGAAGTCAACCACATGTCTACCTCAGCAGACCTGTGTGCTGTATTGTACATGGATTGAAAATGCGGGGAAACTTGTTCATCTTTCTTAGTCGCTCTTTGAGAGACACAAACTATGAAAGAATTCATTCTACTTTTCAGCCGTAGGATCAGCCTTAGAATATCCTTTATGCTCTTCACTATTATTTAGACTTATCGAGAAACTTTTGTTGAAGCCGGTTGTCCCTACTGCTTTGGTAGTACTGGAGCTGAGAAAGTTTAAATGCAAGCGAACCTACTCAGAAATGTCATTGATTCCTAGAGTATGACACCATCAAACATCACATGGTGGCTGAAAACCTTCCTGGTGTACTTATAAGAGACAAAGTAAAAATGTCTAATGATATTTTGGATTGGTATGAGAATCGTGTGGCTCCCTTGGGCTTACTGATGCACATCTTGGGAATCCCGAGTTTCTCAGCTCATACTTTAGAACCACCAGGTTACCCTCTAAGATGTACATACTTTCACGTTGTTCCAAGGGTGACACAACCATTTTTGCTCCCTAACTGAGAGGTTGGTGGCTCCTGTCCATATGATGCCATAGAGGGCCTGCTGATGGACTTCGGTCATGTTGCAGCCTTTAACCCCCGGAGCAAGTTCTGCTGTGACACACGGGTTTCTATCAGTGCAGTGCCCTGGAAGAGAATAGATTTGGGTTTTAAAGCCTAGACAGCCTCCCTTGGGGTAAAATGAATATTGTCCACTTGGAACTATCCTTTAAAGCTTTACTGTTACAATTCTTGTTTTGTTGTTGTTGTTTTTCTTTCACTTATAAAATTTTCAATAAATGAAAAAATGTTCTCTATATTAATGGCTTATTCCTGAGCACAATATTATTCTTTATCTCTAGTGTCAACTTGTACTTCCCCTATATTTAAATGGTACCTCATACATATTCATGATGCTAATCCAAAGCTTAAGAAATGAATTTGAAGATTGTGTATTTAAGAAAAGTCTTATAAATATAATAAAATATTTTCATTAAAATAGCATGTTGATTGATGGCTTTAAAAAGTCATGTCCTAGAGCATACACGATATACTTTCATGCATACGCAACCTTAAATATGTACGCATAAATTTTGTTCCTAAGAAGAAAGAGTGTGAATCTTTGCAGCATTAATAGATAAGTTTCATGGAATGTAAACTAAATAATTGAAAGTTCTGTGTGAACCCAGGGACATCAAACAAAATAATGTATAGACAAAAGGAAAGACAACTTCTACTAAGCTTAAATAGATCAAGAGCACCTGTGTTGTTGGTTGCTGTTAAGTCTGTTCTGATCTAGCGCAAATACAGGGCCTCAGTAGAGCAAGCAGACCACATGCCAAGTGCAGGGAGCTGTCATGAAGGACTGACTGTTTGTCAGGGAGAGGAAGACTTGTGACCGCTTCACTGAAACAAGAATTTGTGTATTTATCTAAGCTGTTCAAATTTATGTTATTATTTACCTCTCATAAGTGAACGTTTGGTCTTCAGAGTTTTCAGATTTGCATTCTGCCTGTGTGAGCCAAAAACTTTCTATGAAATCTAACATTAATGATGAGCCTCCATCGAAACTACCAGAACAGACCACAAGTCATTCAACATCTGCAAATTGTGGAAGGATAACCTTAGCACGAAAAGTAAAGGACAAAAGTGGAGCCAAGTTTGTAACTCGGGATGATCCTGTCGATGACCAGAGTAAAGCAGAGCCATCAGAAAATAGAAGGAGCAGAGAAGGTAACAAGCATAGAGAATACAATCTGAGTCCCTCTCTTGGCTTCAGTCTACACATGACGCTCCCAAACCATTTTGTGCAAAACTTGCTATGGGTTGACTCCCTTGATCCAACCTGTGACCCATCCATTCTTTTACACGGTATTTGCTTTCTTCGTCCAAACAAAGCAGCAAAGCAACGGCTAGGAGTATTTGGAGGAGGCGTTCTCCTTGTAGGCTAGTAGAAAGTGTATTCACACTTGACAGCAGACAGTAAATGGTGGGTTACTTGGTGAACTTTGGGACAAGAGGCACACCTTAGGTGGAGGGTTAGAGATGGCATATTCAAACACAATGTGACTGCTTAACTATTTAGGTCTGAATTTAGAATTGTAAGTATGACTACATTCCAGTGTGACTAAATTAACACCATCTGAAAAGTAAAAGAGAATTCAAAGTGCTATTACCATATTAATGGAAATCATTGAAACTTTGCTATATAGTTCCTCTGCCAAGCATGACCGTGTATTTTATTACCTAATAATACCCATGTTATTCTATTTAATGAGTAAAGGAGCCTGGTTGCACCATGGTTGAAAGAGCTTGGCTGTTTTTCGCAGGAGAGCCATTGGAAATAATCGTGTCTCCGCAGAGGAAACATGTGGTCCTTTGCAACCAAGACAAGTACAGTCTTGGAAACCCTTCCCTCATCTACCAGTATGGTTATTATGAGCTGCAATCTACTCAGTAACATACACCAGTAACAAGAGTGAATAAATAATTTACATGTATTAGGACTTTAAAGAAGTGCCTTGACAGTCTATAGTGAAACAGGGATAGTCCATTTTATTTCTACTGTTCTGCACAGATTGTTGATTGATTGCATCCAATTTGTCTTACTTGATGTAGATTCCAGGGCCTTGATTTCACTAGTCCTACAAGTTGGCCTAAAGAGCCGTGGTGGCAGTTGGGAT